>NW_022436977.1:11849208-12218388 GCF_009761245.1 Sapajus apella
TTTTTTTTTTTTTTTTTTTTTTTGAGACAGAGTTTCGCTCTTGTTACCCAGGCTGGAGTGCAATGGCGCGATCTCGGCTCACCGCAACCTCCGCCTCCCGGGTTCAGGCAATTCTCCTGCCCCAGCCTCCTGAGTTGCTGGGATTACAGGCACACGCCACCATGCCCAGCTAATTTTTTGTATTTTTAGTAGAGACGGGGTTTCACCATGTTGACCAGGATGGTCTCGATCTCTTGACCTCGTGATCCACCCGCCTCGGCCTCCCACAGTGCTGGGATTACAGGCTCGAGCCACCGCGCCCGGCCCTCATTGTGTCATTCTTATGCCTTTGCATTCTTATAGTTTAGCTCCCACTTACGAGTGAGAACATACAATATTTGGTTTTCCATTCCTGAGTTACTTAACTTAGAATAATACTCATCAATCTTACCTAGGTCACTGTGAATGCCATTAATTCATTCCTTTTTATAGCAGAGTAGTATCTTATCATGTATATCATATGGTATGATAGAATACATACCCTATGTGGTATATGATATATATATATATATATACCAGTTTCTTCATGCACTTGTTGACTGGTGGACATTTGGGTTGGTTCCACATTTTTGCAATTGCAAATTGTACTGCTGTAATCATAGAGGTGCAAGTATTTTTTTTCATATAATGTGAGAGTGTATATTAAAGGATGTTAATCTAGCGCCATCTTATACCAGCGACATAATTCCTTTTATTTAAAGGAAAAATAAAACGTAGGAAAATAGAAGTTTTCAAAGGATGTTAGAATGTATTTAGAGAGGAATTTTTAAAGCTAAGACAAAAAGTTTGAAATTATCTGCCTTTATCTGTACTGCAATTTAATACTTTTTTAAAAATCATGGAATATTTAATGAAATGACTTAATAAACAAGAACTTTGACACAAATATTTTTATCCCCTTAGGTTGCTGATGCCAAATTTTTCCCAAGACCTTTCAGTGTCTTGCCTGTGAAAATAAAATGGAGTAACGTAGGCTTTCATATTCTTCTATTTGATCTGGAAAACCTTGTTGAACTTTTGCTACCAACTCCACTCGGTGATGTTGACTCTTCCAGTTCATTCTATGGTGGTGAGGTCCTGAGAAGAGCCAAGAGCACGGTGGAGAAGAAGACACTGACACTGAGAAAAAGTAAAACTGCCTGTGGTCCTCTCTCAGCAGAGGCACAAGCCAAGCCTACTTCTGAAAGCCTGGCCCAAGGAGATAACACCATCAAATTTTCAGAAGAAAATGATGTCATTAAAAGGCAGAAGAAAATGAAGATCTCCAAAAAAATGCAGCCTAAGCCATCAAGAAAAGTAGATGCCAGTCTCACAATAGACACAGCTAAATTGTTTCTGTCTTGCCTTTTGCCATGGGGAGTGGATGAAGATTTAGATTATCTTTGTATTAAGCACCTCAATATTTTAAAGCTTCAGGGTCCCGTTTCTTTGGGACTTGCTTCAAATGAAGCTTATTTCTCACTGATGTTGCCAGGTTGGGATTTATGCAATACTGAAATGATAAAAGACTGTTCAGGAGTAAATTTATTTTCCAGGAAAGTGTTGGACTTGTCAAATAAATACACAGCCACTCTTCCAAATCAGGTTGGAATTCCAAGAGGACTGGACAATAATTGTGATTTTTTACAAGAGTCAAATATTATAGTTTATTTGTTGAGCAGACTATTTTTAGTTAATAAGTTAGTTAACATGCCTTTAGAATTGGCATGTAGAGTTGGCAGGTAAGACAAAAAGAGATTTTGACAATTCTAATTTATGACATTAAAAATTATTATTTGCTACATTCAGCTCTTTAACATTTCTCTCTTTTTTCCAGTGGGGGGTAAATATGCAACAATTTCTTGGTTTAAAACACATTTAAGAGTATCTCCCTTTTAATTGTTTGGAATTGGAGTATAATTTGGCAATAAATCTATATGATTAAAAATTCACTTATTCAACAGATATTTATTGTTCTCATAATATGTGCCAAGAAGGTCATAGTATGAGATGTTAAATGACTTGATAGATAGATACATGTATACATAAACACACATACATCTTGAAATCCATTATACATGGTGTGAATTAAGTGTGAACAAAAACATTTAAGTAAATACTTATGATAATATATATTTTATATCATCAGGAAAGGAAAAATTTGAAAATTTCATACCTCAAATTTTACCATTTATTTTATATTTTGACATATTAAAATAGAAGATACTTTTTAGTAATTCATTTATACGTAGTACAGTTTAGAAGTAACTGTTTTTAGTTTAGAGATCACACTAACGACGTGGCTTTGGGCTAGTCACTTCGCTTTTCTGGGCCTTACTTTCCTCATTTACAAAATGAGGTGGGTGGTGCAGGTGATTGTCAAATTCTTAAAAGCTTAGGCTACTAACCAGTTTGATGTATTGGCCTAATCATAATCCCACAGAGCAGACGAGGGACTTAGTTGTTTGCCAGAGGTTTTCATTCTAAGTTTATTCCTGATACAGATTACAGGACGGATATAATGTGTCTGATGTCAGTGTACTTTAGGAAAGCTTACAGACTTTTGGTATACCTTTCATCATATAGCCTTTCAAATGTTGTCACCCATCAGTTGACTGTTTAAAGAATTCTTCATTGAAACAAATTATAGAATGAAGGTGTCAGGATTAGAGATGGCTTCTCTACCGCAGCCACTCCCGATTTGATCTGGCTGTCAGCCCAGATATTATTTTTTGATAAATCAAAATAATGTACATTGGATTTGCCACACTAAATCCTTCCAACAAATTTGACCATTTCACAAAGATTTTACTGTAGTTGTGAAGGCTCAGAAATCCTTGTACGCTTAACAACTGGGTGCATGATTTAACTGAATTTTAAGGAAACAATTGCCTACCTATGAGAACATCCCTGACAATTTTGGAAGATTCCTATGATTGGAACACTGACCTAGGATAAAATCTACTTTTGTAAGGCTCAAATGTTACCTAAGGAGAATTCTTTTGCAGATGTCAACCTATTAGGGTTTTTTAATTGTTGCATTAGTCAGTAGTCATGTGACTTAAAATAGCAAAGCCTCTCCTGTAAATGTAGGTCACAGATAATTCTGGCAAACTAAGATTTGTAAGTCAATTGGGATTAGTATTTTAGGTGGGAATAAAGTGAGGAAATCAGATTCATAAAAGAAATTGGTGTGAAAGGTATTGCTAAAAATAATCTGTATTCAATTTCCAAATTTGCTCAAGTGGTCACGTACCCATACCTTTGATTTATTTCTTCAAAGAATTTTTCATATTTTTAGTAATATACTGTCAATCTTTTTTTCAACAGTTCTTTCAGAATGGAATGTGTACATAATAAGGTGAGAAGTGCTGGGAATGACATTTTAAATATGTCAAGCTTCTACAGTTGCTCACGAAATGGTAAGGGAGTTACCAATACAGATATGATCTGATTTTTTTTCCTATGAAAGGAAATAACTAGTCTTTCTATATCTGGTTAGCAATGTCAAAATAAATAACATTTATAAAACATAGATTTTATCTATGTTTGTGATTATACTAGCTGTGTGGCTTTAGGCTAGCCACTTAGCTTTTCTGGGCCTTACTTTCCTCATTTAGAAAATGAGATGGGTGACATTTATAAAACATTTAAAACCATAGATATACCATTATATAAATTTAAAACATAGATATAAGATTTTAACATTTATAAAGCATAGATTTCAAATGATCTTTGAAATGACTAAACATTTGAAACTTTTCAGCAAAGGAAGTACTTAGATGTTAAATTATTCTGTGTTTTATTGGAAAGTGTATTGCATCACTATCTTACCAAATAAATGATTATTAGATAATTTTCTTGCAATTTCAGAAGGTTGTATTCTTCTCAGTAACAACTTCAGTGTTTAATTTTTCTCTTGTTTCCTCATGGAAATTTATCTCCCAAACCTGCCTTTCCAAGTTTGGGGCATCTCAGTAAACAACAGTTCTATTCTTCCAATTGCCAATGGCACAAGCCAAGAACTTTGGGATCATTTTTTGCTTTCCCTTTCTCTCATACCCCACATCCAATCTGTTGATAATTGTGTCACTTCTACCTTCACAATGTGTCTCAGAATCTGACTGCTTCTCACCCCCTACACCAGCAGCTCCAGCCTCCTCAGCCTCCCTTTCCCTCACCCTCACCCCTGTGAGCACTCATCCTGCCTTGCCTGGATGACTGCGGGAGGCTCCTGATCACCTCTCTGCTCCTGTTCTTGGCTCCTGCGCTATGTTCCCAACCAACCAGCAGGAATGGTTATTCAGGACTAAGTCAGAACCTCACGTTTCTATGTACGATCTTTCAGTGTCTTCTGTTTCACTTAAAATAAAAGCCACCATCTTTACTATAGCACACAAAATGCTAAACGATCTGGCCACTCTACCTATGTCATCACATACACACCGCCATCCAACCTTATCTCTTAGTGCTCACCCCCTACTCTTAAAAAAAAAAAAAAAAAAAAAAAGAGTATGTTTAAGTGAGCGTGTATTAATAGCTTCCAATTATCTAGTGCTTAGTATGTTCCAAGAATATGGTTTCACATATATTATCTCATTTAATGTAAAAAGAACCTTGCACAGTAGAAGGCAGCATCTGTGTTTTACCCTCAAAAAAATGGAGGTCAAGGAAGTTAGATGACTCATAGGCAAACAGCTATTCAGTAGACGGGCCTGCATGCCAATCCAAATCTGATTTCTAACCCCATTTCCTGTCTACTGCGTCAGGCCACTTCTCACATTTATGATTACAGACACTGTTCCCTCTAAATGGCCCCAGTCTGGGTTGCCTCCTTTCTCCGCAGGTAGTCACCCTTCTTAGGGTTAGCTATTCAGTTTTCCTTTCACTTTTTTAGCACTGGTAACTGGGAAGGTGATTGGAATTTAATATTCAATATAAGTGTTTCTGCAAAGACAGGATTACTAACCACAATCAAGAAGGCCTCTGCTTTTCCTGTGGCTGCCCCAGTCAAACAGTCTAAGCAACCACTGTTAGCATAGAATCATCTCTCTGAAATTTACATTGGCATTTATAGCATTTAAAATTCAGATAAGGACTAGGGAAACACGTTTTTCAAAAAATCATAGGAAGAAGAAAGGTTAAAAAAAAAAGGAAGTATTGAGTTCATGGTATTAATTTTATAAAGCCAAATCCTGAAGAATAAAATAACACTCTGAAGTGTTCATCTAAAAGATTAATAGGAACCAGCATTCACTTCTGTCAGCAGGAATGGTGACTGAATAATATTGGTAAGCCTGGGATATTTTCTTTTTATCTTTACCCCTCAAGTTGCAATTAATTCTTTAACTTGCTGATATTGCCAAGACAAGTTGGTTCTCATTTCCATCACATATTAAAATTTTAACATCACATTAAAGTGTGCTGTGAAGTACCCCATGATGCTAGTAAGTAGTTACAGTTGAGACCAATACTTAGCTTTGATGGTTGAGTCACAAGGTCAACAAAGTAGGAGAGGGAGGAAAAAAGGAGATCAAAAGGAAATCTGCCCATACCCTCTGTGTTCATGAAGAAATGGAAAACATATCAAAATAATAATCTTCTACCATGCTTACATGTTTTATATACTGTTCCTGGTCATTTTACATTTATATTAAATGCTCCATTAGGAAAAAATAATATAAATAATTGGTCAGAAGTTTCTTATATATTACTTTCATGTTCTCAAATTACATTGTATACAGTACCTTCTATTACATTTTCCTTGACGAGTAATGTGGTAAATATATATTCATATGTAGATCCGTATCCCACATATTAATATAAAATAGTGATTTGATGAAAAGTTTATCAGACAAATGCTAATTTAAATCGTTGACACCACAATGTCAAACATATATCAATATATTAATTTAAATAGACAATTATAGTAACAACTTTTCCGTTTGCACAGGCCCTTACCATTCTTCCCTATCTCACTCTGACAATCTGGCACTTAGATAACAGACTTTAGCCATCAGAAAGCCTTATATCATCGATTGTTCATTATGATTATATGTACATTTTCAATGAATAAAAAGGCGCTTATTAAGTGCTTTTTTGTGTAGGGAACTGCTGGACATTCTATGAATCAATTTACATAGACCAAGCTCTGGCTCATTCTTAAAATTTCACACTGAACATTAAAGCAAATAGATAGCAAGGACATTGGAGAGGGCAAACAGAAAAGAAACAATGTGTAACAGAATGAGTCAAATTAAAACATTAGTGCTCTACCTATTAATCAGCGTGGTATAGCTGGGTAAGGACAAATTTAAAAAAAGGTCTTTTATTTTGATTTTACATGTGATACAGACTAATTCACGGCAGAGTAGAATTTCAGAATTTGTATGAGTAAGGAATTGTAAGATTTGGTGATCTGTCTTGGGTCAGCAAAATGAACAAAAGTGTGTCTAAGCTGTAAAAATGAATTTGATTTGATGTGAATATGTGTTATATAATTGTTAAAATTACACGTGTGTGTGTGTGTGTGTGTGTGTGTGTAAATGTACACAAATGGATCTTGACTCTGGCTGTACATGTGCATCATCTGCAGTACTTTTGCAAAGCATTAATGCCTGCCTCACCTCTACCACAGAATCTGTAAAATAAAAATCTCTGGAAGATTGAACCTGGCCACTGGCGTTTATAAAAAAACAAAGCTTCCCAGGTGATTCTAACATGCAGCCCATGTTAAGAGCCATTATCCATTTTTAATACTCTCAAGATATAAATGTGTTCTGTGTGTTTCTAGGAAAGAATGCATCTCATGTACCTGAAGCTGACCTTTCACTTTTGAAGCTAATTTCCTGTTGGAGAGACCAGTCTGTGCAGGTATGATATAATTCACATTCATGAAGTTATTGGAAGAGTTCTTTTTTGGTGCTGTGGTTCATGGATACCCCCCCCCATCTGAAAATACAAAGACATGAAAGGCCAGCATGAGTAGAGTGTTGGGGAAAATGTTTTTATAAAAAAAACACTAGACATTGGAAGAAACAAGCAGAACACATGGGTTCTTATGCATCTTCATGATGCTGTATACTATTTTACAGTATTTTGCTCTTCCAAGGTGTCAATGGAATACCACTAAAATTTTTAGCTTGCCTATGACTCAGTAATACTTTTAGTTGATAAGCATATATCCCAGATTCGTAGCTGACTCTTTCTTGTCAATGAGTTTGTAAACCTTATTTTTAATCTCTGCACATTGCCTCATAAAAGAATATGATTTTTTTATATCTTGTATATCTACCTTTTGGAAGAAATTTATTTATATACATTGGGAAGACGGTTTTATAGCCATAGAGCTCAATTCTAGCTCATTACTAAAATTACAAAGTTATATAAAATGCCATATAAATATTTTATATTTTGTTGGAGAAAATTCTATTTTTATTGACTATCTGTAAAACCTATCTACTACATTTATAGAGAGAGACTCAAATATTGATAGTTATAAACTATCAATAAATTATACTTTCCACAGTTTATTTTTGAATGTCTACAAATCTATTTCAATTCCTCTAGTATTTATTTAGTGCCTAATCTAGTCCAGATACTATAATACCATTATTATATACTCAGAAGATACAGCCTACCTCTCATCTCACACTGAGTTTAAATATATGTTTTGAGTTTCTTTCCAATTGGATTGCATTCAATATTCACTTTAACTGTTGTGGCACTGAGTACCCTAGTCATCATGGTTAATATATTTTATTCTATTGTTATTTCTGTTCCTCTAGTTTTTTGATGATATTCATATTATTATTCTTATAATATGCATTTTTGGTGACAACTATGTTAAAAAAAAACAACAGCAGTTAAAGTGAAGTCATGACATGTAAATCAAATAATTAGAAATGTTATGTGAAATTGCAAAAATTCCTATATATTTTTAAGAAAGAATTATTGTCCAAGTTGTATAGGATATTATATTCAGTGGGAGACATGACATTTTAGATCACATTGTGGGCATGTCTCTGGGGTGATAAGCATCCCAGGATGAGAGGACAGCCATAAGCCCAGTGAAGGCAAACTACCCATTCTACGGGATATGACATAGTCTGGACACCTTGTAGGTCTTAGGATGTCCTCCAATATCCTCCTTAATTTATAAGTATAGAAAGAGCAATTTCCATGCAGTATTCTGTTATTGAAAGCTCTTATCCTAATTTCTCTCAGTATCACAGACTTAGAACGTGAAGAGTCAGAGAAGTTCGTGACTTGCCAAAGGTTGGATTTGTAGTAACTGTCATAGTTGAATTGGAAACGCAAACCTTTTCATTTATAAACCCGAGTTCTTTCTACCACATCAGCTGCATCATGGAACCAATGCTATCAAATAACATATATGACAAAGTTAAAATGAAATTAGTTTAGTGTTACAAAATTGTTCATAATGAATAAATAATACAGTGTATCCCATCATTGTGATATACATAAATCAGCATGGTTTACCGATATATTTATATAGCAATGTATGTTAGAAGATACATATATGATAGTTAAGAGATTAACATATGTTTCATCACATATCTATATATCAGAACTGGTATATATATACCAGCTCTGTCACTAAGGCTGGAGTGCAGCGCTGCAATCTAGGCTCACTGCAACCTCTGCCTCCTGGGTTCAAGCAATCCTCCTCTATCAGCCTCCTGAGTAGCTGGGACCACAGGGACACACCACTGAGCCTGGCTAATTTTTGCATTTTTTGTAGAGATGGGGTTTCACCATGTCATACAGGTTTGTCTCATATGGTAGATACAAATAGGTATTATTCACTAGCATCATGATATGCTAAGTATATCTTAGATTAACGGCATATAACTGATACTCTGATGTTAAATATCTCATTACGTGATATTCATGAGTAAGCACCATTCACTTGTATTGGACTAGGCAGTACTACAGCTTAGTATGCACGGTATACAACAGTGATATTCTACCATTCATAAGCCTTTTTCACTCCTTAATCAAACATATGAGTTTGGGCTGGACAAGGACTGGAGATAATCAGCAATCAGGAAGCTGCTCCAGTATTCTCAGGAAGCTTCCTATGTTTAAAAGTAAGAGGCCAGCTTCTCTGCCCCAACAAATATCTGCCAACATAATAAGCTCCCTGCATGTCCCTAGAACCTGAAGGTCTCACATGCTACCATGACATACAAAAGAGACTGAATAAATGTTTACATAAATATACGTTCAGTTTTTGGCCAAACCATCTCTAGGTCACCACTCTCAATGTGGTCCCATATCCCTAGATCTAGACATGCTTATGTGTAGACTGGGAGTAATGGACAGAGGCAGTGGCAATTGTGGAACATGGGTCAGTTTGACAGAGGACAGACTTCTGAGGGGAAATATATATGATGTGGCACTGGAATGTGGCTAGATGAAAGGCACTGGGATGTAGCTATATGAAAGGTTTAACTGTTGGCCAGAGAAGGGTAATGGGAGGATGTCTCCAGTTTGTCTGTATCAGCAGTGTCCTTTCTTTTCTCTCCCTAATTCAGCTCCTGGCCTTCCTTGGGCTCTACCTAACTGCTAGACCTTACCTCATCTTTTATCAGGAAGAGGTCTAGGAAACTGTCCCTAGCTGTGCACTGAGAGCTGAGAATATAGAATCTTGAGTGGACATGGACTTGAAAAAACAGAATCAGGAATCAGAAGGTCTGACCACCAAGTGTGTGTAACCTAGAAGTTACACAGATTCTTCATTTTAAAAATGAAAGAATTTGGTTAGGTGTGCTATGGCAAGTGTTCCTTTCCCCCTCCTTCCAACCACAGGTCTTTGACTGGGCATTCACAGCAAGTGAAAGACATGACTTGCAATACTTTAATCTATGTAAAACCACATAGGCATACACACAGTTTAGTAAGATTTATTATTAAAGTCATTTCTTTAATTTCCTGTATTAGACATAGTTTAAAGGCAGTGTTTTTAGTTAAATAATGCTTTGGAGCTAGATGTAGCTTGAGGATCTAACCTTGAGGATCTAAAGATCAATAGAATAAATTCAAATGAATTTTCTTTATCTTCTGGTGCAAATGAAAATAGGGAAAATAATTGAAAACTCCTTTTTGTCTCATAGTATAATGGTTAGCATTCTGGACTTTAAAAATGCCTCCTAAGTATCCTTCTAGAATCTCTTGCATTGCAAAAAAAAACAATATGAGAGTCTGGGTGCCAGTTGTTGCTCCCCATATTTCAGTTGTTGTGGATGCTAATTCTAGAAGAGTGGAAAGTTACTGTTTATGGAAACCTGCTCAAATTTAAATTCAAGGCTTTGGATTTTTTGCAACATACACAAGCATTTGTAATAATAGTAAAAATAATTCATTAAAAAAATACTTTACAGGTAACTGAAGCAATACAGGCTGTTCTCTTGGCAGAAGTTCAACAACACATGAAGAGTTTGGGACAGATACCAGTCAATAGTCAACCAGTGTCCGGGGCAGAGATTGGTAACTATGAAATGAAGCAGATGCTTCCAAGGTTGGAATGGACAGAGGAACTAGAGTTACAGTGTATTAGAAACACTTTGCCTCTGCAAAGTAAGTACAAACTTGATTGGCATGTTTTTCAACAGAACTTAACTACTAGAGACAATCTCCAACTTCTTGTGGCGCAACTTAACGATTTTCAATTATATTATGGTACAAAAGTGATAGACATTCACTAGTCTCCTTGACTTAAGATGGGTTATGTCCAGATAAACCCATTGTAAGTTGAAAAGATCATAGGGTAGGTTTATGCAGGAGTAACACCATCATAACTTGAGCAGCATCTGTACTTAGAGTGTTGAAAATGTAAGTTCACTGTGTATCGTTTCTGCAAGAGCCGAGCCAAGTGCCCTGTTTCTGACCTATTTTGCTATCAATTTCATCTTACAATTCTCAAGTGTTTAAAGAAGTTTTAGATCCTATTATAATCATAAATATTTGCTAGAAGAACAGCTTGTATTATTTACAATAATGTTTTGAAGTTAAGCAATTAAAAGTGAAAGCAGAATTAACAGCAATGGCTTAATAGGATCTATATTATAGGAATACCCTAATCATAATGGGTAAATTTGTTTTTACTTTGTACCTTGATGAAAGTCATGTACCAATTTTTCTTTTCTGGGCATAAGAAGTATCATAAAAAATTAAACTGTTTTTATACCTGGATCATTTGATTTTATAACAAACTTCATCACTGTCACTTCCTAATGATAATATTTATGTTTTAGGGCCAGCAAGTGAGTCTAAAATTATGTTATAAAATGTTCCATGATTTTTATCGGACTGTTAGCTGTTATCTAAAAAGTAAAATAAAAACTGTAAAAAAAAGTACAACTTTAATTTTCAACTTATCTGTAAGCTTTTGATGAATACATTAATTTATAATATGATTAAATGTCAGGAAAACATGTTATAAATTTACATATTACAGGCAGTTAAACTGCCAAGTACTTCCACTCTCACAAAGGGTTTTCTTTTAATTTATTCAGGACTATGAGCAATGTTAGTATATATAAAATGTTAAATTTTAAAACAGGCATTATTCGTGGAAATACTTAATGATTTCTTCTCATTGTTTTTATGAGATTACTAATTGGACGGTGTTATGTAGAGAGAGATAAAAAGGTGTATTTAGCAAAGGCAAGAGATCAAAACAGGGAGAATATGTTTTAGTGCCAGAACAGTTACTGATGATGGTAAATTGAATTAATAATTTGATAAAGCTAGATGGTTAAGTCATTTGCATGTTTGTTTTCCAAAATTAGCTTTAATTAGATCCAGTAAATTTGCTTCTGTGAAGGGGCTCCTGTTTCATCATATCACACAATTATAGTTGTATTACATATTTTAAGCAAGAAGTAGAAAAATTGATTTTTAATTAATTTTGAGTGACTAGAGTTGCATTTTTGATACATATGGAGGGCCGCCCACAGGGTCATTGATAAGTTTCTTCCAACTCTCCCAAGACAGGTAGTGTTATATGTTCATCATGTATTAACTCAGTAGATGTCATTTCTGAGTTTTCTCCTGAATCTTGAGAGCCTACCTTCTTCATTGGCCCAGAGCCCCATTTTCTGGGCAAGAAATTTTTGGTCAGCTATCAAAATGAAACTTTAGGTGAATTTTCTGTCACTTGGCTTACTCATATTTGAGGTTTCACCAGATTGCACCCAATTCTGTCCCAGTATATTCTTAGATATAAGTATACTAGTTAGGTGCCTGCAGTTCCAGCTACTTGGGAGGCTGAGTTGGGAGGATGGTTTGAGCCTAGGAGTTTGAGTTCAGCCTGGGCAACATGGCCAGACCGCATGTTTAAAGAAAGAACTGTTGCTACTATAGAATTTAGTCTTATTATGACTAAAGATATTTTGATTAAAGTGTGGTATTTACTCTCTTTTGATTAATTATTGAATGGTTCTTTCTTTACCTATGGTAAAAGAAAATTTGGGGTTAATTTGTAATAATAACCAGAACACCAAAATATTACAGCTACTTTATATATTGGTGGATAAAATCCAGAATACTTTAAAAGAACAAGAACACAGTCACAAAATCCTGGGCATATATTATTCAGAAATATTAGCTGCAGGAAAATATTAACTACCATTGCAATTAAATGGGAGACACATAAAATACATTGAAGTGGGAACTATCTAAGTAGTATCATATTTAATATAATTATTGCCCTTTGTGAGAAGACGTTTAAAAAAAAATATTCACAAGAACTTAGTAAAACTACAGGAAATGTTTTTAGATTTCATTACAGTGGTATGTCCTGCCTTACTTGGTAGGATTTTTTTTTTTTTTGAGGCAGGCTCTGTCACCCAGTCTGGAGTGCAGTGGCATAATCATAGCTCACTGCAACTTCCACCTCTTGTGCTCAAGCGATTCTCCTGCATCAGCTGCTTGAGTAGCTGGAACTACAGGCAAGCACCACCATGCTAAGCTGGTTTTGTTTGTTTGTTTGTTTTTTAATTTTACTTTTAGTACAGATGGGATATGCCATGTTGCCCAGGCTGGTTGATAGAATTTTTTAGAAAACGGAACCAGAAAACTGTTTTCATTATTTGTAATGTCCTGAGACAATATGTAATATGATGATATCGGTGCTATTCAATGGGTGTGGTAATTCCTCAAATTTCATAGGCAGATTTACTTAGCCTAATCATTGCAACATATGTCATTTTGCAAAATATTCTTAAGAAAAATTGTATATTTTGTTTAATTTTATCAACTCTTTGCTTATTTGTCATCTGTGAGCTCCTGTCCCTCCCCATGTTTCTTAATTTCTTTTTATCCTTTCTTGCTTTTCTTAGTGGTACATGTTATTTATAAATCCTTTGGAAACTAAAAGATGATTGTTTTGCTATGTATAGATATTCAAACTTACTTCTTTTATGCTAAATGTATTATACTTGATTTATTAGGATTATAGTAATATGGCAATAATAAGTCACAAGGAAAAATAATAATTATTAAGTTTTTAATGTATTTCAGTGCTGTGCTAAGTACCTTATAAAATTTAGCTCATCATTTCCTTTAATTCTGACACAATCTACATGAACCCTAAGAACCTTCTTCTGACATTTACTTCTTTGTATAAAGGACTTTACCATTTTGAAAATGTTCACGTTCATTGAAGTGAAATTTCAAAGTACAACTGAAAAGAACTATACTCTGAGAAAGAGAGATTCCCAAGATGCTTGCTTGGTTTGTCCTGAAAAATTACTTTTTTTTTTTTTAGTTTACATACTAATTTTATATTTTTTATCATGCATATTAAAATAGTGTTGAAATAAATTTTTTAAAATAAGTTTATCACCACAACAGCTATCTTTTTTTTTTTTCTTTCAAACAGTGCCTCATTCTGTCACTGAGGCTGAGGTACAGTGGCATGATCTTGGCTCACTGCAGCCTCAGCCTTCCCAGCTCAGGTGATCCTCCCACCTGTCTCCTAAGTAGCTGGGACTACAAACAGATACCACCACACCTGGATAATTTTTGTATTTTTTTGTATAGATGGGGTTTCACCATGTTACCCAGACTGATCTCAAACTCCCGAGCTCCAGCAATCTGCCCATCTTGCCATTCAAACTACCTTAAATGCCGCCAGTGGTATACATCTTACTATTTGAGACATACTTCCTATTACTACTCCCTTTTCAAAATGAATAAACTAAGACTTAAGAGAGGCTATGTGTCTTGCCTACAGTCACAGAACTGCTAAGAACAGGAAAGCAAACCCAGATGTAATCTTAAATACTGTGCTGTTATCTACATTTTTCCATACTTGCAGCATGGAAGAAATTTGCCCGAAATCAGATTGATCTAAACATTGAATAATTTATTAAGTGTTTTTCTTATATTTTTATTCTTTTCTCATAAATCATGCTTTCTCTTACCAAAGGAAATAGAGTATTTAATTATTGCCACCTCATAATAAAGAAAATCACCAGGTGTCTAGAACTAATTGTAGGGATGTGTCTAGAAAGCAATGGAAATCCAATGAAGTGAGAGCTAAAGCATAATGTATATTTAAAGTTTATAATTTTGTCTTATTTTTCAGTGTTTTTATCTCTTAACTTCACAGCGTATATTTCATTTGAAGTCTTAATATTTGTGTATCTGTGTTTTATAGGAAAGTGGTAGATTTTATCTAAGTTTACATTTTTATAATTACATTGCTATCTTACTTGAATCTCTTCAATAAGAACATATACAATTAACACTTACATTTTAGGTTTAGATTCATTGCTTTAAATACAGCAATAGTTTCTATTATTAAATTGCATTTGAAAGTTATTTCCCTTTACTTTCTTTTGAATGTTATTTGGATTTGTTGTTAAACAAGTGCTCTAAATTGTTCCATTAAATAAATTGGTTGAACTAGAAATGGAGACTTTGTAGATAAAACTGTCACCTTGAAATTATTGTCTGAATTTAAATTTCATGCTAAACTGTGTCATTGTGAAACTGATGCATCAAATATGGGTATTGCAAATAATCTTTATTTCATGCATCATTTTCAATGACTTATCTAGAAAATTAAATAATAAAAATATGTTTTTTGTTTACATAAAACCATGCATTTATTGTATATCAAGAAAATAAATATCCATTCAATAGAAACATTTTGGTGACCCTGCCATGTAGAAGTACAGGCCCAGGGCAGGCTTTCTTGGCCTGCTGAGTTTTCCAGAAGGATATCTAATTGTGGAAAGGCTTTGTGACTACCCTGCAGGGAAACTCTTTCCTCACTGCCATTATTTATAATTAGTGTGTCTTCTTTCATTTACTCTAAGATCTCCAGGCCTAAGTGAGTTCTTCTTTATGGCCACAGAAGTCATTTAGGAAAGGTCTGTGTCGTACATGTGATCAAAGAGCAAAGAAGTAATGAAGGACACATCATAGAAGGCCTTGTACGTGGTAGTGAGGTCTGGGGCTTTCTCTGTAGTGAGGTATGGGAAATCTTTTTTGTTTTTAAGACAGAGTTGCTCTTGTTGCTCAGGCTGGAGTGCAATGGTGTGATCTTGGCCCACTACAACCTCCACCTCCTGGATTCAAGCGGCTCTTCTACCTCAGCCTCCCAAGTAGCTGGGATTACAGGCACATGCCATCACATCCGGCTAATTTTGTATTTTTAGTAGAGATAGAGTTTCTCCATGTTGGTCAGGCTGGTCTCTAACTCGAGGTATGGGAAATTTTTTAAGCACATTAGGGGCACAAATTGTAATGGGATCACATTGCCCATGGTTTAAGGGCAAAACACAGTGATGCATGACTGACCGTGGTGTCCTGACTTGGCCCCTGTGTTGGGTGGTGTATTCTCACATATGGTATTCCAGGTGTGCCGAAGCCAGAGTGGAAGGTCCATGCCACAAAAGGCATACTTGGTGTGTTCAGTTTCAAGTGTACCTGCTTAGGTGACCTACAGATTTTATTTTATTTTGTAGTTTTAACTAAGTTAATCACCAGAAAATAGACAAGAGGCTTAACAGTTCCCTGTCAAGAAACTATGGTTTGAAGATAATAGGAATAATCCAAGCTTGAGAAAACAAGACGTAAATGGCATTGTCAAACTTACGCTACATCAGAAGGTTTATATCTGCGCGTATGTATATATGTGTGTATGTCTGTTAATTTCCTCATTTTGGAATTTCTATTTTGGGTGCATAATGGACTTACTGTTGATATGCTGATGGCATGTATAAGCATTTATAAACAAACATACATATATTGTTGATACATATTTCGGAGCTCCTCTTTGTTATTTTCTACAAGAAAGTATCTCACTTAAAAATTTTGGGTGGATTGAGCTAGGAAGCTACAATTAAGCAGATATGATTGACTTTTGGTTATGGAGGGTCGGTGATTTGATATTCTATTTTGTACAGTGCCTATCTCCAAAACTTCAAATAAATCTTTATGCATCACTTCTTTATGCCACTTCCTCTCTGCTTCTTTGCACTGACCCAAGAGCTGGGTATACCGCCAAGAACAAACTGAAACTCTTTAGCCGGGGATACAAACTAGAATCAAGTCAACCATTAAAGAGTGTGAGATGCCAGAGCAGAGACTAGGGAAGCACATCAAAGAGGCATCTAACGCGGTCCCTGGGGCTCAAGAAAGCTTCTTCCAAGAAAAGTTGCCAAAAGTGAGAGCTGAAGGATGAACAGGATTTAGCCAAGGAAAAAGTCGGGGTGGGGAAAGGTGACTGTTTACTAAGACCACTGAAGCCACTTGTGCCCTTTTCTTCCTCTCAAGATCATCTGACTAAGAAATGCATGAATGAGAAACCTGGATGCTGGAGAGAAACCCATGTATCTTTAATTTCTTTTCTTTAAAACGCTTGTGTTCTCTTTTAATCTCATCGTGCAAATACCTTCTTTTCCTAACCCTTAGCCTTCTGGAGTAAGCACAATAATAATGAACATAGAAATAGTTAACAGTGATATGACCTAGCATTTATTTGATCCAGGCAGCAATCCCATAGGAACAGGTAATATTGTTATATCCACCTTATTAGTGAGTAAACAGACATAAAGAAGTAACTTGTCCAGAGTCTCATTTCCAACAAGCGGCAGAGCCAGGAATCAAACCCAGGCTGGCTTTGAAATCTGGGTTCTTCATCACTGTATTACATTGCCTCCCAATTATCTACAATTCTCCTTTTGAATTTCTTAATTCACCAAATATTTACCAAGTGCCTTCTGTATGATAGTTGCAGAAAAATGTATTAACCCAGTTGAGGATTACAAGACAGCAAAACCTTTTGGCTTAACAACAGAAAAAAAAAAAAAAAGATTCTCTAGAAGAAATCAATCAACAGATATTGAATACATGATCTGTACAAAGCTGGGCTATAGTATTATAAGTTATTCCAATAAAGATGTAATTAATATTGAAGACTTTTATTTGGAATATGAATTAATAAAAATATAGGTTTTAGCAATTAAAAAGGTAAACTTTCCTTTTGGAAACTGAAAATGCCAACTGGCAAATGCTAAAAATGTATAAGATTTGGCATATACATATGAGTTGAAAGGAATAAGGGTTGGGGGTGTAGGAGTAGAAGGGGAAGCAATTTAAAACTTCATTTTTATAGATTAATTTTAATTATCTAGACAATCTTATTGAAATATCAAGGTATTCATATGTTAGACAAAGACAAATTTGTATATGATAAGCAAATAAATAATTTAGCAGCTAGAATACATTACCTACTTTTCAAAAGCATTGTAGTCATTTGGGTTTAATATATATCCTGTCTTATTTTTAGCTCCTTATAAAATTGAGAGAGAAATTTCATCATTTCCCCTTTGCCCGTATAAATTCTTCTAAACTCCTTTACTGTTTCTGCCTTCCCTGTATCATCTTAGAGCGCATCACCTTAGAAAGACTGACAAGAGTTCACTGCTCTTTTCTAAAAGTAGTTTCATCTTTCACAGAGACTGAGATTGATGATTTTCATCTTGGCATATGAAAAACTAGAGTATTTCATCATCTTTTTTCCTCATGAGCCGTCAGAATGCCAGCCTGGCTCTGCCCAGAGATGGTTGGATGGAGGAATTGAGTTAAATATTTCTTTGGTAACAGTCGTGCAGGCACCGCTTTATTGATTATTGTCTGCATACCCATTTAAATTATTGACAAAGAAAAAGTGATCTAGATTCTGTCGCTGAAATCAATGTGTTCTGCACTATTGTTCCCTGAAGCTGAGAATGGCCTCCCGACACTGACCCTTCAAGGACAGGGATTAGGTCTATTTATCTTTTTTCCTCTCATCACCTAAAATGGTCCCTTACCTGGAAGCTGATGATAAGTGTTTATTGAGAGGATGGATGAATGGATAGAAAGAGATAGTTTGTACTGAAGATTCCGCCAATTCCTAATTAGTAAGGGAAGGAGTAGAGAAGAAAAACCAGTCAACTGCTGTTCTTTAGCATCCAGACATAGTCTTGAATACACACCAAAATTTGTGTTATCTGACAGTCACCATCCTAGGAACATGTGATGTACACACGGGAAGCTCACAAAAAATTAAAAATACACACATGAATGAATTTAGTTTGTGGCCCTCCAGAAGATTCTGTTAGTGATAGTTATTCCACCCTTCTTTGCTCACTTCGTCATCATCTGATTTCAATTTGATATTTTTAGAGGCCTAAGCCTTGCCTGAAACTCCTCCCACTCCTTATTCATTTACAGTTTCTCCACAGAAGTTTCTAAGGAGCCACCGTCTCAAGCACTGTTTCCTAAGTATTTGGATTCACATATTGTGTTCCTCCCTATGGACTTCTGGCTCATTCTTGACTCTTGTAACCAGCAGCCTTCATGCTGCTGACAAAGAGCCCTCTTAGCAACCCGGCTGGCTTGGGTCAGCCTCCATTAATGACCCCTTCTACTTCTGAGCCTGGGAATGTGTGTGACATTAGTTCCTCCATCAAATGCAATTCTACCAGCCAATATAGATGTGTATTCATAGTTCTAAAAACAATTTTGCTAAATAGAGGGACTAAATTCCTTTAGAGAAAAATGAGTGATTTAGAGAGCTTTGTATTCTCAGCAGATAGCACAGTGTCTAGTATGTAGCAATTGCTAGAGAAATGGTGGCTAAAGGAAAAATTATCCATTTGTCCCAGTGACCTTGGAATATCCCATTCCCATCAGAATGTCAATCATCTTGCTAGCTGGAGCCTTATCCTTCCATTTTAACTCTTTAATTTACCTGCCCAATTTTCAGCCTTGGAACAATTTGAATAATGTCAAAACATTTCTTATTAAGCACTTAACTATGTCTCAGGTTCAATATTAGGTGCTCATATTTTCATTTATATTACTTTCTACACTCTTTGTATAATCTTCTAAAATATGGTATATTACCTGGTACTTTAATTGCTTGTTTATTTGCCTTTCTTTCTCAACTCTCTGAATTCCTTGAGGGGAAAAGTTGGCACTTATTTATCTTATGCTCCTAGCAGAAAATGGACCACATGGTGCATGATGGTGCTCATTAAATGTTTGTTGCCTGAGTGAGTGGATGAGTAGTAAATGACAATGACAGATATCTATCAAAGAACTCTGGTCCAACGCAAAATCAAAGAAATGCTAAATAATGTTAATAGTCTGCACTAGAAAGAGAATGGAAATTGTGATTATAAAGATGATGGTTTTCTTCTAAAGTGTTAATCCAGAGGCACTGCTTCAAATTTATCTACTTTGTTCAAAAGCAATTTATCTGTCTAGAGAACTACCAGGAAAAATTAATGCTGACAGGTATTTGAAGGCAAAAACCAAGGCAGAGTACTTCATTTTCAACCCCCTGAGAATAAGCTACAAGAAATGAAGACAGTACAAAGAAGAGTTGTTAGTTCTTTCTTTCACCTGCTACAGATGAGCATGGACCCTTTATGTATATCTGTGCAGAATATCTGTCCTCCGGCCAGGCAGCCGTGCCAATCTAGGGACAATGTAAAAGTGCTCCTTGGTAGCTGAATATGCATAAGAACATGGACTCTATAAAATTCCAGCGCCACATATTTCTTCTCATTAGAATGAGGTAAGTCTTGAAATTTTAAAAAACGTAATTGTAGTGGATCTCAGTGCTCTCAATCCTAGCCAGTATTTTGTAATACTGCCTTGATAATCTTAAAATTCATAAGCAATATAACCTACCTACGTACATCATTTATATACCATTTAAAGGAAAAAAAATGAACAGTAAGTAACTTATAGTAAAGTATTATGTGCAAAATCCTGGGCGTGACTGCACTAAAAGATAGTAACATGCTGTTATATAACATGCTATGGTGTATGTAAGACTGCTGCTATTGATGCAGATGTCTGTGTGTGTGTGTGTGTGTGTGTGTGTGGTGGTGCTGTCAGAGATCTAAAGTGGATTTTCTTGGCAAAATTCTGGACAGCAGTAGCTAAATATGGCCGTTCCTTAATATACAGGGCAGTGGCCTTCTTAGAAAATTCAAGGTATATTAAAAGCCTTGAAAGATTCCTCCGTGGTTGTATGTAAAACAAAGTTATGTTCTGGACTTGGGAAATTACACACAAAGCTTTTCTTTTCATGAATGTCCAGTGGAATATTTGAAAACCAAGCAAGACAATTTTTCACTGTGAAGGGTGTTCCTAAGCATTTCAGGCCATCTGGCATCTCTGGTGTCTGTCCACTAAATGCCAACAAGTGCCTCCACAATCACTGAGAAACCCAGTCCCTCACTTTGGCAGTTTCCAAAGCCTTCCTCTAGGGGGCAGTACCAACCCTACCAAGAACTGCCTTAGAGACAGGGATTCTAGACATTCTTAAGGTCTTTGTTTCTGTCCTGCTGCCCTTTAAAAGTGCAGAGGGAGATAAAACCAAAAGAATAACTCACACTAATTCAAGAAGTTCCTTTTCTTTCGCTCCCATGTTTGGTTTTTCCCTTGTATACCCTTTAGGTATCATAGCACTGCCCAGTCCATGTAGTAAATCATCTGCAGCTCTGTCTCCACCATTAGGAACAGGGCTTATTTATCCTTTTCATTCACTTTCATCTTTATATCCTCACAGCTTAGCTTTGGGCCTAGCAGAAAGTAAATATCGTTGGCTGATTAAATGAAGAGTATATGTTACTTAGTAACTACTAAGCCCTGCCTAAAAAGCTCATCAAAGAAAACTCTAAAATTTACAACTTAAATTATTATTTTACACTACAGAATAAACACAGAACATCTTAGAATTTTAATATTAGATGGACTGGTTCCCAATCTGTACACTGAAAGAGAAAACTGGAAGTGAGGATAATGGATGGAAAGAGATACACAGATAGGTTCATGTACTAATCACATCACTTATGATGTGATTAGATTTATGACTGGGAACATAATTTCAAAACTTGGCTTACAACATGTTAATTTTTGATACATGTTATCCTTAAAGTCCAATAGACCATTAGTATTTAAAGTGCATTGAAATTAGTTTTTGAGAACTTCCTAATACCCTTTCACTTTTACATACATGGGGTATGTCCCTTAGTATCTCTGGTCCAGAATAGAGAATAACTAGTCTGGTCTGTTATCCAGCTACTAAGTCTATCCATCGACTCACTCTACCTCTTTTGAATATATTTTATTAGGTGCTCTGTTTTCCAAGCTATGTACTAGAAATCTGAGAAGAATATGATGTGCTTTCTACCTTCCAAAAGGCATAGTGAAAGCTGTAAATATAGTGAGGATGCAGTGTGGTATGAGATACTAACATTCACATTGCTGTAAAGCCATTGAGAGCCACAACTGCCTGGGAATGATTTTTAGAGGCTTCACATAGGAATAGACATTCACATGTGTGTTAGAGAATAATTGTGTGGCAAACATGAAGAGATGTACTGCTAAAATCTTCCTTTAAGAGAAGACTCCTTTCCCAGATGTGAGGAATGTGGCTATCTTACAGCTTCCAAGTTGTTAGTGCCTTCAACATCAGTCCCAGCATTGGAGCAGAGGTCACACTCTTCTTGGGACAATGGCTGAGCAAGATGGTGATACAAGGGCCTTACCATTTCTGGCCCATATTGACCTCTTTGACCTCTTTTCACAGGTATCCTTTGCTTTAGAGTTTCTGTTAGGCTGATAGAGACTGAATGGGTAAGAGAAAATTCTCTCTACCCTCTGGAGCTATGTATGATAAGTGAGTTTGCTGGAATAGATGACAAATTAACAGGAGAAAAGGCCTATCAATTTACTATATGCATGGGGGCATCACAGGAAAGTGAGTACTCAATCGCCCAATTATATGGTTTGGCTCTGTGTCCCCACTGAAATCTCATCTCAAATTGTAATCCCCATGTTTCAAGCGAGGGAGGTGATTGGATCATGTGGGCAGTTTCCCCTATGCTGTTCTCATGATGATGAGGGAGTTTTCATGAGATCTGATGGTTTTATAAGCATCTAGCATTTCCCCTGCTTGCACTTCTCTCTCCTGCCGCCTTGTGAAGAAGGTGCCTGCTTCCCCTTCACCTTCCTCCATGATTTTAAGAACTGTGAGTCAATTAAAACTCTTTCCTTCATAAATTACCCATTCTCGGGTATTTCTTTATAGCAGTGTGAAAATGGACGAATATACCCAATGATATTTAAAAGTTTAAATGCCCTTATTAACAGGAGTGAGGGAAGTGGGGGATATAGGCACTTTTAGAGGAAGAAAAATGATTTTTAGGAGAGGTGAGTGAGATATTAAAGTTCACGATTTATGCAATCCTGCTTTTTGCGCATTTTCTTTTACAGATGTTACTTCCCAATAAACCTTTTGCATTTCTAATTTCATCTAACATCTGCTTCTGGTAGGACCCAAGCAACAACAGTTGGAAAGGGCTTGATGCAAGAAGGGCATTTGAGGCAAAGGGAATAACATGGGGACAGACAGTGATGCAGGGCAGTATGGCATGGTCAGGAGATGGGATGATTCTGGTGAGGACAGGGCATGAGAATGGGGATACTCCAAGCTGGGTCCAGAAGGTGAGACACCTGGAATGAAAAGGTCCTGCTGTGCAGCTTGCTTCTGAGAGAGAGAGAGCCATTAAAAGTTACTTTAAGAGAAGCAAGACACTTTCAGTGCCAAGAAGAATGTGATGAAAGCGGGAGGTGCAAAGGAATCTTGTGTCCAAATGTTGTCAGAGTATCTTTCTGTTTAATGTTTTATTTGGAGAGCAGTATTTATTTTTCTTGTTAAAATTACCTTACAATTTTTTTGTCTGCCTTCATAAATGTAGCTTATTTAGATGGTCCATGAATACTCCATGTCCCACAAGGAGTGAGAAATTTTGTTCACATTACGTAGTGAAGGAAAAGTTTGCCTCTTGGCTTTTAGACCAAACAACACTAAATGCTCATTAAGATCATCAAAGCTCAGATCTCATTAGTAGCACCTTCTGAGTTGTGGTTCTTCATGCCAGTTTGAGGTTATTTCTCTTTCTTTACGTTTGGTCATTATCTCAATTGCCCGTCTTCTTTGAATCAGTTTTTAAATTTTTCCAATTTGTGTAAATTAATATTTCATCTGATTTTTCATCTCCTCTGATTCATCTGTAATCATTTATCATTTGACAAGTTTGGGTTTCATTGTCAATTTTTCCCTTTCCTTTTTATTGTGTGTAATTATGTAGACATCATTAACCTCCTTCTCTACAAACATCCTTAACTGAAACATTAAGTAAGACCAGGTTATTACATGTTTTCTCTTACATATTTTCCAGGGATAGGATATATTATCTATCTTTATCATTTAAAAAATTTTTGATTTAATGAAAAGAATTTTAGCAAGCAAGGTAACTTTGAAGTGTGCTTTCCCATGTGTTTATATTAATATTCAATGAATAATTTCAAAGGTCATACTTCACAATCCATCTCTTTAAGCCATCTACTTAATTCTAGAGTCATTACATCACCTACTTCCCTTATGCCATTGACTTATGATGTTTCTTTCAACTGCTGAAATGTGGCAGCATCATTTATTTTTTATATAACATATGCTGTATTGTGAAACAGAAATTAAAGACAAAGTACCTATAACACAGGAGAGAATTGTCTGCTCACCTGTGGATATCAGTAACATATTTATTGTCCTATGCCTGGGATTCCCATAATGCTAGAAGAAGAAAAAAATTGTTTGAATAGACCTTTTTACCCTGTGGCTAGGAATCTCTAGGTGTTGGTAACCTCAGACATCATAATGTGATTATGTTTAATGTTCAGGAATGCAAAGGAGTTTTCAGAATTTCCTTAGGGACCTCATATTTCAAGATTTCCAAATTAACTAAAGTTTATTCAAAAAGTACTATGAAGAAACAGCAATGTCAGGATCCTGGAATATCTATTTTCCCATTATTTTCAGATACTAAAAATTAGATGGTTATTTTCAAAGATTAGCATGCCCTTTCTATTTATACAGCATGTTACTTTTCCAAAAAATTTAGCATGTCTTTATTTTTTTCTTCATATATGAAATGAAGTAATTCTCATCCCACTTTATTGAGAGGAACGCTAGGGTATAGTACGCTTGCATAGCATTACTATGATATATCTTATTGGAGAGTGGCACTAGACTGGATTAAATGCTCCATTCTATTTGCCAATTCCATGTTCTTTTCTGTAAATCACCCTATTTTATGGGGCATCATGTAGAGGATGGAATTTACAAGACAGTAAACTCATTTATTTATGAAAAATGATATATGTTACTCTTGCCACATTTGGGCCTTTCCATAGGACAATATTACCATTTTTATATTTCCAATGGTTCATTTTAAAGTAAAATATATTGCCCATTTTAAAAATGAGTTAAACTATTTCTACTGTTAATGGCAATCTGCTGTTATGATATTCATATTATAAAAGCCAACTATTACTCAAAAATATAGTTTGATGAATGTACGATGTTTATAAATTGAAAATAGTCATTTCATTTCTTCATGGCAAATTTGCTTTAAATATTAGTTTATTATATATGTTGGCTTATATTACAAATATTTCTGGTAAGCAAACACAAATCATTTTTATATTTAGCAGTTAAAATGTATCTTAACTTGACCATTAGATCATCTATTAAATATTCAATTAAAGTGGGTTTTTGATTCATTTTTTTAAATTAGTGGTCAGGTATTCGGGGAAACAAGCTCATAAGATTTTTCTAAAACACAATTCACTTCATTCTTTGTTCTGTATATTTTGTCAGAGAATGCCTTAATGTAACAGAAATCAGATTTGGTGTGTATTTTTACACCAAATCAAATTGTGCAGGCGCCACCCTCAGCTTTCTCCAAAACATTATAAAGGATAAGATTCCACCATGATATAGCTTAAGAAAGCAGTGCGGCCCTGGAAGTCCGTGCGGGGAAAGTGGAACTAGACGAGTAGGTTTTCCTGGAAAACCACGTGTCCTGTAACACCATTACAGAACTGGATTTTAAAAATAACTTTACTTAGCCTAGTTCTGTCTCTTTCTGGAATCCGTATGCAAAACATATATGGTTTTTCTAGTTACTCTGTCGGCATAAATCACAAGTACAAAAGGTAATACAAAATGTACGAAACTGCGATACAGTAGTGACTAATGGTACAAAGCACTTAGATGCTGCAGTTATAACAACTGTATGAAGAAGGTGACGGCATCATAAGTCATTTTATATATTACAATTGGCAGTTTTCCCTTCTGAGTTGTACTGAATATAGTCTCACTTTCCCTGTCCTCTCCTTGCCCAATCCTTGCCTTCTCAAATTCACAAGCTATAATTATAAATTTTAAATGTTTTAATCTATTATTTTAATGTGAAGCAGTAATTCAAAATTATTAATTCATTTTCTCAAATCTAGACATGGGAAAAGTCAAGTAAATCTTTATGGAATTTTTCTAATACAAAATATAATTTTAGACCACAAACTCCAAAATTTTCCATTTCTTTTTGCCAGAGTTAAAAGCTGTACTGTCTCCAAATACGTTGTTTGCTTAAATAGCAGAAAGTTACTACAATAATCTCTGCTCTGTGAAGTCAGCTAGGATTTTTTCATCTTCGTATGGGATCTTCTACACAACAATAATTGAAAGTTTGCAAAATATCAGAAAATTACAGCTAAGGTTCATTAATAATTTCCATCCTCCTTCTCCTATGTAAAGCAAAGAACCTTCTAATTTTTACCAATGACTAGATATCTTTTTTTGTTTATGAAGGAATCCATTGGTGTTTTAAAACTTTCATAAGCATCTGAACCTTTCGTAAAAATTAAACAACTGGCGAAATAGAGAAAACTCTATCCTACTTGTTTAAGCATCCAATAATTTACAGAGTATAAAGTTAAACACTGAAATCAAGGATATTTTGATGATTTGTGAGATTTGAAATAAAGATATATGGATGGCAGTCATATAAACTTCTGGTCTCAAGATCTACTTCATTTTGGTATATTGCTTTGGTTACATTGTAGTGAAAGATTCTGATTCAGAAGAAAGCAGAAGAGTACTTCAATAGCACTTGCTTATGGACTTTTACATGAGCAATATTGTTAAGTACTAACATTAAACACACACACACACAAACTCTCTCTCTAATCAATGATACATTCATAAATATAAGCAGAGAGATTAATCTTGAATCTGCACAAAAACTGTTGTTTGAGAGCATATGTCAATGTGTTCGTGGTTTCCAAATTTATTAAGATACAAAATTTGCATTTTAAATCACAGCTGTTTAACAGTAGCTAAAAAATTGTTTAAAACAATAATTAGAACTGTCTTTTAAAAAGAAAATTTGAATCAGGCAATTATGTAATTCTCTCTGAGAAACGCTGCAATGCCATGGAATGAAGGTTGGAAAGTACTGGTCAGGCTCATGAGAACAGAGGCTGTATTAGCTTTTCTGTACATCCCTGAATTCCCACTATAGAATTGTGGCAGTGGAATAAATACTTGCCATAATTACCTCAATTTTATTTTTTCCATGGCAACTTTTAGTTGTACTTTTTTTTTAGGGCTTATCTCATGATTTGGATAATGTGAGCTGTTATCTGCCACCTTTTTCAAGGCCCCAGTCACATATCGCAAACTGTATCATCCTGGAATGGACCCTTATGCTTCCCCCTGCTTTGTAAGATGCTGTGTCTCTGTTTGGTGCCCAGTGCATGCCAAGCTAGCTGCTGAAGCATGAAAAGGAATTCCAGGAAGTAGCTGGAGTGGGCCACTTTCCAATAATGCTCCCTGGCATGGACTCAGTTCAGGGCTCTTTTGCAAATGGCTGTTACACTGAGATCATGATGAGATTTCCTAGAAGTACACACAGTTCTTCTCACTAAAATTTCCTACTTCAAAACTTTTTGTAAAAGCACAGGTTTTCTCCTGCATTCTTAATATATTTTAATGTCCCCTGAAGATATGAAAGTGCTTAATTTTCTCGGAGACAAGCTGTTTTAAATGAAATTATTATTTTCACTTTGCATTATTTTGTTTTAGATTTTAGGCTTAAATTATGTGAAATTTTTATGTCTTACTTAAAGGTAGTTGAAGCATATAAGAACCCTAAAATATTCATTATCTCTATTAATTCTGTCAATCAGCTGCAGTCACTGAGAGTTTATGTTGGGCAATTGTTGCAGTAAGTACTCCAGACATGTGGGCAGCTATGTTGGGTAATTTCTGATAGGTAATTTCTGATACTTAGCAGAGCCTAAGGTAGCACCAGCCACATGAGGGGTCTAAAGCACATGATAAAGTTTTAGTGATAGATATGATTATGATGTTAAACAGGCTGATTTTTGGGTGTAGAGAAATAACAAAGTTCTTACTTCCACCTTAGACTAAAGACTTACTTCAGCTGTTGGCCCCAGCCCTTGATCTTTCTATTACAGGCATTTCATTACCTGATTTTGAACATTTTTTTAATAGGGGGCAGGAGGGTTGTTAGAGCTTAGCATAGTACTTGGCATATGAGTGGTACTCAGATTACAGGACTCAAATAGTCTTTGAGTCAGGATCATTTGAAGGTCATGAAGTCTGAGCCCTTTGTTCCTTCTGCCAAAAAACCTAAGGCTCAGAGAAGACTGATGACTTGTTTAAAGTCACAGAGCTAGTTAAGGGCTGAGATAGTATTTCACACCTGACTCTTTTCAATATTTGCTGATTTCTGAAAATGGCTTGGTGGTCCTTATTTAGTATTTCATTCTTTCCCTCTGGTGGTTCTTATTTGCCAGTCCAGACTGTTTTCTTCATTAAGTGGCAGATGAACCACACACCAAAAGATAGGGAAAGCAGTTTGCATTCCTGTAAGTCCCACTTGATGGACTTACAGCCTCTAGGTTTAAGTAAAACTTAAAAGGAGGATGCTTTTTCCTCCCTTCTTTGTCGGTTTCCATTTTATTTCAGCAAGACTATTAATAATTCTGGTTAATGTATTATTTCAGTAACCTGTCCTAGGGGCAATTGCCTTCAATAGCTAAATAAATACTGTAAAAGTCTATCTGTATTAACTCTCTACTTAAAACCCTTCAATGATGTCATGCCTGTCAGGGGTTCTTCTGAGGCGCACCTAAACATGCGGTTTACAAGGTGACCATATACCTGGCACTTGTCTACTCTAAAGGACAGAGATCAGGAACCATAGCTCACCACAGCAGCAGGCCTTCCTCAGCAGGAGTCCACCCAACAGTCCAGCAGTTCAGCTACAGAAGTCATCTTGCTAACAGTCTTGTATCTCTTGCAACAATCTCTTCCTGCTCACAGGGAAGCCCACAGCTATGAAATCGGGTTTTTATGGTTCATTTATGTTCCCGCCTAGTCCAGATGCATTTTATCAATGAGGGATCATTTTTGCTGTCGGCACTGTCACCTTGAGACTTAGTTGACATTCTGTCTTTATCAAGTTACCAAGGGAATCCAGGTGTTTTGTTTTTGTTTTTGTTTTCTTCTAAGTTTTGTTTATTTAAGCACATATGGCTTCCCTTTTAGGATAAAAAGTAGATTATTTAGATGATTCACAAGGTTCATTTACGACTGGGCTTTGTACATCTCTCTAGTCTTATTTTGCCCCTTTCTACCTACTTTTAACTCTACAATTCAGCCAAACAAAACCTTTTTAGGATCCTCCAAAGGACCAGTTACCTCTCTTGGCTCTCCACCTCTGCATATGCTGTCACATTACTCATTTATTTAAATATTTTCAGTACCTTCCATAAGCCAAGCACTGAGAAAGGCCCAGAGGGTACAGCAGTGAGAAGGACAGCCCCATGGAGTCTGCAGCCTCCTGCCTGAAGGTCTGTCCCCTTTCCCACTATTGCCCTAGATCTTCATGTCTTGGGCAACCTCTGGAAAGTCCTTGCTGTGGCCCAGTGTATGTTAACTGGCCTACCCTGTACTTTTGTCACACCACTGACCACCCGTGTTTTCACTGCCTGGTTTCTTTTCTGTTGCAATGAAAATGTAAGCTCCTGAAGGAAAGGGGATATGTCTAACTTGCTCACTATTGTATCTCCAGTGCCTAGGTCAGTGCCAGGTACCCAGCACACACTTGATAAATATTTGATAAACAAATAGATGGCAGGGAATTCTAGAATTGTAATATGCATTTAAAATACAAATAAAGTACTTCTAAAACTAAAATTTAAAGTCCTGGTATAGGTGATGTTGAAGACATTTTGAAGGCAGATACTCATCAAAATCTATGATATAGATAGAATTCTCTTTGTTTTTAAAAATTGTACTTGTAGCAAAGCAAAACGATATTATAGAAAATGGAGCAAATACATTTTAAAAGCTGTGATTACCCAGAATCATGTCACTAGAATAAAAACAAACTATATAATTGGGTTATTCCTAGTTATCTAAAACCTAAAGCCAATGTTAACTTTAATAAACAAATAATCGGGAAGGATAGTAAGGACTTCAAACATTCTGAAACAAACCTCAGATTCTTCTCCTCAATGTAGCTTTTTAAGTTTGTCCTGGCAACTAAGAAAAAGGAATTGTTTCCCATTAAGGCATCATATATAGATGCATCTGTGAGGATAAACATTCTTTCCTGGAACTATTTTTCCTAGAATTTATTACAATGCTTTATATATCTAATATAATGCAGTGCTAAGACATACGGTGGAATGTGTCTCCAGCCAGTTTTCTAAAAGGTTCAAACTATAGTCTTGAACATGACAGTTTTTTTTTTTATATTAGCCTCCTGTAAGATCAAATGACACAGTATTGAGTCATATCTCAGAAGCCTTGTCTTTGATTGACTAAGATAATATGGCCCAAGACATTATTTTCTGATGGTCTGAGGCTTCAGTGATAGAATTTGGAATAGTGCAGGTAAATGGATAGTTAACATGCCCATTTAGGCTTTTTCTCCAAAATATCAAATATCTTAAATGAGCTTTGGAGAGGTGCTGGACCACATTCAATTTGCAATCAAACTCCCTTAATACGCTTTTACACTGCAGAAGTTATTCCTTGCTGATTAAAATGAAAGTCATAATTTTGTGCGTCAGGTACTGACTAAGCTTCTTGCATACGGACAGACGGCACACCCATGAACAGCCTGGGCGCCTCCTAATACCATCCTAGTCTTTTGGAAGAACAATGGATGTTTTCAAGCTTAAATGCACAGTAGTGATTTCTGGAGACTGCCCAGTCTTGGAGCTCTGGAGCAAAGATTCAAACTAGTCCCCTACAGGTACATTCTGTTTTGAGTTACACAGTGCTTTATACAGAACAAATAAAACAAAACAAACAACAACAACAAAAAAATCCACCGAATTTCAATGTATGAAAACCAGAAGATTCACAAAATATTCTGTATTTCTGACTTCTCATGATAGATAGGAAGAGCAGCCACACTAAATTGCCATTTTCATGCAGCAATAGTAGGCTGGGGCTGATAGCAGCTAGTGAGATAACATTTTTGGGTGAGCGTGCATTCTCCAAGTCATCTCAGTACCCACCAAGCCTGTCTTATTCAATTTTCCCTAGGTTCCCATAGGAATCCGAGGTAATCACTTGCTTACTGTCACAGAGAGGTAGCTTTAGCTTGAAAAAGTCTGTATGTGTGTATTTTTAGGGGTGGCGGAAGAAGAGAGAAGGAAAGGAATTATTTAATCTAAATTTCACCTAGTAAGTAATGGGCACTATACAAGTTACCATGTATGCAAAAAGGAATAAGACACAAGAGTACAATAGGGTGTGATCTTTGCTTTAGTGCAATGGTAGAGGATGTCCTGGACACACCTGTTTATGGAGTTTGGAGGAACCAGAGGCTCTATACCTTATTTCTCTTTTCTGATCATCCTTAAAACTTAATTTCAGAATGCTTCATTTTACTGCTGACATTCAGAGGGGTCTATGAAAGACGCTAACAGCTGAAACTCCTTTCAAGTGTGATTATCTTGGAATATACAAAGAGGCATACACTGGTTAAACTTCCCCTAGGCAAACACATACTTTGAGGTATAGCCCTACAAAGGGCTAGATGGGGGTTAGACACCTAATAAACTATAACACAATGTCATATGGGCTATTTTAGGGGTGCAATTAGAGTACAATTTTATGATAGAGTGGGCTTAAAGCTGGGGTGGGGCCAGTTTGTGAATGGTTTTGTATGCCATATTGTAGGTACTAGAACGTTTCAGATTTATAATTTAGGTGTTTCTCGGTTTGGCAGATGAATCAAAGATCAAAGGAGCTGTAAGCAGGCAGACCAGTGGTCTCAGTGGGCTCCAGCAATGTCTTCTTTTCAATCCCGCAGAAGTTGTTGACTGTCAGTTCTTCCCTGTTAGATAGTGCAATGAGCTAAGTGATTGCATAGATTTGGATTAGCAATTAAATGTTCCTGTGTGTTATGGGCATGAACAGCAGCTGTTAAAATGCACAGGTTAACACTAATTCAATTATGGACATCAGTACTCAACCTCAGATTACCCTTCTTGAAATCTAGGAGGAGCCCAAATTTTGTGTGCTTTACACATGTAATCTAACCTAATTTTTCTAATAACCATGTGAGTTAAAAACTTATTTCCATTTTACAGATAAGAATACTAAATTTAGTTTCCCTCCTATAATATATGTCCTGTTTTGCATAAAAAAAATACACAGACTCAGGTTATACCACTGCAGTGTACATGTTTTACGACTTTTAAATCTTCGGTTGATCTTTATACCTGGTACTAAAGTTCTGTTAGGGGATATATAGGGTTACCACATTTTGAAAGAGGGATGTTTGTGTTAGTAATTAAAACTTTATTTGCAGAACAATCATGGTTTTATTTCAGTGACAGAGCACGTAGCTAATAGTATTGATTATAGCCTAATACATAAAGTGTCAGTGTTCAGTTATAAAGCATCTCCTTGGCATAATGTAGAAACTAGCTATGAATCACTTCCCATGAACATCAAAGATCAAGTCTACATTTACACATGGGCATCTTCTTACTTGGCAGTTTTCAAATGCCATCAGTAGTGACTCTTCTGTTGAGTTTGGAACATATGATATGGTAGTGCTCATATGAAAAATAAGCTAGTAATTTACTACATAGCTTTTCAAAATATGTGTGTATCAAAACACTTATGTATATAACTACGTATACACAATTGTATATATATACATTTGAAATATATATGTGAGTGCCTATATATGTATATATATATATTGTGTTTGATTTCCAGTAGCCTCTTTAAATGTATTCTAGGACAATGCTTATTGGAGGATTTCCTCACTTGGAAGTGAGGGATTGGTATGGGAGTTGTTTTAACACTATTCATTTCCATCATTATAAAAATCTATGTACACTCCTCCTATCTTGCCCCACCCATACGTATTTCTCCATATATGAGCACAGAGAAATTAAATAGACCATACTATGAAAAACCTCTATTAATTTCTTTTATAGAGAGAAAAAAAAGGAGGAAGAAAAGAAGACCTGATGTCCTTTTTTACATAAAGCTGAAGTATGTCCTTTGCATTAGGAATAATGTAATAAAAACATTTTAAGAAACACAGGTAAATACTAAAATAATCTCTTTAGGACAAGTTTGAATAAAATTAATTACACTAGAAATAGCTGAATTAAAGAGTATGAAAGAACCCTAAAGCTACATCATATCTTTCTTTGTTCTGAGATACAGATCTTACATATTTCTTCACATTTTATTATTTCTGAAATCCGAGTGCCTCTTATAATTGAAGAATATAAGCTCAATCACAGTGAAGATTTTATCTCTTTACCCAGTTTTCTCAACACCTATGTCAATGACTATTGTAATTAGGCTGTACATAATATTTGTTGAATAAATGCATGAATCTAAGTTAAAAGATAGCTTTGAGCACCCAAAGAGTGGTTGTCATTGTCTACGTAGGAACTTAGCCAATGTATAGAAGGCATCTCTTCATTCAATTTTTACTTCCGTTGAAATTGCTAGCGTTAATAGCACTGCCTATTGCTAAATTTTAAATTAAGTTTGGATTTTAAATTGTCACTTAAAATGTCTTTGGAAGGACTGTATTTTAATACAGAATTGAAACAAATACCACCTTATAAACAGAAGATTGCCTTTCGTACGTCAAGATATACAGTTAAAGACAGCAGAAATGGGCAAATCTTTAATAACAAATCACTAACATTTTTGATGTGGGTGAATTCCTATAACCTACTCAAGCATTAGAAAGGACTAAGAAATTTCCAGCTGACTTTCCAGAGGATGTGTTTAATATCCTAAGATATGTGACTCAATTAAAGAACTAAAAACATACAAAACTAGGATATTTGCAAATTTAAAAATGCAAATCAAACAGTTGATGTTGCCTGGATTTCGCAGCTCATGCCTGTAATCCCAGCACTTTGGGAGGCTAAGGTAGGCACATCACCTAAGGTCAGGAGTTTGAGACCAGCCTGGCCAACACGGTGGAAACCATCTCTACAAAAATGTAAAAATTAGCTAGGCATGGTGGTCACACCTGTAGTCTCAACCACTTAGGAGGCTGAGGCAGGAGAATTGCTTGAATCCAGGAAGCAGAGGTTGCAATGAGCCGAGATCATGCTGCTGCACTCCAGCCTGGATGACAGAGTGAGACTCCATCTCCCCCCCAAGAAAAAGAAAAAAAGAAAGAAACGGTGGATGTTAAAATGGGCAAAGGAGTTAAAATTACAAGCAAGCATCATAAAAAACACATCATCAAATGACATTTATGGAACAGCAACGACCAAAATGAATCAGAAAAATTTTAGCCTCTGAATACATACAGATTTAGACTCCAAGATTACTAAGATATTGGAAAAGAAAGGCACATGTATTATATGAGTAAGTATACACCATTGTGAATTGATGCAACATATGAACAATTAATGTTGAATTTCCTTCTGCTTGGTGACTGTTATGATATTCATATTAAACCTTAGAATTATTCATAGTATCTTGGAATGGAGGAAATTGACACACAGTCACATGCACATTTAGGGAGGTCATTTGGACAAAATGAGATACTTAGCTTAAAGGAACAAAGTTAAAACACTAGATGTTTGAATGTGACAGAAATCAGATAAACAGTTGTTTTCAACACAATATTTGCTCTTGGAGTTGAATGGCACTATTTGGAATCCATGACCATGAAACAAAGTCTCATGACTGAAATGTTGACACCTCTATGTCCTCCCAACCCAACAGTAAGGACGCTGGTATTCAATAAAGCAACATTCTAGCGCTTCTCTTGATTTAGATATCCAGTTAATATAAAACCCAATTCCTATGGAAAACTTGTATTTGGGATGACATGTTAGAAAATGTGGCTCTCTAGAAAGGAGAAATCTAACTGCTACTGAATGCTGACTTTCTGTAAGGGTAGGGAGCATTCCCAGAGGGCAGCAACAGACAGGGCTTTTAAAATCCAAGTATCAGTCAATCATATGCTGAAGTTTTCACCACTTCCCAGGCATCTTAGTCAAGTCGGCTCCTGTCTGTTAAGGAAATTCTTCAGAGAAAGGTTAAGAATGTCTTGCAGCAAGGACCCCATTATCTCCCACAAAGCAAATGTTTTGTTTGAATGAAGTCTAATTTATCATTTTTTTTCTTTCATGGATTATGCTTTTGGAGTCAATTCTTACAACCTTTTGCCTAGCCCTAGATCCCAAATATTCTATTTTTTTACTTCAGTGAGCTCTGTGAAAATATAGGCTTTCAATGTGAGGGGAAAATATTATAATAGTGAAAAATGTGTATCTCACACCATATACAGAAAACCAACTCAAAATGGATTAAAGACTTAAACACAAGACCTGAAACTTCAAAGCTGCTAAAACAGAACAGGGAAAAATCTCCATGATACTGGTCTAGGCAATGTTTTGGGGTTTTTTTTGTTTTGTTTTGTTTTTTTTAATACAATCCCGAAAGCACAGTCAACAAAAGCAAGAATAGGGATTACATCAAACTGAAAAGCCTCTTCACAGCAAAGAAAACAATTAGCAGAGTGAAGACAACCTACAGAATGGGAGAAAATATTTGAAAATTATACATCCAGTAAGGCGCTAATATTCAAAATATACAGGGAATTCAAACAATTCAATAGCAAGAAAACAACCCAATTTAAACATGGGCACAGGACCTGAATACAAATGTCTCAAGAGAAGACATAGAAATGGCCAACACGTATATGAAAAAATGTTCAAAATCACTGATCACCAGGGCATTGCAGGTCAAAGCTACAATGAGATATCACTCACATATTAGAATGACTATTGTAAAAAGATAAAAGACAGCAAGTGTTGGAAATGGAATGCTTGCATGGCACACTGTTGGTGAGAATATAAATTAGTACAACCATTATGGAAAGCAGTATGAAGATTCCTCAAAAAAATGAAAAATAGAACTACCGTTGATTCAGCAATCACACTGCTGGGATTTGTATCAAGAAAATGAAATCAGTATGTCAAAGAGATCTCTGCACTCCCATGTTTATTGCAGCATTGTTCACAATAGTCAAGATATGGAATCAACCTAAGTGTCCATCAATGGATGAATAGATAAGGAAAATATGACACACACACAAACACACACACACACACACACACACACACACACACACACTAGAATACTGTTCAATCTTTAAAAAGAAGGAAATCCTATTATTTGCAGCAACATCAGTGAATCTGGAAGACATTATGCTGAGTGAAATAGGAAAAGCACAGAAAGACAATTACCACATGATCTCACTTTTATGTGAAGTTTTAAAAAGCTGAACTCACAGAAGCAGAGAATAAAACAATGGTTCCAGGAGCTGGAGGTAAGGGTTGGGCAGTCAAGAGATGTTGGTCAGAGGATACAAAATTTCAATTCAATAAGAGAAATAAATTCAAAGTATCTATGTTTTGTTTGTTTTGTTGTTTTTAAATTCTGCTGGCAAATGTGTAGATTTGTTACATATTTATAGAGCTTCATATTGAGGTTTGGCTTCTAATGATACCATCACCCAAGAAATAAATGTAGTACCCAATAGTTGTTCAACAGTTTCCCCACTCCATTTCTCCCCTTTTGGAATCTCCAGTGTCTACTGTTTTCATTTTGGTGTGTGTACTTAGAATGTAGCTTTCACTTTCAAATGAGAACATACAGTATTTGGCTTTCTGTCTGAGTTAATTTATAGTATTTGGCTCCATTTATAAATGATAACATTCAGTATTTGGTTATCTTTTTCTGTTAATTTGTTTGGATAATGGCCTCCAGCTGCATTCATGTTGCTGCAAAGGACAAGATTTTATTCTTTTTTATGGTTGCATAGTATTCCCTGGTGTATGTATATGTACCACATTTTTTTATCCAGTTCACCATTGATGGGCACCTGGGTTCATCCCATGTCTTTGCCCTTGTGAATAGTGCTGTGATAAACATGAGTGCAGTTGCCTTTTTGGTAGAACAATTTATTTTCCTTTGGATATATACCCAGTGATGGTTTGATGGATCAAATGATAATTCTATTTTTAGTTCTTTGAGACATCTCCAAACTGCTTTCCACAGGGGTGAACTAATTTGCATTCCCACCAACAGTGTATAAGCATTCCTTTCTCTCGACAACCCTGGCAACATCTGTTACTTATTTTTTGACTTTTTAGTAATACCCATTTTGACTGGTATGAGGTAATGTCTCGTTGTGGCTTTGATTTGCATCTCTCTGATGGTTAGTAATGTTGAGCATTATTTTTTCATGTTCGTTGGCCACCTGTATGTCTTCTTTTGAGAAGTATCTGTTCATGTCCTTTGCTCACTTTTTAATGGTGTTATTCATTTTTTTCCTTGATCTGTTTAATTCTCAAGATACTATTCTGCAACATGGTGACTATAGCTAAGGACAATGTATTGTAAATTCTAAGTGTTCTCACCACACAAAAAAATACGTATATCAGGTAATACATATGTTAAGTAGCTCAGTCTTGCCATTCCACAATGCATACATATTTCAAAGCATCATGTTGTGCCCGATAAATATGTAGAATTTTTATTTGTCAGTTAAAATTTAAAAATCAGCTTTTAAGAAAGTATGTACTGAAGAAAAAAGGGAGCGTATTCCTGCAAAAGCATACTGTCTTTAGTGGAATATGACTTCACTCCCACTCAGTTGTTAAGTATGAATTGCCGTTACATACTTTTCACTGAAGACCACAAAGGCCACCTATGTCAAATGCTCATTGTTTTCATAGCTCATTGTTTTCATGATTAATTGTTTATATAAAGATAAATAAGCAAAATTAAAAAGTGATGACATATGAAATAATGCAAATTATATTTACTCTCTCTCATACTGACACCCTAGGGGGGATTGAAAAAGAAAATCATTACCCTCATGACAGCAAACCTCAGTACTCTGAGAAGGATTAATTAGAGGTACAGCAACTATACTTCTATAAAGGTACTCAGGTGCTTCATAGCTTCTGGTACCATATTCAGCCTTTGATCTTGTGAATGCAAATAAATGCCTCATAAGCTGATGTATAGATAATAGAAGGACTTCCTGTATGTGGAATTCTCCTGACTTGAATGGGTGGTTAAGAGTGTGGCCATTCCATGATGGTTGCAATCTTATCTCTGTATTCAATACTGTATTTTATCTAATAGACACCTGCTTCAAAAATACGACATCTCTCAGGGTGCCTGTGTGGCTGATGCATTTTTCTCCCACAATCTTGTCCACACCTGCTTAGGGAATTTGTACCTACAGTGCATATGATTAAGCTGCTGCTCATGCAACCCTGGTCATCTCTAATATTACCTATGATGGGTGAAGAGCTAGGATAAATGAAATAGTTTGTCCCAGGTCTTGGAAGTTGGGAGTGTAGGGGCTCAGCATAGTTTCTACTTGGTGTAGACCAGAATGATCACACAAAGACAGGGATAGCCTGGCTACCTGCATTTCAACTCACAGAAGACTGGTCTGCAGAGAAAAAGAATGATCCCATATGCAGAAAGAATTAGACCGTAAGTCCCGTGAAAGGAAAGAAAACTTTAGGTTAATATCATGTTTTCAGTAAACTCCCTACCATACCTAAATACTTTGCATTCTTCCATTTCTCCCAATTACTCTAAGAAAAACTGGTAAATTAAACACTATTTTACAAACTTAAATGTCGTAATTAAAATTTATAATATATAAATGTATATCATACCACTCTTTATGCTAAACTTCAAAAGGAAGCAAATTTATATGTATCAATGATGTGTTCAAGGTATATACACCTATAATGTATGTTTACCTTGACAGCAGCTGAGTGTTTAACTCATAGGAAATGATAACCCTACAAAAAGAGTTATATTGCAGTTGAGAGAAACGGTCTATAGGCTTGCTACAGATGATCAGTGGTGCTTTGGGAGCAGGAATTGTGAGGAACTTTTCAAACCATGAAGTTGAGGAGTGACTGGAGGAAATGGAATTGTTTTACTTCAAAAAATAAAATAAAATCTTAGCATGGAACTACCTTAGTGACAATGGGGAGCAAGGTGGGATCATTATAGAAGCCAGAATGAACAGCATTGCTAGATTACAGGGAAGCAGGTTTTGTATAACAGTTAAGGAAAATATTTACACCCTTAAACCTATTGAATGAACAGGCTGCTTCACTGAGTGGTGAGCTCCCTGTCACTGTTGTTCAAATAGTGTCTGTCACAAAGTTAGAGTCACTGTTTTGGGGTATTAGATTGGTTAGAAGATCCCTATTTTCTACTTCATAGAAACTGATTTCACTATTCTGAACCTCTTACGGGTCTGTAAAAACAAAAGATTATGTACTTAAAATAGTATTATGCATGCGCTTATACATGATCCACACAAAAGATTGCTATATTAAATGGTAAAAAATTATTTCACATTTGATGTAATTTTTATAATTTACCAATTTTTAAAAAACAGATATTCACTGACTAACATTTAGAAATTAAGTAGAGCTCAGTTAAAAAAAAAAAAAAGACAAAAGATGCCTAGAATCAAATCTTAGTTTATAGCATCCTGGATAATCAATCGTCTTATTTAAGGCAACTATGTTTGTTATATTCAGGATAATAAGCATTAACAGCATTTAGATTCTACAGTTTGGTCCAGTCCTCATTTTAAGTTTTGGTGTATTCAGAAGTGGAATTTGGTATGCTAACATGAAAGATATTGTCTGTTATTTATAAACTGATTATATAAACAAAATAAGATCAGTCCCATCTCTCCAGGATATGCAGGTATCCTGCATGAATATGCAACAGAGTATGGTTAGCCACATTTAAAGAACTTAGTCCCTTTGAAAAACAGGTTTTGGTTTTTTGTTTGTTTTTTGTTTTCCTTATGAGAGAGTTGGAGAGAGTGGTGGGCCTGTTGAAGCTTCTTGAGATTGAATTCATCAAGTGACTGACAGTACCTACATATCCTTCCCCTCAAATATATTGTATGAACTACATATTACACAGTCTAGGCAGCTTCAGAAAATCTATACTCATTTCTCGATTCCAAATGTGAAGGTCCTCCTTAAACCTAGAGGACTCCTGGAAGGATTTACAGGGAAAATATAACGAGACTGATTTTCCAACACGTGTTGGACACACAGCTCACATAAACCTTTGCGTAGTCCTCTGTAGATTTATACGAGGTGGTGTGGGAGAATACTTTTTGCCATTGAGTGCACCTTTCCTGCTTCTGAGTTATGTCAGGTACACAGGAATCACTCCCAGACACTCTCCTGGGACTGCAGCCATTGGCTTTAAATCCTCAATTTGACACTTTTCCGCATGGTTATTAAAGTTTAAAGAAATGTATCAGGACTCTCAGCCAGCTTAGGGAAAGCTATTTTCCCCTGGAATATCACCTGCGCAAGACAGTGTTGGTGGGTATGTTCCAGTAACCTATTCTTTCCTGTGTTTGGGGACTATTTTATGAACGTTACTTTTACAGTATGTGAGAGTCCTTATAAATTAAAAAAAACTGGGATATTAATAATTTATTTGTAAAGTAGTTCAAAGTGATTTTTTTAAAATTTGATTTGGAGATAACATTTTCTTTGGATTTTCCTTCCTACCTTCTTATCTCTTAGTTTGTTCTTTACCACTTTCATGTTTTCCTCATCCTTGACCCCTTCCTTAAATGTTGCTCCATAGATGAGTCCATCCATGCTGGTGACTGCCCAAGCACAGTGTCTGCACACTGGTGAAATCCCACATATTCTCCAGACTAGACTGCTGTCCTCCCTCCCAGGCAGTAGATACCTCCCACTGGTACCTCAAACTCAAAGGCACCCCCTGACCACTTGCTTTCCAGTTGTAAGTCTTCATAGATTTCTAGTCTCAATATATAATGCTGATCTGTTCCTTTTCTTTATGCTCTCTGTATGCATTCAGTTACTAAATTCTGTCAGTTCTAACTCTGACAGATCTCAAAGGTATCAACTTCTCTCCATCCTAAATGATATTGTAGTGGCTAAAAGCACTTTCTCTTTGCTAATATTAATATGTCCTTGGATTTGAATCCCAGTTTTGCCATGTACTATCTGCATGTACCTGGACAAGTAATTAACTATGAGCCTCTGATTCATTTGTTTTTGTTTGAAAGCAGTAATTAATGTGGTTATAGGTAATAAATGTAATGATATAGTGTAAGTGCTTAGCAGAAAATCTGACATGTAATATATGCTCAGTAAAAATTCTTGTTCTCCCATATAAGCCCCACCAGGTTACTTCTAATCTGTCTATTCTCCACACTATTGTAGAATATAGCATTTGAAAATGTAACCCTAATCAGTGTGTTCCTTCTCTTAAAACCCTTGATTTACACTCTAGTGTTCTCAAGATAAAGTCTAACTGCTTTTTTGATAGAAAGGTAATAGTCATTCTTATACTTTGCAAATGATGTTGCAAATTAGTACAGCCTCCATGGAGAGCATTTTGTCAGAATCTACCAACATGTTAAATGTTCATACCCCTTGACTCAAAATTTATGTTTTTCTTTGGAATTCAACATATGTGCACGTTTGAAATGACTTAGGTACAAGCTAATGCTTTACATTTTTGCTTGTAAAAGCAAAAAATTGTCCATGAGCCTGCAACTGGTAAAATAAATCATAGTGTATGTATAGTAGAGTACCATGCAGTGTTTACAGAGAAGTAGAAGATGTGCTCAATATCCAAAATACATTAGGTCAAAAAAAGCAAGATGCAGAACTGTGCATAGTATACCTTATTATTTACTGGAATAGGAGTGTGGAGAATAGGTCTTAGTACATTCTTGCATATACATTTAACATCTCTGGGAAGACATGCAAGAAGCTGTTAATGGCATTTTATTTCCAAAAAAGAAACGAGTGGTTGGAGAGAGGACAGAAGAAAAACTTTTCACTGCATATCGTTTTTACACATTTTTTCCGTGCACATGTTCAAAAGAAATATTGAAAAGAGAAAAAAGTATCCTACGTGATAGGTTCAACTTCTTAAAATATATATTTGGCTTTTGCCTCTTGAACTTTCCAAAATCACCTGTCTCAAGTCCCCAAGGGCTCCCTTTCTTATGTGGTTCCCTTGCTGGGAACACTTTCCCCAATCTTCCATCCATTGTACCCAGAATATGCTCGTGAAGTTTTTATTTCTCCAGCACCTTTCCCCAAAACCTTTCCCAAGCTTTTAGAATTAAATCAAGTGTTTTTTCCTGTATACCTCAAAGCACCCAGCACTAATTCCTTGCACTTAGGAAATTCCCTTGTAGCTCATGGACTACCTGCATTAGAATCATCTGGAGGACATGTTAGAAAAGCATATATTAGAGCTCAGCACTAAATCTGTTGACTCAGATTCTGGGCCTGTGGCCCCCAGTATTTTCATTTTTGGGTGGTTTTTCTGCACACTAAGCTTATTATTGTACTTGCCTATTTTCTTGCCTGCCTCCTTCCATTAGGCTGTCAGCAGAACCAGAGTTTTCATCATTTTATGCTCACCCACGTGACTGGAAAGTAGGGGAGTTTAGTAGACATGGAAGGAATAAATATTATCCTACTGAGTAAGGCCCTTCATAGGTCAGAAAATACCATTCCTACAAGACCAAATGTGGATACTAATGGTTAGAGCAGTCAAATGGTTTATCGAAGGCCATATAGCAAATTTAGACACAGAACCTGAAGTCCAAGGTAGGCCTCCTAGTTCCTGTGTTAATATTCTCTTAGGATTATTTAGGTGACCTGAAGATAGTTTCTTTAAAGTTTAATTTTAAATTCAAGTTACTTTAATCTTAGGAGAGGACAAAAAAAATAATACACGGCATATTTACCTAGTAATTTGCATGCTATCTTTAGATGCTGGTCTAAGCTATGAGAACATAACACACAACTAGGAATTTTAGGCATTTTAGAAAAGTTAAAATTGTTTAGATGTAAATATTTAATTGTGAGAAACAGTTGACATTTCAGGTTTATATTCCAAATAGTATATAACTATTCCTCATATAAATTTGGCTCCAAAAAAATCAATTATCATATTGAGCAATTCTAGCCATGCCAAGATGATAGCCATTAGACCCCTCATTTATTAAATTCTTTTACAGATAAAGGTGCCAGAAATGAATTAATGACTGTTGTAACAGCTGGGCTTTCTTGGTTACAAGAAAAACACCTTGACATATTTTTTGACTCTGTGATTGGTCTACATTTCAAGGGTATAAATTAATCTCCAGAATATCCTAAAGAATATCTTCCCTGGACACTTCACTTATACATCAAGTTGGCCATGTTAGCAATCTAATCACAAACCTGTAATTCAGCGGACAACAATTTCTTATTGTGAACAGCAGAGCGGCTTTTACTATCATTTAGGTCAGCCCAAGATTGCTGATGCACTGTATGTTTCAGGCCAGGGATGATGGATGGCGAGCTCTGATGCCCATCCCTAAGTGATTGGAAAGATTGAAGACACGCAGTTCACTTAAGCTTGCTTACTATTACATCAAGTAATCAGTGTGATAGGCAAGCCTGTGCTCTTTATGTCATCCAACCAACTTTCTGCAAGAACAGTATTTAACATTAAAAAAAAATCTTAAAAATTGTGTTCCATCTGACATTTCTATTACTAGATTAATCATTTAGCAAAGGGCTTCACCTCAAACCTAGATTTTGGGGTTTTAAAAAACATTTTTAAGTGGGCTTAAAGCCTGTGTGATGAAATAATATGTACAGCAACCCCCATGACATGTGTTTACCTATGTACCAAACCTTCATATGTAACCCCAAATATAAAAGTTAAAAAAATAAGTATCTATTTTATACCAGGAAGATCTTACTTTCCTTTAACAGCTCAAATAAAGTACATGTCACTGAAGTTTAAGTGAAAGATCAAATTTGTTTCTTTTAAATTTTACTCAGTCCTGGTAGACAGACTGATAAAATAATTTTATATATCTAATTTCCAATTTAATAAATTAGTCTGCTTGTTAACTTTAAATCATAAAGTTCTAAGGATGTATCTTTGCTGAAACTGCCTCATTTACATGAGGTAGAGAATACAGGATATTCTCTAAATCACATCTTACCAACATCTAACACAAATAATTAGGGCCATCTTTCTAGCTACTATTCTGTTATGTGGAACATTTCTTTCCAAAAGTGATGAAGAAAAAACAGTGTGTATTTTAAATTGTCAGTTTTGCACTAAGAGCATAAATCACTGAGATAAATTTTTTAAAATTCCCTTGCTTTTATTGTTTCAAACACTGTAATTTATAACCTTAAGCAAAACATTTCATGGAATAATTAAATGTACCTTGGTATGATTTAAGTGACTTAGAGAACACAAGGCGTAGAAGACCTTAAAATGGTTCATCATCGCTCATTTATTTTCTAAACAATGTCATAATGTAAGTTTATTTGAGTTTTAGAATACCTGCATTGCCTGCCATCACATACCAAGTCTCATTATAACTTTGTGGGGAAAAGAATGCCAAAGTCCATTTATCTCCTGGGAAGGGTTTGCAGTAAACGATAAAAAAAAATCACTTCCACTTAAAGTTCTATTTTTATCAATTCTCATTAACATCATGTATACATATCATCATCCCTCTCTTGTTTCCCGTTTTTACTTATACATAACTTTTCTATTTACATAAGTGATTTGAGGAAATTTGAAATGAAAGCTGGTAACATCATTAGAGCCATCACAACTAGTCTAGCCCACGATTCTTAAAACTTGGCTTTGTTTCTGGACCAGCAGCACCAGCATCACCTGGGAATTCTTTAGAATTACAAATTTTGGGGGCCAAGACCTACAGAATCAGCAACTTGCGTTGTAACAAACTCTCCAGTTGCTTCTAATTTACACTAAACTTTGAGGTGCACTTTTCATTCTAGAGTCCAAACCAAAGCTAGAAATTATGAAATAATTGGGGTGGAGGGCCATTAAGAGAAAACTAGACCAGAGGTTGAAAAAAAGCTGTAATAATTGAATACACAAAGTAGTAACAAGGATTTAAGAATGTAAGCTCTGTAATCAAAAACAACTGGTTTTAAGTTCTGAATGTTCCCCTACTGAAGAACGATCTCACCTTAATTTATTCAACCCCTCCTAGAGTCAGTTTGCTTAGATATAAAATCGGAAGAATAACTGCTTTGAACATTAAATGAGAAAATTTATTTAAAAATTAGCATAAAATATATATGTATTAATGTTATCTTGTTTCTTAATGTAACACAATGAATCATATAATTACCTAAAAAGATTCATATAAACTACTTAAGTTTTTTAGTGGCTACTATAAAAAGATAAACAAAACAGGTTACATAGCTTTGATTAGAGTGGTGGTCCCCATCTCTAGATACACATTTGAATTACTTGGGGAGCTTTTAAAAAATATCAGTGCTTGAGCCCTAGTGTCAAAAATTCCAATTTAATTGGTCTATAGTAGGGTGCTGCGATCTATATTTTCTAAGAGGTCCTAAGGTGAACCTAAAATGCAGACAGAGTTTAGAAGTACTACATTAAAGCAGTGCTTTTGAAACTTGAATGTGCATATGAATCACCCAGGGAACTTGTTAAAATGCTAGTTCTTACTCTCTAGGAATTCCCCAGGTGACAGGCAGGTACTTTGGTAACAAGGAATTCAGGTTTGGGAAATACGTGAGTTTCTACTGAGAAACTAATCATTTTCCTCCTTTATTTGTATGAGGAGATAGAAGCAGAGAATACAGCAAAAGTTGCACTATTTTTATGTAGAGGAATACCCTCTTTGCTGACAGCTTTAAGCAAAGTAAAACTATGTTAAATTTTGATTATATTTTTATAATTACTTTGTTTTATATATTTATATTTGGGATATGAATTTGGGTTCTGGACAGAATAAAAGCTTTCAATATGTTTGGTTTTTTCCCTTGGGAAATGTAAAAATAGAGTAAAATTTCTAATTTTTTGGAGAGAGAGGAGAACTAGCTTTAGGTGTTGGTGGTGCATTTAAGTTTTAGAAATAGCTATATCCTTAGCAGAATTAATTTCAAATGAAGTCCTTTTGGTTGAATGTGCCACACCAGTTGCCTCATTTATTAAAGATAAAATTCCAAGTAGTCTGAACAATGTAGTTTATGATACTCAAAATAAAATAACACAACTCTAAAATGCCAATGAAAGAGTAGAATTGAAGATTTTTGATGTTCTAATCTCAAACGAAGGACTGTGGAAATAATATCTTTAGGGAAAGTGAAGTCTGAGAATTAGGTAAAAAGAGAGTGTGGAAGAATGTAATGTTGTTAAAATGATTCTAGAGCAAGTCTCTTTCTTTTTTCTCCTCATTCATTCTGTGTTTTTTTTTTTTGGGGGGGGAGGGGGTGGGAGCTGGAGAGGACACAAATGAATATAATGAGAAAAATTTAAGGTTAATAATTTTAGTTAACAAGAATCAAGCTAAAGACAAGGATCTTAACATTGTATTATTTGCTGTTAAACTCCTTAGCAAAATGAATTGCAGTCACTGAAACTACTCGAATCAACCAAAAAGCTTAAATGAGACTTCCAAAGGTATTTATTTCTTGCCTAAAGGTCATTCCCTATTTTAGAGCACAAAATAAAAATAAGTACTGCATCTTAATTCTTGAAAAATAATAATCTTATGTATCGGAGTCATGGCACTGAACATCCTGGTCTGTGATGCTTTGGACTTAAAGTGCATGTAAGGGAAGGGTTGGGTCTGCATGGTACCCAGGATAATGCTCATCCTCATCCTTTACATCTCTGCAGTTAGAAGAGTTGCTGGTAAGGACAAGTAAAGAATCTGAGCTTCTAACGCTTCTAACCAGTTGATATTCTGTTCCTTATAGTGAACGTGTTTTGTTACTGTTGTTTTTTTTTTAATGTGATGATGGCAAACCCCTATGTTAAGCACAATGGCCCTCCAGTCAAGTCAACCGTGTGAATCAGAAAGTAGCAAAATATGAAGTAAGGCACAACCTCAATCTGGACCATAATAAAGTAGCTGTTCATCTGTGGTCAGAGAGCACCATGAAAGACCTTGAGTTCCTTCACTTTATTTTGCAGAAAGCCATCGGACAGCTTTGCATCATCTAGCTATATCAATCAAGGACCTCAACCGCTGCTCACTGCTGAAAGCTTTCCTGTTTGGCTCTGTTTTTTCACAGACAGCTCAATAACTTGTCTGTAGAGCTGTGATAAATGTGCCATGTGCTTCTAAACTGTCTTTTTAACACTGGACTGCATTTCAACTTGTAATGCTTGTGACTAATTGCATGTATCAAAGGCTTTTTATTTATTTCTAATGATTATCCAATAGGCTTATCATTTATATTTCTCACTCCTCTTCATAAAGTGGTTTTATTTTAAGCTGCACACAGCAGACTGTCAGCTAACCTCTAATGTAGCAGCTCTTGCTCAATGAATAAGCTGTCGAGTTAAGAGAACATAATTGGCAAACCCCAGTACATAACTAGAGCAAGTGCAAACTCCTAATGATTTTTCTTTCTCTTTTTGTGATCACCACACATAAGCTATAGTTTTAAACACCAACTTTATGGCCGCCTACTGTGGCTGTCGGAACGGAAATTTCCTAGTGGTTTTGTCCTCTTGTGTAAGAACGGTAGTCAGGATCACAAAACCTTCTTGTTTGGGCACAATTGCTAGTTTCTGCTAAGGAGGCCCCGAATAGAGCTATTATGGTAAATGAATAACTTCTCACTTTGAAAGAAGGTGGTTCTTTCAGATCAGGTTGGAGGTCAATGACAGGGCAAGGAAAGGAAGCTCATATTGCAGCTGTCTGCAAATGAGCTTTTCCTACAGATACTGTAAGGAAAAATAAGAGTCTACTGGGGGAGGCTGATCTTCATCTAATCTTTAAAAAACATTTTTAGAAAATCTGTATGTTTTTTCTTAAACTTCCATAGTACTTTAAAAATATCCATATGTCTATCATCATTAAAGTTTGTATGATTTGGGCATGAAGATTCTTTCTTCTTTCTAGTCCATGGCTAAAAGAAACACCAACTACTATGACAATAGCAAAATCCATGTTTTTCAATTCTAAAACAAACCATGCTCAGGTAGAAAAGTACATTAGCAAGTTATAAGTAAATAACCATTTAATGTTGGTGTCACTTCTGGGCTATATTTCTGTGGACTGAATGCTTGAGTTTCAATCATACATTGATAAGCTGAAGAGATGCTTCTCGGCATGCCTAAGATTCTAACTCTCCAAGAATGTGTATTTAATGAAAATCATACACATTTTAAGTATGCATATGGAATAAGTTAAGAATAAGTCCCATTTTTTAACGGCCAAAAAAATTAAGTTTAATTAAGAGACTTTTATTCTGAAGCCTTTTCTTGCCTCACTAAAAATCCCATCAAACAAATGAAATCAAAAGGTAGGCGCCATTTACTGCTATGAATCAGAATAAGCCAGCCTCAATCATTGGCTCCACTGGAAGAAAAAAGTTACACATAAAATGAGAAATCATCTACATAAGGTTTTGGAATACATTATAGGGTTCTTTCTTATACAGCAACCTAGTGAGTGGACTTTAACTTTTTGAATTTATAAATTAAGAAATCAATTCAACATTGCATTAAACATACTTTAATGGGATGCTGAATTGCTAAATCATCATTTTGAGACGTAATCAAATAATCTTTGCTTCTCCTTCACTCCACCCCTAAGCCATTTCCATAAAGATCAAAGATGGGGGATAGTATCTACGAAATAATATTTAATGAAGTTTCAATTGTCTAATGTGATACATAGTATTAACTTAAGAGCACATTTTTCATAATTTGTTTTTGTTTGTAAGCATCAGGGCTACTTCCTTACGCCATGGTTGTAAATGTGTTTGGCTTGAATGATAGGATCTTCTGGATCAAGGCCAAAAATCTGCCAAGTGACAGGAAGAGGCAACCTGGAATTAAAGGTGTCATGGATAATGTTTTCAATGTGGACAACTAAGGATAACGATTAGAATAATTGCAATTAAGACTGAATAAAATGTTAAAACTAATACTGGAGTCTATAACTTCCTACTATCGAATGAGCAATAGATTATAGGACACATTTATGGTAGAAGTGGAGCTGTGTCAGTGTCTGTGGAAAGATAGCGACCTGGCCCTTTGCCCTGAGCTGTCTACTCAGGGAACCCACTGCTCCAGATTCCAGCAGTGCCACTATTTCAGCATCAACAAGGGAAGAGGTCATTTCTACCCATTATTCACTGCAGTAACCATACAAGCGTACATTTCTATGGACATGCCAAATACATTCAGTGGAAACTAGCATTTCAATCTCAGCTCCTCTCTGTCTGTGTCATCCTGGCTAGCCACTTTGAGTTTTAGTTTTTTTCTAAAGCCTAGTAATACTATAAGAAATTAATATATGTAAAACATTTTTTGAACTGTAATATTATACAAACCTTAGATGCTATTATTCTAAAGCTAATGAGAGCCTTGGAGATTAGTATCACCTGCTTCATTTAACCGAGCCTCAGGTTGGTCGGTAGTCACTTTTCCAGGCTTATGGGCTCATCTCTCTTGACCTCAGCCAGACTTCATTACAGAGGAACTCAAAAGGTACCATTTGAGCTACTGCTTCTCCATTTCTACCCTGTGGCAGACACTGCGCATAGATCAAGGCATTGCTTCTTGCAAGATCTATATACAACATTAGAAATCTGAACATCACCTTCCAGGCAATCACCATATAATCTTTTGAACATGGCATGTGAGGTGAAACTCTTAGCCATCTTAATGTCTGAGAGACCCTTAAGCTCACACAAAATAAGTCAACATTTGGTGCTCCTCACTTTGGATTTTCATATTATCATACTAAAGGCAGCATCAATTTGTTTCTCCAAGATAATCTGAAAGTTCAGGGAAATTTAATAAATGCTGAACACAATACAGCTCCCTTCACCTAGAAAACTGGAAAGAACTTCCCAACCTTAGAAAGCTAAGTATAATGACACTGTAATTGTTCATTTTGCTCTGACTGCTATGGCACTGCTGGTTGACATGTAAGCTTTTTGGATGGCCTGATAGGCTAAGGACTAATGAAGCAAATTATCTTTAAAGTGAAGTTTCTTATTCTGGCCAAGTCAGCCTTGGCAGTATCTATTGTTTAATCGTTGAAGCCAAATTTCTTTCCGTAAATCTTTCATGCATCTTTTCTTTTGTATCTTTTCAGAGTGGAACTCCTTCCTGTCATTGCTCTAGTAACTTGAGTTCAAGTCAATGTATATGTATGTGTACTATATGCATTATACATGTAATATGGATTATATAACATTAGTGAGCAACTTTTCCATATGTACTCAGCATGCTTTATACTCATAAGTTATATTCTGTAAAGACCAGGTTTATGCAAGGTTTTGAACCATATTATAGAATGCCTATAATAGCAGTCGATATTTTTTTTCTTAGATGATTTGATGAGCCTGCTATTGTGGATTGAATCCATTCAAGATACTGCATTTTGAATCATCAGAAAGGATTTTCCATGATTTCCCAATGCAATTATTTTTATTCTTTGAACTTTTATCAGTTTGGGCAGTTTACTAGGCTGGGTTCACCAGATAATTGCCAGCTCGGTGCCAAGTCAGCCTTCTTCACATGGATGATTTTGGTGATATGGGTGACAGTTGATAAGTCAGTTCCATCCATCCATGTGCAGGAACACTGCTGAATGTCACCCTGCTGATTTCCAGACCCTACTATAGGCAAACTGCTAGAAACAATTATGTGAATTATTTGAAGTAACAGATTAGAAAAAATGTGACTTATTTGCAATAGAATGAAAACTAAGATGAAGAAGGGAACACAAATCCTTCGTTCTAACAATATTCCAACTTAATATTTTGTTCTTATGCTGAGTTTAAATGGTTTTCATTATAATCCATATCCTGATACCAAATTACTCAATCTCATTATTTAACTGTTGGTAGAGGATTTTCTCCCAGGGATGGATATTGTATTGCCTCATGCATATATTTGCCTCTTTATTATGCCTTAAACTTTTACACTGGCAATTAAAGGAGAGCATTATTACTTGTTTTCTCCATAAATGATGGAATACATTCTCATCCAAACATTTATTTTCAACGAAAATGTGTTCAAACATTTTAGTGTATATTTTGATTTTGAAGCAGTGTAGTATAGCTACATATTATAGAATAATAATGTAGAAACACAGATTCAAACCTCAGTTCATTTTGCCATTTGTTAAACAATTACTTCATTCTTTTTGTCTTTGTTTATTTTGTAAAATAAAATTAATAGCTCTTTCTTCTGGAGGAGCATTATAAGACTTTTTAGGTAATTACTTTGCCTTTGCAAGGTAATACTACAGTGAAGGGCTGAGAAATATTTTTTTTTAAACTGCAAACCACTGACAGCAAAATAATCAAATAAGTAGTGCGAATGTAAAACAAATAAATCAAACTTCACTTTAATTTAATTGCATTATGGGTGATAGGGTGAAAGAGTAGGAGAGTTGAAAGAAATATAAAACATTAGCTTGTTTGCTGTATTAACAAAACTACAAAGAATACCACTAACAAAAAATACATTAATTACAACATGAAGGAGGGGGGGGTAAAAGTGGGCAAAGGGCAAATGAGCCAGAAGGAGAAAACCGACATGAAGTTTGAGTATCCCTTATCCAAAATGCATACTTGCAGTTGTTCTCTCTCTCTCCCTACGTTTCCCGGTTTCCCCAAGCTCCCTCTATTTCTTTGTCTGCATCTTTGTCTCCCAGTGTTTCTTTCCTTTGTATCTCCCTCTGCTCTGAAGTCTTTCATGGGTCTGCCCTGCCTCTGTCCTCCATGAAGTGCATATGCACTCCCTGAGTTGGTGCACAGTTTCCTTACCCTTCTTAAAAAGGCACTTACGTTTCCTGCCTTTTTAATCTTAAATGGCTTCACATTGTTGAAAACAGAGAAAAACTCAGAACCTGGTAATAAAAGATGTGTAAGTACCAGCCCTGCTATTCTTTGCCTCTTCATCTCAGATGAATCCTTAAATCTCTCCATATCAGTTTCTTTGACTCCAAAATGAAGACACTAATAGCCCCTCTATACTCAGTGGTCTGATGGAGCCAGCTAGCACCAGCTCCTGACAACCCATTGTATGCATCTCTCCTCAGCTTTGTGTGTAGTGACATCATTTTGGTATTTTCAAATTAGTTATGGTGGGAGTATTTGTACCATGCAGATTAACAAATAGTACAAATCAAGAGTTTTGCTTGTTTGCCTTTGGGGGTTTGTATATTTTTAAGAACAATGTATCAAACATTTACCAACACAAAACTGCATATATTCTACATGAGTTTGTAGTGAGGTTATATAAAAATAAAGGTGAAGTGTATAAACAAGACACAGGAGTGCTCCACAAAACATATAAGGTGTCATTTTATTCTCTTCACTCCCTGCAAACTCACTTCCTCTCCTCCATATCACAGTTCAGCTGATGTGTATCTATGTAGCAGTAGTATTCCATATTACTAATTAGAATGGGACCTCACCATAAATCTAGGTCAAGTGCTTTACTTTGGAAAAGTGGCTGTCTGGAAAAACTCAGTATGTACAAAGCAAAATGTTTGCATCACAACACAATGATGCTTACCAGAGCTCTGCACGCCAAAAGTCTTCTATATGCGTTTATTCAGTTACAGCAAATTAAATAGGATTTACACCAACTAAACAACAACCAGCTTTGGCTGCCATTTCATCTTTCTATTTTTGGAAGATATGGAAATTGTGATAAATATGTGGTGAGCGTTTCTCTAAATCTTCATTGTTAAGGTTTTTTTCTTTTCAATTTATGGTAAATAACAAATTGGTTCAAAACAATTCTTACTCATCTGTGTTATATTAAGGCAAGTAGAGATCATGTTATTTTACCAGATGGCTCTTCTACAATTCAGAAATTGGCAAGAGTTCATCATGAAGAGTGAAGAAGACTATCACAGTCAGCTGAAAGCTAAAAGGACACCTAGCAAGAGAAATATAGTTAGCTAAAGTGGAATTTGGCCAGGCTCCTGAAATATTTTCTTCAAAAGAAGACCAAGTAAACACAAATTAAAGGCATTATGCATGTTACTAAAGTGTCAAAATTGGACATAGTATAGAATATTTATCAAAAAGAATGCAAACATTTACCAAGTTTACTTTGTAGCAGCTGATGTTTTCCAAAAGCAATAATGAATATGTTAAGGATTAAAATTATAGTGATGGATAGTCTAGTTTAAAGCCATATTTCTGTTTTCGTTTAAGTTGGAAATTTTTACAGTTTCAAATTAGATCACTGTTATTCAAATAATGCTAAACATTTAAACTAATTACTATATCACAAATATCCATATGGCTTAATACCATGTACATCTAAATCCATTATCCAAATACAAGGACTATTCGCTCAAAAATGAAGGGCAAAGTCACATTTTTAAAGATAAATAGGTCCATTCCCATGTTTACAAAATTCTCATAAAATCACCTTGCTGTTAATATAAGTGAACTGCATATTGCATTTCTTTTATTCTTTGCCAGTGCTAAAATAATAAAGGGGAATCAGAGGCGGAAGAAATACCTTGACCAATGTTTAGGTTTCTAGTCAATTCATCAGCTAAACAGAAACATTGGGAACCGGGGAAGGAGTCTCCTTAAAAGCCACAATAGAAGTATTTCTATAAATATCACTTTACACAACACAACAGTTTCAAAAATCTGTTCTCTCCTGTGCTATATAACACAAAAACACTGCAGCACCCACAACCTGGGTTGAGGCAGCTCATTAGCTGAGCTGTCTCTGTGTGTGTGTCTGCCATCAGCATCTGTGAAAGAGGAAACACTCACCCTGCCAGATTTGGGTCATGAGGTCAACAGGTCTCATTTATTATTCAAAATTGCTGTCTGACCTTTTATCTGCTAGGTCAAAGGATGTTGTATTCTAGTTGGTTGAATTTTTTAATGATGAAGCCACTATCTTGCCAGAAAATAAAATTACATCCCCTTCTACAGGGCTTTATGATTTTCTCCTCTCTTGTCTAAAAATGTAGTATTCTCAATCATTGCTATGAAAAGGACATTATTTTTAATTTTTGTCTTTTTTTCATAAGATTTCTAGAGATTTAAATGATACTGACTGTTGACAATGACTGAAGTCATTCTTCTTGGCTATGATTTGAACCTTTCAACCCACCTTTGGGATTCCACCACTTCCTGTAGAGCTCCTGGGCTGCACAGAAACTAACACTTTCCATGCTGATGGCCCCTGAATGTGGGTAGTCATAGGTTTCCCAAGCAAAAGGGGATGAAATCAAATGGCATTCAATGTAGACTGGTTAATATTTGCTTCTGGATGATAAATAAGTAACAGACAAATGTGTGACTATCTTCCAAGTCAGAAGGTGTTTGGGAGCAGTCTTTTATTCTTCTATATTATACAGGTTTTTCATCATCCAAGAATTTTTAAAGCCACTTCATTATTTTCTGTGTGTCTATTTTTGATCTCATAAAACATAATGAAAGAAGAACAGTTAAAACCCACACCAATAGAGAATGCATTTGAAGATATTCAGACATCTAGCCTTCTACTATAAAATTAGCTATAAACATTTAACAAGCAATATTGCAGAAAATTGAGACTGCTTCAATAGCAGTTGTGTAGCTGTGCAAATAGACAGTGTTCCTAAAGAGTGATTTTATCCTGTGTAAGGAAAAGTCAAAGGTCACACTGGTCCTGCCCTTGAAGCAGACATATGAGATGTGACCATTTGCTTTGTGACACTCCATGTATTGAATAACTTTGACAAGCTAGTAAACAAATAGTGAAGAATATGTAGCATTCATGAGCCCAATGAGGCATTAATACACTATACAGTTAAAGTTACAACTCTAAACTTGAATATGTAGGTTTGTCACCACTATGAAATTATCTGATACTCACTCTGTGTCTTTGAGTATTTATACATACTAGCACACATACACACACACGATAGATGTAGAACTATTCATTTGAGGATAGTCTAAAAATTTCATGTGACACTTGGACACTTGCTAAGCATTCCAAACAACCACATTTCTGTCTTTTCCCTGAGTATGCTTAACAGCAGATGGCTGAATGGTCGCTTCAATTCCTCCCTTTCCCATCCTGATCTCAAAAGACTATTATACGAAATAGAGACCAACTGCCAGACAGGATCAGAAGTTTCCTGCCTAGCAGATTGCATGTGCATGTGTGTGTGTATGTCTGTGTATTCTAAGTCTTCTTCCATATCTGAATTGGTATCCTACATCTAATTTTACCACCTCTCTCACTGATACCTTTCATTGAGTTTAGCAGAATCTTCTTCAAGGGAGGTTTCCACCTCTGGCTCCTTGCTTTATGTAGACCATCTTATGTCTGACTCTTAAAGCAATGGTTACGTACAGTGATTCTATGATTTACACATGGGACTGACTTTTGTATTTAATTTTTACATAGCATAAGAATTGTATGTTTGCATAAGGAAGCAAATTTATGGTGATAAATGTCTCAAGGTTATTTATGGACATGTAATAAACCTAAAGAAGGGAGGTATGACTTTCTCCCTTTACGCATCTCCGGGTTCTGGATACAGTTGCCAAGGGTGCTTTGCCCAGAGAAGGTGCTGGAAAGAGAATGGCTGAGAGTGGGTTTGATCAACTTTGCCTTTCAAGACATATTTCATACAGCAGTAAGTACGATCTTTACCTGTGTAAATCTAAACATGCCACCTCTGAATAAATTATTTCAACGTCTTCTCATTGCATCTAGGATGCAATACAAAACACTTAGCAAGCATTCGCAGGCTTGTGATTTGACCACTCTCCTCTGCAGCTTCATTTTTGCCAGTCACCTCGCCACACTCTGACCTCCAGTCTCACGGGCCATCCTCTATTCCCCAGACCAGGCCAAGCTCCTTCTTACCGCAGATCTTTCACATATCTTTTCAAGTGACACCCATTTAACCTATAATCTTGCCACTGCCTACTCTTTACCTAATTTCTGCCCATCTTTCAGTTCTTACTTTAAAGGTCATCTCCTTAAATGGACCTTCCTTGACCTCCAAACTTCATTAGATTCACTCCATTAGTTATTCTCATGACATCTTGTGATTTTCTTTCATATTCCTCATTTTCTTTTTCAATTAATATCATTTGTATATTTTGTGTTTATGTACAGGTTGTGTGTCTCCTAGTCAGATTCTAAGCTTTATAACAGATGGAGAGCCTGTGTGTTATGTTTGCCACTTCTCTAATACCTGTATTCCAGGACCTCTCACATAGTAGGTGCTCAATAAATATTCGTTGAACTAATGATGCTGTCATTCTCTCAGATGCTTCATTTATAGTGCTTTTAAAGTGAAGACCTATTTATCTGAGCATGTCTCTAATGTTATACAGCAAGTCTCTAACCATTTTCCTAACCATTCACTGTGGAGGAAGCCAAAACACACACCTTTTTCTCTGCTAGAGCAGAGTGGCAGTCAAATGAGGCTTTAAAGGGGTAGGCAGAGCAAGTTTTTTATTTAATACACAATAAATAAAAGGATGGAGAGATGTTTATGTTATAATCTTAGGCTCAGAGGTTCTGATAAGCTCCCAGTTCGTATCATGACTATCATTGTGATATAAAAACTGGAGCTCAGTTGCTGGCTTGATGCACCAACCAGAAATAGGAAGAGAGATCTGAAAACCATAAGCCGAAGTTAGCCTGCTATCTGTTTTTGATCAATAAAGTTTTATTGGAACACAACCACACCCATCCATTCATGTATTGTTTTTGGTTACTTTCATACTTCAGCTGCAGAGTTGAATAGTTTTGATAGAGACTCTATGGCCCACAGGTCTAAAGTATTTGCCGTCTGAACCTTTAAGAAAACATCTGCCAATCCCTGGTCAAGACTGATGAGAGTGGGAAGCAAACATAAGGTATAGACTATGTCTTATCAAGCTTGTTTCCTCAAGACTGATCACAGTGCTTGCCTCCAATCAGTGTTCAATAAACAATAGTCGGCTTCAATTAAACTTAGTTTTTTCTGGTTTAACTGAACTTCTGTTTTCTTGAGCTTGTATTATGAAAGAGGATACCAGAAGTTCACACAAGAAAGTATCCGCATGAATAAAAGTGAAAGCAAATAACCACAGGTGGGCAAAATAACTCTGGGAAACCCCAGGACCTAGATCTGGGCCTTCAGTTTAGGCACTTGAATTTGGATATGTATTATAGAGTTAGACACGAAAATCAGGTAAAAGTCTGGGCAACAGATCACCTTTGATCTATCGTAAAACCAAAGCCTAAGTTAGCCTAGGAGTAAGACTTCACTTTTATACTACTTATAAAACCAAAACCAAAGCCCACGTGACCGTAGGTATAACACTTCACCTTTATATTGCTGTAATTCACCACTGAAATGTTCCTACCAAAAGCGATCTGCCTTCATCAGTCTAGGTTATATATCTCTTCGAAAAAAATCCTGAAATCATCTTGTTTATGAAGCAGGCCCTTTTTTACAGCCTTAGCTTTTATTGTGTGTGTGAAAAGGGTGTGTTACATTAACTATCTTGAGTTTTTCTCATCGATAAATGGGAAAGCATGCATTTATTTGGCAAGGTTGTTTTGAGGATTAAAAAATGCAAAATATGTATGTCAGTATCCTAACTTTAAAACTGACTAGACAGTTTATGAGCAGAGTCTATCAGCTACATTCTAGTTTTCTCAAGAAACAAAATGGTCTAATGTCCTCTAGCTGCTTGTTCCAAAAGCACTGTGTATCAGCCCAGCTTGACGTTCATCACACGTGACTGTAATTACTTGTTCAATGTCTCTTGCCTGTGAGACCGTAAGATCTGTGAGGACATAACCATGCCTATCTTTTGTTGTTGTTTCCTCTCCCTAGCACCTTGGACAGTGCCTGATGTACTGGGTGCCCCAAGTATTCATATGGTTGAAAGAATAACATGCTAAAGGAAATAAAAATCCCTAAGAATAAATAACATCATCCATGCTTAACTGTTTCAAACAGTTCCTACCTAGATGCTTGTGTTCTTTATACCTGGGCACAGTTGTTGGTTCTTTCTTCTATACATTTTGCCAGATTTTCTCTAGAGTTTCTTACCTGTCATTCCTAGTCTTCTCTGTGTTGTTATAAAGAAGATGAACAAAAAATGGAAACATCATTTGCATTGCTGTCTGTGCTAATCTCGCTCTGTTGACTCTGAATTCTACACATGTCTCCTGTAACTGCTTATGACTTACAAGCCCCTTCCAGCAAACAGCTCTTCCATTTTAAGGGATCAGAACTAGTTTTTTTTAAATCTTGTAATCACTTATAAACTACTAAATAGTATGTAATGTTTTATAATCAAGCTATAGTTCCCCCCTCCAAAAAAAATGCACAGCTCATGACATGGTAAGAAAATCATTAGCATTCACTACAGATAGTTCCCTCAGCTTTTACTTTTTAACCTCACCCCAATTCCCATTGCCTTTATAAATTAGTAAATGGAGCTTATCAAAGATTAATGCCTTGCTTTCTCCTTTTGGCAACTAACTCTCTCTTCTCAAAATCACTCTCTTTGAAGTCAGCCGAAATTCTGTACATGGTCCGGATACACAACAGGAATTCCAATCCCAGTGTGTGGCAGAAACAAACCATGCTGCATCTGAGAGCCCGGGCCCTTCCATCAGGCCTGCCCTGCTTATTCTGTAGGAGAATGGTGGTGCTGACTACTTCTCTTCTACTTAAAAAGTCTTACCTATAAAAGATACCTTACCACAGATGCATTTAGAAGGAAAACAGGAATATGCTTCTGTGCTACTACACACTACTTCATTGAAAAAAAAAAAAAAGAGTTAGAAGATGATCAGATCACAGCTCTTAATTACTATAGGGTGTAAGCAGAGTTGACGGCCACTTTATGACCCATTTTATGCTGGTTATTTTTCACCAGATAAGGTGGCCTCACATTCAGCATAGACTTACATGGCAGACAAATCCAACTAGTCAATCACAAAGAAGTCATCCAAGTGGTCAGTTACAAAGAAGTCATCAACCCTTGGAGATCAGCAACCTTTTTTTTTTTTTGCTATCCAGCATTCACTGCTGCCATGAGAGCACCCTAGTTTTCTTTTGTGCATTCCTGCAGAGACAATGAATTAATTTGTCCTCTTCCTTCAGATGCTATAAGCACCCTTGAAGTGCCTACCACCAGATCAATTCCTCCATCATTACCACAGTATGGCCACAGAATGGGCAGGTTTCTTTAGCTCAACCAATTAATCTCTTCTGAGGCCCTGAACTTTAAACTGAGTGAAGCAAAGGCAGAACAAGTGGATGAAATCCTTTTATTCCAGGTGTGGCAACAAAAAGAGGCTTGTGTAGTTCTTCCTACAAATAAATTTTAGAGGTTCCCTGTTCCTGTTACTGTATGGTGGGCATCCTTTGTGTAAATGGTCAGTATTTAGCTCTTACAACCACTGAGACCTGATGAATACAAAGATTATTGATTACTGCTCTAGACTCAGCACCTCCTACGTGCCCCATCACCCAGTAGCACTCATTGTTTATAGAATGAATGATATTATAATAGTAACACTCTGGTTATTTTGCAATATTATGAAATGAAATACTCACATAATTGACTTCTAACCAAAACCATTTCCAGACGTCTTGAAAATGCCCCTTCTACTTGTTCAAATTTTATAATTAAAAACTTTACATGTATAACTAATTTTATCTATTTTCTTATGAAATAATTAAAATTCTTGGAAGAATGATTATAATCTATTGAACACTCAATCATGAGTTTAGATCTAAGGCCATAAACTCTTCCTTTAAAACTGAATATCCATAACTTAGCATTGCTGAAGTTTTTTGGTTTTATTTAATGTCATTATGCTATACTAGTAGATTCAGAGAGTTAATTCAATTACTTGCTCACTGCAGTTTCCTACAAGAATAAAGTATATTTTGCCATTTATTCAATCTGTTTTTGTTTCTTAAGAGTGCTTTAGAGTTTTCCTCAGAGATTTTGGAAAATTTTTCTTTTAAAAAACTATTGTAAATAGAGGCTTGTCATTGCATCTTTTTAGCTGATTTTTTATTTCATTTTTTAAGAATATTGATTTATATACCATGCTGCTTCACTAACATCTTTTTCTTTGCAACGTATTTTTTTGATCCTTTGGGTATTCTACATGTATAATTATACCTTCCAATAAAAATAGTTTTATTTATTTATTTCTATTTAATAGTTACATTCCCTCTAATTGTTTCCATCTGGCTTAACTGCATTAGTGAATATGTTCAACTCAATGTTAAATAGTAGTTGGAAACAGTGGGCATCCCTGGTGTTTTCCTCATTTTGATGGGAAAGTCACTGATGTTTCTGAATTAAGTTGTTAGCTTTGGAGCTGAGGCTTATGTATTTTGTCATAGCAAAGACATATCCAGCAATCTTATTTTATTAAGTATTTTTACATAAGTGGATATTTAATTTTGTCAAATGGATTTTCTTTCCCTATTTCAACAATGATAATTGTCTACTTACTCTATCATCACCATTTTTTCAGAAAATTACTTATTTAATCTAGATTTTCAAATTAATTTGTATACACTGAGCATCATAATCTCTTAAGACTTTTTAAATTTCCTCTCTACTGAGAGTCATTTTTCTTTCCCTTTCATTTTTGATTTTATTTGTGAATTTTCTCTTTGCTTCTTGATTAGATTTGTTAGTGGTTTGTTAGTTTTAGTAATTATTTTGTTAAAAGTATCTGCTGTGTTTCTTTCTTGGCTCTTCTGTTTTGTTGTTTTCCAATTCATGTTCTTTCCTCTTGGTTTTTTGTTTCTTTTGGTTTGCTGTATTGTTATGTCTTCATTATTATAATTTATTTTTAAGTTCTGTAATTTTGTATTGAATTTCCCTTTGAAGTGAATTATTTAGTTATGTGTTTTGAAATTTCTAGGTGGAAAGATCTTTTTGTTTTCTGATATTGTCACTAATTTCTAGCCTTATTGCATTGTGATCAGAGAAAGTTGTCTGGAAGTTCTTTTCCTGGAATGTTAGATTGGTCACCTCAGAAATTCAGATGTGACCAATTTTGGTAAATGTTTCACGTGCACTTAAATACAAGGTGTGCTGTCTACCATTGGCCTTAGAGTTTGATTATTACATCTACTTTATTGACTTAGTTGTGTAGGTTTTCTACATTGTTGTCAATATTTTGTCTCCATTATCTGTCTTATATTCAGAGATAAGTGCTAACATTATCTGTTGTGAGTTTGCATTCTTTTTAGCCTCTGCTTTATTAAAGTAGCTGTGTTATTACATACACATATATTAGTCATTGAAATACCTCCATTGTGAATTATAGCCTTTACTATTATGAAATACTCTTCTTTGCATCTTTATTTATTGCTCTTTGGTTTGCATTCCACCATGTTCAATAATATTGTGACCACTGCTTTTAAAAATTTATTTATACCCTGTCTATCCTTTTATCTTTAATCTTGCTTAACTCGTTGTTTTTGGTGTGTCTTTTGAAAAATACCATAGTGTTAGATTTTACTTTGTTAGTCAATCTTAGTACCTTTTATTCTAATAGTGAATTAAGTCCATTAACATTTATTGATAATGTTGGTAAGTTTGTACCAACATTAAGCTGGAGTTCAAGAAAAAGAGGTTTTTTTGATGCTGTTTTTTTATATGAGATCTTATGGTGCTTTCTACCCTAAAAATGAAAAAGAAGAATGTTAATAGCAAGCAAGTCACTATTTTTGTGTGTTAGATGTATACTTTATTAAATGACCTCCTCCACTAATGTATTTGCCATTGATGGAGCTGAGCTTCATTAGACTTTCAGTTTCAATACTAGCATTTTTAAAAACCTAATGTGTGAATGGAAACCAGTAAAAAAGCAGCAATTAAGAACCATGCACAAGTGATGGTACAAAACCTGTTCTTACTTTCAAATATAAAAGACTATAGTTGCTCGTTTAAAATGTTATGACCCAATCATATCCATAAGCTGAAATTCGATTGCACACATACAATAAATTTCCAAACCCAAATCAGTTCTCCACAAGGTTAATATATATATAAAGTATACTAACATGTCATCACTTTCATTTCCTATAATTTTTATTTATCAGAAAAAAAAGCTATTTAGAATAACTTTCCAATGAGGTTCTATGTTAGCTGGTCAGAATTGTAAGAAATCACTTTTACTTCCTTCCATATTCAGCACTCTTGATAAGAAAAAAAGAATTACAGATGACTTTGGACAAGATTTTATTTAGTTTACAGACATCATTAAGTGGATACAAAGAGAGATGCCTCTTTAAACTGGTAAAATAAAAGGGGGCCACTAACAATAACTTGCAGATTTCTATGGTCTTGAATGAAGATCAAGGTAATATAACTACCTAAAATATTTCTTATATTACTAGGCCAGAGAAATTTTAGATATTACCATATTGCTAGTCAAATAAAAAAGTGTCTTTACTTTAAGGCTGGACATCTTATTTTCATTTATGCATATTTCTAGACAAAGACAGATATAAAATATTAGTAATACTGAATTTACTTAAACTGTCTATGTTTGAGCCATTAGGCTGAGCACTTTACATGTTTTAACTCATATAATTATAACAACAGTTTCTTGCAACTGATAGGCACCATCATTATTGCTATTTTGTAGACAAAGAAACTGAGACAGAAAAGTAAATTAACTTGACCAATGTCAACCAGTCTGTGGATGAGCCAGATTTGTATATGAACTGGGCATTTTAATGACATTTAGATAAATTTCCGTTAACAATAAACTACTGTCTTTCATTTGTGAAAGCTGTCCGTTTCAGAAGAGCCCCTAAAACTGAATAACAATCTTGAACCATGTTTGTTGAAGGAAAAACTTATAAAAAACCAGCCAATTAAAAAAGGAAAGCAATATATGTAATTTTCTGAACATCTAATAATTATACAATGTCATTCGAATCATCGCTCTTAGAAGCAGAGTCCTTGTATTACCAAGTACAATCCTTGCCAAATATCCAGACACAATCATGGGCTTTAAGGATTACAAGTCACATAATAAAAGATAATGACCTAAAATTAAGCACACCAATATAGAAAGCGGGGCCTGTCATGCTCAGTATAAGTCAGCGATCTATTAGATTTAATGTGAGATTAAGGAGCTGCATAACCCACAATTATGCTGTTTTTCATTAAGAAAAAACATGATGATAGTACTCAGTACAATTCTTCCTTCTATTTACCTCTGTTTAATTGGATTGGGGACTGCTTAAATATCTTTCAGTTGGAGCTTATAAGAAGATGATCCCAGCTGTTTTTCAAAGCTTAAGGCAGCAGACAGACAACACGATCATGTCAAGGCTCATGCAAAAGCCTTAATCCTACTTTTTCCCATCAACCAGCTACTGCAGCCTAGTGTGTTTAACCTTCTAAGTAGTAAATGTGCTTTGTCACTGCTTTGGTAGATGTGTCACTGAACTGGCATTGTTTAAAGCTTTTAGCTTCAATGCCATTAAAAGATCTCAATTCTCTCCGCCTTGGGAGGCTGACCATGTCCCTGTGCAATGGTTCGCCACACTTCTGAAACGTCAACTGGACAACACTGACTTGTTTGTTCACATATTTATCCACCCATTTAGTCATTAGATAAATATTCAGCTTTTTTGTGTCTTACCCCGAGCTCTCTGGTAGACAAAGGAGAGCAACCAGAAAGGTACCGTTCCTTTCTTTGGAGGTCAACCAACAAGCCTCACAATCATAGCGTCTCAAACAGCTCTTCGGGACTCATTGTTGAAAGTAAACAAAATAAGCTGGAGTTCTCTTTCACTTCTAACTACATTTTGCCTGTCCAACCATTCAGCAACTCAACCTTACAACTACCAGCTACAGTTTTACTGAGATGATCAATATGGTAGTATTTAAGGAGTAAAGGTAAATGATCAAATTCTCTTTCTCTGCAGCTATACGTGCTACTTGGGTGGTGACATACTTTCTTTTCTCTTTCCCTCTGGAGGATGACTGGTAAAGGAAAAAGGGGGTGGCTCTCTGATTTGTCCCATTGATGCTGAGCAGCCAGCAGAAAAGCAGACACACTTAATGCTCAGCTGCTCCGACCAGTCAAGCAAGCCACCAAGTCCCAGCTGTGCCTCTTGATGTTTTCTGATTGCGCCTACTCCTCAATCTGTGAACTGTTTTCTGGACTCAGATTCATCAAGCGCTGCTGCTTTAAACACGCATGCAGGCAGGCATCCTAGGATATGCCATTATAGGCTGCTGCCAGGGGATCTTCTAGGAGATAAATGGAATCTGTGTGAAGTAAATTAGTGTGAACCAGTCAATCTGAGTGTCAGCCTTGAGCCACTTCCATGGATAACTAGCTGGCTGACTGGAGGCCAGGATCTTGTGCCATAGGTGGGTTGGAAGCTCTGAGATTCTGTTGCACAGAATAAGATGATTTGGGGGGCTATTTAGTATTGGAATAAGGCCAATGTGATCTGTGTTTCAGATTTGTCAATGAGATGGAATTCTAAAGCATGTTTGTTTAACTCCTTTCTCTAGCTATACCAAATGCCACTAAATTGGACAACTTCTTTACTGTGGGAAATAGGAGAGAAACACCCTAGAAATAACCGCTTCCTCCCAGGTTCAGCTGCCATTTGCAGGCTCCAACAGTGCTGTGCTTGGTTTGACCCTCCTATCTAAGATCTTTAGGGTTTTAAGACTAAATAATGGCCATAATCAAGCAAAAAAAAAAATTAAGCCGAATCTTCCCTATTTGTTTTTGCAAATAGATCTAAGAGAAGTTCTCTTCAAAGGTTGATGATCATGGTTCCACACAGATACCCAGCATGGGAAGTAGAATTTTGGTCATTAGAAGCGGGAAGGGGGAATCTCTTCCATAGCAATAGAATGAGAAACATTTTTAAACAACTTAGCTGTGCCCTGGAAAGGATTTAGAGACAAAAATGTATAAAAGCCAATAGAGCCTTAAGAATTATTGTTTAATAGGATTAAATTCTTCACGTAAATGGTTCTATTATGTAAAAATCATGTTTCCATAATTCAGTATTCTTTTAGAGATCATAGTCTCTTCTTACATTAAGATCAAAGAATTCTTTTTATCTAAATTATGACAAATCCTCTTTATTTCTTTTTTCCTTTATTACATTAATAAAATTTTTATCACTTCCCTCTCTGTAGAATGAAATATCAGTGAGATGGTTGAACATAGAATAAAGATGTATAAAATAGAACTAGTATAATCTAGGCCTCCTATGTGGGGAAATTTTTAAAAGCATTTCCACCTGTAGCCCCAGGGAAGTATTTTGCCTTTCATAAGAAGAAAAAGAAATCTATCGTGAAATAGGAACTTGGGCAAAACAACAATTGTTTGAATATTCAACAAAAGTAATATATTTTCTACCTCTGATCACCCTGCCTAGACTCATGTATCCATAACACAGCTTTTGAGTACTTTACTTGAAAGTACCAATATTATGGGGTCCGTAGAGACACATTTTCTATATAAGATACACTTCAGTATATAGAGTGTGTCTATGGATGTTAGGTAGCATGAATCACAGCAGAGATCAAACCAAATACTTTAAAAATTGAGTGATCCTTTCCTTGAACTAATGAAACAAAAATGGGATGTCCTGTGAGAACAAAATTTGTTTTATGCTTTACATTGAGTTCAGAGAAATAAAATCCCTAGGGTAAATTTAACTTTATGATTTATGAGGATAAGGAAAAGAGAGTGGAAATCAGTGAATTTCCCCTCCTGTTGCGGGAAGAAGGTGTAATCTTTTGCAACATGTGACTCATATTATTTTATAAAGTTATTTGAAGGTTAGGAAAGTGGGTGTTGTGAAAAATGATGCTTTGGCCTAGAGATACTGCATAACATGATCCACCCAATGTTACATAAACATTCAGTGCAAATAAAGTAAACTTCTTCATTCATAACTACCTGTCAGTCAGCTGTCCCATGAGCATTAGACTCCTCATGTTTGTGGAGCAAACATATAATCTATGAATTTCCAGATGTCTGAGATAAGCTAAAGATGACAGAAACTGACTCATTATATCAGGCCTCTGATTTTTCTAGCTCAGTCTTTTGCTTTCAGCACCAGAGGTTCCATTGTAGATAGGCAAAATTATCCTCATAACATCAGCCTCAAAGTCTCAAAATGTGTCCAAACTGTCTTGCTTCCCCATTAATGTACCCAGTGAGGTAGTCAGAAATGAGACCCAAAGAATGGGATTAGAAGTACAACACAGACCAAACAAAATGCTAAGGCATAGAGAAGAGAGGAGAAAAATTAATGTTACCTGGTGGACTGATGAAGATGTCACAGAAAGGTGAAATTTCAGCTAAGTCTTCAATAAAAAGTACTATTTTAGAGAGCAGGGATTTGAAGATTGGTTTAAGAGAGGATATCTCAAACTGGGGATCTGTGTAAAAGCACAAATGCAGAAATTAAATGGCATATCCAAGGGACAATAAGCAGTCTTATCTAACTTCAGTGATGACATCAGAGGCTGACACGGGCAGGATAGAGAGAGCAGTAGCATCTAGTGAGAAATTGCTAAATGTGAGTTGAGACTGATTGCAAAAGGGCTTGAAATCAATGTCTCCAGAATTCTTCATTGCTGAGTGAACAAAAGTCCCTGTTTAAAGAATGGCTAGAGGGAAAGATACCTATTACTGAATAGTTAAAATAGACGAGTGACTCTAGTAATGGAAAATAGAGGGAGACTATAATCATCTTAATGGGTTGAAGGAATGAGAAGTGAGAAAAATGACCATCATAGGTATAGATAACTTTTTAGCAAATTTATAAATATCAGTTGTACTCTTCTTCAGATTTACTTTCAGACTAGAGTCTTGGTCTTCCCAATCTCTTCTTAAGATATTCTTATATAAATAAACTATCTTCCCCATTACTTCCTCCCAGACCTTTGGATAGCCTCTTAAATTCCACTGTCTTCTGCATGGGCTACAGTGACTGCGGACACACGCAGTGTTCCAAAGTGCAGAGTCCTCATGGGTTCAACTTGGTTGTCTTGTGGTTGGTGGTATTGCTCATCCCTTCCTAAAGCACCAGCCTTCTGCTAGCCATTTGCCTACATGTTTACATTGACACAATGGCCTTCAGTCATAACCAATGATAGCTCAGTGCCATGTTCTTATTACATATACTTCACATTTTAAATTTTTATTTGTAATTATTATGAATACACACTAGTTATACATATTTATGGGTTACGTGTGATATTTTGACATAAGCATACATGTGTAATGATCAATTTAGGGTAATTAGGTATTCATTACTTCAAGCACTTTTTGTGTTAGGAACATTTCAATTCTATGCTTTTCATTATTTTGAAATGTGCAATAAATTACTGTTAACTATAGTCTAATGAACATGAGATCTTATTCCTTCTATCTTACTGTATTTTTATATTCATTAACTATCCCTTCTTATCCCCCACTTCCCACTAACCTTTTGGTAACCATCATTCTACTATCTCCATGAGTTCAATATTTTCTTAGCTCTCATATTTTAGTGAGAACATGCGATACTTGTTTTTCTTTACCTGATTTATTTGACTTAACATAATGTCCTCCAGTTCCATTCATGTGGTTGCAAATGACAGAATTTCATTCTTTTTTATGGCTGAATAATATTCCCTTTTGTATAGTGCCACATTTTCTTCATCCACTAATGAACAGTTGGTTTGATTCTATATCTTAACTTCTGTGAATAGAGCCGCAATAGACATGGGAGTACAGATATCCATTTGATATACTGATTTCCTTTGTTTTGGATATGTACCCAACAGTGGGACTGCTGGATTATATGGTAGTTCTATTTTTAGTTTTTGAGAGACCTCCATACTGTTCTCCGTGGTAGCTGAACTAATTTACATTCCCACCAACAGTGTATAAGAGTTCTCCTTTCTCTACATCCTTGCCAGCATTTGTTATTGCCTGTCTTTTGTATAAAAGCCATTTTGACTAGAGTGAGATATCTCATTGTAGTTTAATTTGCATTTCTCTGATGATTAGTGTATTACATATATTTGGGTTATATTTCCTCTAAGTGTTTCCCAAACTTAACAATACTGAAATGTGTATGCAATATTTATTCCCATTCTTTCTGCCTTATGATTGTTTTCTATGGCTAATCTAATTAGTTTAACATTTCACAACTCAGGAATCCTTAGTGTCCTGGAGATTTACCATTCATTCTTCCAAACAATGTGTAAAACTATATTAAGACAGAGGTTCTAAACTAATCTAGTAAACTGTCTTATCTAGAAATATCTATTCATCTCTCACCCTTTGTTTCCTATTTCTTAGTTCTCCAATATGATAACATCTTTTTTGTATTGAACCTACCTTTCTGAAACTATCATTAGATTACTAGTTTCCCTTCATCCACATGCATGTTTGCTCTTTAAAACTTGGCTTTCTTTAGGTTTCTCTGATCCTTCATTTATACATATCAGTGGCTTATGTAGTATTAAATGAGACTCTCTACCGCATATTAACATCACTTCCATATTTCCAGCAACCATCTCTTGCTGATATTAGTTCAAATACTGAGTGTTATGCAGTGAGACAGCTTGAGGATTTGGGAAGGCATCTTTGTTATTTATCTCTCAATATAACTAATACTTTTAAATGTGTGGCTACATTGAGATGTGTGACCATAAGAACCAGCCAATGCCAACAGACCACCTATGCTTTCCATGTCTTATGTGAATGCATATGGAGGGTGTGGGGTGTAAGAAAGTGATGCTCACTACTGATTACATTTTTATATAGTAGTAAAATACTTATTAGCATCCAAGCATATCTTTCATTCAATCTTAGTATGTTTTCAAGTACGCTAATATACCACTTTGATGTCATTCAAATAAAAATAAGTCACATTCAGAGTAACTCAGCCTAATGATATGAAATATGGTAACCCTTCCTTACATCCTTCTTAATGTTGACAAAGAACTAGAAAACAGAGGCATAGTCTAGATAATGTGATTTTCTTATTTTCCATTTCCTATCTGGGGGATTAAAGAGCTCTGACACTTGACTAACCATCTGAGACAAACGCTTTCCCTTGAGATAGAGACGGCTATCAGCTGGGAATTTGAGACTGCCTGCCAACCATTCTCCCACACTGATGGTGATGTCTTAGGTTCGGTCTGTGGAAAGGTTGCTGCTCTTAGGAATTCCAATGCTAGTGCCATTTGACAGTTTTTTTTCTCCCATTGATTCAAGACGGGACTGTTTTTTGGTGCTTTTCCTTGGTTTAAATTGCTGTGTGACATGAATCCTTAAGTTCATATATAAATCATGTTTATCTCTAGTCTGTAATGCTAGCATGACGCTCTTTTGATTGAAGGGTCTCTTGTTTTCCTGGCCTCCTTCTAAATTTTCAAATAAAAGCTGGGAAGTTTACTATAAATTCCTCTTAGACTTTTACCTTTACTGACTGTTCTTCAATTCATCAATATGTGGTTATCTATTTGTTTTTTACTTTGGAATGGATTCCTGCTTTTGACTTAGTATTTTCTTGAACTTGAGTACAGTAAGTAAAATTAATACATTTCTGTATTTACCATAGGATTTGGTTTTTAAGAGAAAAGTCAAATGACTTTGCAAAACCTAAATTGCATGAAGAGTGGAGTTAATTTCTATTCATTCTTAAAAATCGTTACTCACAGTACTTCTTTTAGTGATGAAAAGATCTTTTCAGATGCTTCTCCATCTCTTTTCATTCATTCGCTCTCTGGTATCAAAAACTGGAATTGAGCTTACTAATTTAGTAGATACAATTTAGTAGATACCATTAACTTCTTATATCTAGAAATTTTCTTCTTGACCAAGTTGTAGATAAAAAAAAGAAGTAAGTTCTCTTGGTTATTTCTACTCTAGATTTACTCAGTACTATTCAGAGACCAAAGTCATGGAAATTATTGAATTTTTCTTTAAGTGCCTGCTCATCTACTCACCAACTCTCTCCTAAAAACACTGCTTCCCATGAAAATGATATTCTGTAGAAGCACATAAGAAATCCAGGCAAACCTCCCAATGGGAACTCTTAGAATTACCCTGGTTGGGAGTGAGGAAATGCAGTAGGAGGAAGGAAAGCAGTTACACCATTCCTTGTTATTCTCCATTTCTACTTCCCAATCTACACGTTTTCTCTTTGTAATGCTCTCTCCTTCCTATATCCTTATAATCCGTTCCAGATCCTGAGTGTTTAGATAATTTGATTTGAGTTAGCTTTTATGCCTGGCTTGACTAAGACAAAACAACCTCATGGACCCCATCCCTACATATAGAAGGAACAGAAAGAGTTGGGGCTATACTGATTCTTCCTTTAGGAGCTTTGGATTGAGGAGAGTACGAGTCCACAGGAATGCTCCACTGCTCTATAACCTTGTCCATTTGTTCAACAAACAATCATTGAGAACCTCATTATTGTTGGGAAACTGAAACCAAGAAGGAGTATTTTATCTTTTAGAAAATGCCAGCCTTCCTTAATTCAGAAAGGGCCTCAGAAGTCCTGAGTAGTTCCAACACTAGTGTAGTCGTCTTGGATTCTTAACTGGCAGAATACTTGAGTCTCAAAGCTGGAAGGTATCAAAGAGGCTGTGTACTTCAACTGCCTCATTTTACAAAGGAAAGAACCTGAATTTAAGAAAGTGAAATGGCATGCTCAAGGTTACGTTATTAGGAGCAGAGGTAAGATTGAAAGCGTGATCTTCTGGTTTAAGTATGCTTTTTGTTTGTGTTTGCTTTTTTCCCAACACATTCCCTCTCTGCAAACTCTTAAACTCATCTCTTTAATGAAATTGTTTTACATTCTTTTTAAAATAAATACATATATGTGGGGACTAAACAGTGTGAAATATCGATATTTTAAAAAAAAAATTTGTTTTACTTCTTAGGAATCCTTGTTAGCAATTTCAAACAGTCATATGATAAGTACTCTGGAGTACCTACCTTGTGTCTTGCATTAGGCTAGAAGTGCAGTATCTGCTTGCTTGTAGCCTTACTGAGGCAGCCTGTTGCTCAAAATCCTGAATAACAGAACAATATTTGTATTTTAGAGGAATACAGTAACGTTTAAAAAGATTCAGTAAGTAATTGATACCTCTTTCTCATTTATCTTCTCCATACTTGCTCGGTGGTCTAGCCATACTTCTTACTTCTGGAAGTTAGCTATAAACAGATTTTTGCCCCTTAGCCTAAATAGTAAATAATTTAATCCTCTGTGTGTGTATTGAAATGAATAAATTCTCTACATCTAGGTAAGAATACAAAAATAATAGTTACTATTTGCAACATTTCAGAAAATTCATTTTTTATTAGTTGAAAAATAGGTCATGTTTAAAGCGATTCATTCTAGAAGATGCCACAGACAAAATATTATTCCATGTTAGATTACAACTGCAGGAAGATGGCAAAACATGTAAGTCTAACCTTAACTCATCTTGCTAAACCTGTCTGTAAAATAGTTACTAGTTATAAAGAAGCATTAGATATCTAATTTAATTGGGAGCATTTCTACATGATTTTTCCCTGATTTCCAGTTCACACTGAAGACAAAGTAAGCCTGAAGTCTAATGTAGAATGTAGCTATTGCTATTAAAATATAATCAGGAGGTCCTAGCACTTGATTATCTCAATAGATGCTCTTAAAGTAAGAGTAATGTGTACACAGCTCTTTAGCCAGATACGTTTTCCTGATAAGATATCTGTCCAGAGAGATGCCACTTGTAAAGTGAATTTGGGGTCTGTTCAAATGACATCTTCTTTGTTTACAAATTTGGTGTTATCACTTAACATCTTTTCATAGATTTAAAATATCTTGCAGTCTTTCGAGATCTGTTATTATTGCATTAATATTTTCTTCTACCTGAATTTTGTACAGTTTCTCTCACTTCCATACTTCTACAATGATATCTTTTAGTTTATTTTATAGTGTCTCTTTAAAACTGGAGAGAGATCTGAATTATAAAGCAGGATGATAATCAACTCTTTTTCACTGCTTATTCCACAGGTCTGAGCTATCTTTCAGTCTTTCTGGACCTCTGCATCCTGTACATTATTTCTGTGGCCTGATTACTACGTAATTAAGATTTTTTTTTGAATTTTACCTGGTACTACAGTAGTATATTCTATTCAGTTGTCCAACGTTTCAAACTGTTATATATTTTTATTAATGATTTTCCTATAAATATCCTCATTACTTCCAAAAAGCCTATACAGATGATGAATGAGATATATTTGTGAGTCATTCCTAAGTCATTGTATTGAAAATGTTATTTAGAGCTGAAGATTTTATTCACACTGTAAATTATAGAGATTTTTTTTAATGGGCTCCATCTGTCCAACGGCAGTGTCCTAGTTTGGAAGATCCAGCCACTGTTTGTGGAAGTGGATGGAGACTTTCTTCCAGTGGCCACTCGCTTGCCAGGGATGGGGAGATGTTCTAGGGGGAGTTGTTTGCCACCTAGGTCTAACCCTCTTTAACAGCTAATACCATTTTTCTGCAAATGATGAGAAAAGGAAGAAGGGAATTTTTAAAGCATAACTGAAAGCAAAATAGAGAACAGAAAAGGTAGAGGAGTATTATCACTGATGGCCCTGCTACTTTTTAAATTTTAACAACAAATCCTACCATAGAGTCTTCCTCCTACTATCTACTGAATTTCCTCTTACGGTGTTCTTGAATGTGATTTACAAACTACTGATTTTGTCTTGTCTTTGGCTGAATGATTCACTTCTTTATGATCTAGGAGAATTACACCAGTAGTTAAATGCTCCATAGTGAAACACATCCATATGAAGTTCATAGACTCCTCTTATCTACCTACCAAAGATATTGCAAAGATATTTAGAACACTGGCCTTTCAGTCATTAGTATTTTGAGGTGTGTGATGAGTAAATGGAATAGGCTTACATCTTTCAGTGGCAGACTATCAAGAAGAGTTTGCCTTTTTTGCCCCTTCCCCCCAAATGTGGACTATTTCAGAATCCATTACGGAAGAAATGAACAGTTGATTTTAAGCTAAAGATGAGTCTAGCAACCATTTGCATTATATTGATGTCAAAAGTATCTCTCTGCCAAGCTCTGAAATGCAGCTTCAAAAAGTACTGAAAATATCCAAGAACTTTAGTGATGAGCTACAAATGGACTTTGGTATTGATAAATAAAAGTCAATATGTATAGTAAAAGGACAACTTACTGTGATAAATGGGACCACCATCAGTAAAGATCAAATTATTGACTATCTAAAGCAAGGAAAAACCTGTCTATAGCTAACTTTTACAGGTGAGAAGAATTAGCTAACAACAGCAATTTAGAAAAAGCTCAAAGGGACATGTAAAGAGAATTCATTAAAAATGCATACCAAAGTAGGCAGCGGCATTAACAAAACTACGCTAATGTGTATCTTTGGCCATGCCTAGATTCACGCTCTTTTATTTTGCCTTCAGTGAGCTCCCTTTGGCTTCCCACATTCCTACTCAAGGGGGTCTGATTCAAACTTTACCTTCAGACTACTCTATTGTAGAGGAATTCTCCTCTGCACTATTAAAAACCATGTCCCTCTTAAGAATGTTGTCTTCAGTGCTCTTACTGGTTACTTTTCATCATACTTCAACTAGAGCACTAGTGATATGAGGGCACATTAAAAGTGTCTTCATTTCTTTACTCCTCACAGTCTAGCACAGAGCTCTACCCATAATAAACACTAGATCAATATTTGTTGATTCATCACTTTGGAAGTGATTCATTAGAGAAGCCTTGGTCACACATCATGTCAGAGTTCAGTGATGAAACATCAAAGGAAACACCCAAAAGAACCATTGCAAGGATTAGCCTATCAAGCAAACACACAAAGAAAAAGTAGAATGGCAATAATTAGCCTCTCCAATGCCTGCTATTCCCAAATGTCAGAACGTAGCTACTTCTTCTACAGTAAATTTAATTGGATGCTCTAGGAACTGCCCAGTAAAAATGACAACTCTTGTACCATTTCAAATTGGGAAACTCATCTGTAACCAAGCACAATAGCTGAAGAATCGCCATCTTTATTTCCCCTCCTCCACACAAGCCACACCCTCCAAAATCAAAGGTGGAAGCAAAGTAGTCACATGGTACCTACTAGTGTGAGTTTAATGAAGATGATGCAGCTAAAACTACACGTAACTTTCTGGCCTTTTTAAGAGGTTTGAGATGTCAGTTCATTCTGGGACCACTTTATTGCCACAAAGGATGGTTGCAGACATGTACTTTGTCTAATACCATGCCTTCTTCCTCTGTGAGGTCCCTGATTTAGAACAGCATCTTCTCAATATTTATTTGGTACTAGATAAATATTTGTTGAAGGAATGAATAAATAAATGAATGAATGGGCAAAAGTTTTAAATTATGAAGAACAGTGTGTTGGATGGCAAGTGCAATGCATTTGCCCAAATCAATAGAGGTGCTACCTCATTGGCTTTTAGTAATAGATTTAGCTATATGATTTATTTCCTTTTATAAATACCAATGTAAATATTTCACAAAATTATCAAGTAAGATATATGGAGATAAAAATCATTAAAGTAAGCCAGGAAATCTTAACCAACGTAATAGTATTCTGAATGAAACTTTGATTCATTTAACTATACCACTTAAATATTTCACAAAGAATCTATGGATTAAAAATTAATCTGTAAGTATGACCTAAACTGAAGAAAATTAAACTCAGCTACATCAATAGCTGCTTAGGCCACACATCCTCTTCTTCCATGTCACAAACCCACATCACCATTTTGCAAAGATGCATCCTTGGTTTCGTATTGGTCTGACAAAGAAATTGAACAGATCCATTGAAAAGATAATTGAAAGCACATATCCTCTTGGATCAGGAGGACATTTAGCATGGTACTTCTGCATCATTCATGTGTTCATTCATCTGTTTCACAGATTCTTCAAGAATACCTTCTATGGCCTAGACACTGTTGCTTATGAAGTGCACAGAAATGTATAGATCAAAATGAAAGGATCAGATTTATTATTAAAAACAGCAATTTCATGCTTTTCTTACATTTTTTCCCAAAGAAAGGTTTTAGAGAAGTAGTGAATTCTAACTATAGTGGCATTTTCATGGAACAGAGAGGTCATACCTGTGTCCTGAGAGAGTTGGTGAAACAATCTAGAGGGAATATTTAAACGAGAATCATGTTACCGGTCTTCTGTAAAGTGAGTCTACGTGGTCCTCAAGTTACAGACATCAGTGCTATGCACACTCCACTAAAATAAGTGGAGGAGTGTGGCAGGTGTGGACACTACCAATGCTGCTTGGACCTTGGTCGGGAAGGGGTTGTGTCACGTACCAAATGTGTAAAGTACCACAGGCTCAGCCTCTGCACTGCTTTCTTGTCTCCTAACAAAGTTTTAGAAACAGTGTCCAGGCCCACTCTCCTGTGCCAACAAACATCTTATATATGATTTGTATATATATTTTTTGTTTATTGCATTTATGGCTTATATGTTGCCTGTGTTATCATATCAGTGGTTGTGTTTACTGCAGTAACTTACAATAAATAAAATTCTATAGTACTTAACAGTATCTATATACTTCGAATGTTTGGCTTGTGACCTAATTTATGCTATTGAAGGCTTGTTTTATTTTTGCTCTGAGTTTTTTCATGAAGACAAGCCCACTTTTTCTGAACAAATACTTTCTAGAACGAATGTAATATGGAAATGTGTTATTTCACGGGGGCAATATAGAGCAGGTATTACAACTTGTGGAAAAATGTGGAAACTTGAGTTTGTTTCTCAAACAGAATTAGTGGGTATCACAGGTTTATAGGAAATTTTAGACTTCTGTACTAGCTTCCGTTTCTGATCATAATCCTACTTAGGAAACAGTATCTCATGACAGGCTGTCTGGAGACCTACCATTGAAAACAACAGCCCTCCTTATTATAATAGTCAGTGTATATTCATGTTACATTTAAAATGTACTTTTTATAGTACTAGTTTTTTTTTGGTGTTTAGTACCATAGTTTTTAATTTCATGAAAGAGAGCCAAAATGTCCACAAAATCTTCATTAGCTGTGATTTGTGTGATGAGAGGAACCATTGCCACCAGTGCAGAGCTGGTCTTTCTAATCGACTAGGCTGATGTTCTCTCTGTGTTCCTTTGCCGTTAATTGACTATATTGTTTTAGATTTATGCATTAAAAATACGATTTCGACTTCGAAGAGATCACTTTGTTACTTTGTAGCTTTTAAGCTGATGCCATGAACTTATTTTTCTTCTAAGATAAAGTCACATCTATAGATTTTTCAACTAATTACATGTCTGCCAATAAATACTTACAGGATACATTTTATTTCAATTTATTATTTGTGTTTACATAGTGTGTCCCTGGAAATATCTGTGGAACCAAAAGGAAATGTTTTAATGGTGTTTGCTACTACTTTTTCATTCTCTCTCTCTCTCTCTCTTTCTCTCTCTCTTTTAATAGCTCCAGTCAGTCCAGTCAAGCATGACAGCAACTCAAACTCGGCAAACTTCCAAGACGCGAAGGACATGCCTGACAGATGTGTCTTGGAAGAGTCTGAGAGTCCAGGTGAAAGCCATTTAAAAATAGTCAAGTATAAAATGATAAATTTGACACTGCTTTGGGGTCCTTGGAAGGGGGTGAGGGGAGAGGACATTGTAATGCTGTTTTCTCTTAGCAGCTGCACTGTCAAATTAATGGTCACCTCCAGGGGTCACAGTGTGGAGCTGTTATCTTTTCCTCTTTCATCAAGAATTCAGTTGGAGGAAGTACAAAGGCTTTATGACTGAGAAGGGAAGCTGACACTATTAGTTCATTATCATCAATTTTAGGCTAAATGGTTAATAGAGCCAGAGATTGGAAACTATAGAGAAATGGCAACATTTTTAATATTTCAAATAATGGGATCTAACAAGAATGGAGCGGAAGTGGACAGATGGAGGTGAAAAGAGAAACTGTCATCATTACAATTCTATTTACCTTCCTAAAAACAAACAGGACTGTAACTGAGATGAGAGGATTTTCACACGATGGTAATGAATACTGTCACATGTTTAGGGAAAAATAAAAGTCTAGAAAATAGTAACCCTTCTTTCATGCAATGAAATCTATTCTTTGCCAAAGTTACGTATATATATCTCCTGTATAGAAATCAAAGAAATGTACTAGGATACAGCTAGAAACACTACAGCTAGAAACACTTATACCAGGATTTCTGTTTCTAGTTTTGTTTTGTTTTGAAGCATGCCTAGCCTTAAACAACTAATTAATTAGAGGAAAAAAATCTTGTAAAAGTCAAATGAACATTCTCGGATAACTATAAAGTTATAAGGTGCTAGAAGGTACCTTATTATCATGAATGAAAGAGTTAAATATCTCCTCCACTTCATATTTGTCGTTCCTGTTGTATCTTGCACCTGTGTACCCTCTACCCTCTCACATCTTTGTGTGCTGATCCATGTATCATATTTTTGATTCATCCTCTCTGTGGCCTGTCAGCTTAGTTAAGAGATTTCCAAATCTTGTAGTCTTCGTTGACAGGGGGCAGCTGCAAACAGTCCCCTGATCCTTCCCCAAGGAGAGCTACTGAGATTTAATTTTCAGTGAAAGGTGCAGCCTGCAATCTATGTCAGGTCCCCTAAGTCATCTTGGAACCCCAATAGGCACAGTGGCAATGGCATTGTATATCAGTCCTCTTCACTCCACCAAGATTCTTCCGAAGATGGACTGCTGCCGTGTGCCCATTCTCAACCACACGTCTGCTTTCAGACCCCATGGAACTGAGAAAGGGCATCTTTAGCAATGACAGAGATGTTTAATGAGCAAATTAACCCCACTCCCTGCCATAATAGCTAAAAGAAAAATGTAGATGAGTCTTACTCTAAAAGGGAGAGGGTAAATGGTAGTGTTAAATTTCTGTAACAAAAATTATTTATCTATTACTTTTAGTTTTGAATAATTTTGCCAAATTTTGATTAGGTTTTAAAGGTGTCTTAATACACAGTTTTCTAGCACTCATTTTGTCAGGCAGGTACATCTGTGAGTCAAGTTTTTACCTAAGTGTTCATTATTTTTGATAAGAATAGATCAGCTTTATACTATTTTTAAAGCAGAACAAATTTCTACTTTTGAAATGAGTGGAATGAGAGATTCAAATATAACATTTTCTGTCTGATTCATACACACAAAAGCATTTATCAAGAAAGAAAGATGAATTAGAAAATATAGGTACTGAAAAAGAATCTTAATTCAAAAAGTGACTACTGTTCTGTACATCGGACATCATTATACCGGTAATAAAGAATGAATTACTCTGGCTTTTTCCTCTGTCCATTCCTGCATTTTAAGACATCTTGCCTTATAGGCCTAGAAACCTCTGGAGAGTTCACTACTGGTCTCACTGCCTTCCACTGAGAATTTGTGGCTTGGTTGTCATGGAGACATCGTATTTCTCCAAGAATTGCTCATATTGATCCGTGGCCAGGAGTAAATGGCCAAGCCAGTGTGAGGAATAAAGGGGGCTGGGCAGTCCTATAAAATGACCGGGGCTTGTGGGTTGGAAATAAGCTCATAGCAAACACTTAGGTAAAAAGAAAGAAGCAGTTTTATTTTGTTTTAGGATTTCTTTCTGCACTTTGGGCCATTGTCTTCTTTCACTATGAACTGAAAGAAACTTGTTAGTCACTTGTCATGTCAGATCTTTGGTGCTTGTCCTGACACAGCTGTCAGCCTTCCAGCTCTGCGCAGTTCAGGGACACACAACAAAGAGGCAGTGGCATGAATTATTTATTGTTCCTTGTGTGGATAAAATTCTGTGATAAGAAATTAAGACACTTCTGACAGAGGTGCTTGTTTTGTAAGAAAGACTTTGATGAGAGAGTGTATTTCCTTGAAACTTGAGTACTCAACAGGCAAAATTCTTAAAATTGAACACGGAGGAAAATAAATTTTATGTTTTTTGTGTGAATTTGGTGGCAGAGAGGGACTGTCTTGAACTATAAAAATATGACTGTCCACTTTTCAAAGTCCAAACATTAACTTCAAAATATCAATTCTTTCAAAATTTAGGGGCTCCAAAATCCTAAGCATTACTCTAGTGGTTTAGTTACATCTATTTACAACATGTGAGTGGTATTTCTCTGGAAAATATTAACTACCTTAGTGAGAGGAAGAAACAAATTTGGGGATTTTAGGTGGTAAGATTTGGGAAGATGTCTTTCAACCAGAAGAGGTGCTCAGTAGTTAAACTTATAATTGCATTAGTATATTCCTTATTCATTGTAGGGAAAAGAATGCATTTAATTCTGCATGACATTCTTACCATTTTCAACTGGAATTTTTTCACTCATTTAAAATTTAACATTTTTTTGTACATGCAAAATCCCCCAGTTACAAAGCTGAATGTGGTCAATCTTCTAACTTTAATGGATATTGAACTTACACGGTTTTATATATGCAATGCTAAATGACTAATATAATTATTACATCATCTTAATGAGATCAGTTGTTTGACCAGCATATAGAAAATGAACAAAAGTATTTTTCCATGCAAGCACAGTTTAAGGATATTGCCTTCTGTGTTGCTCATTCCACATAAACTCTTTTATGTGCAAATCCTGTAAACATCATTTTACTTTAACTCTTCTGGTTTTATATTGTGAATACCAACATATTTTCATATGCAGAAAGCAAAAGGGACACTGAAGCATAGAAAATTTGAATTTTGGAACAAGTGAAGTTGATAATTTGATGTTGATAGAGAGTTTTAAAATGTCATTAACAAGGCCAAGTTGTTTGAATTTATATAAAATAGAATCACTTCATGTATTGCCTCTGAATACAGTGGGCTTGAACTCAGTATGTAGATCGTTTATTTTTATATTGACATCGCTCCTTCTCCAGCACTGAATTGACCAGGATGACCCATTTGTAAATGGGCTGCGGTCTGCATATAGGTCACAATTTAGATGCCTTGTGGAGTGGTTGTTCACCTGGTCTCTAGAGCACTCTACCTTATTCTTCATGCCATTGTGATCTCTTTATGGGTTTAAGCTGTATACCCAGGTGAGTGCCTGGAGTCCATTAAGGTAGGCAAAGCACCTTTAGACCAGAACATTCCTGTTACTTTGACCCTGCTAGTGAACCTGGAGGTCTTGTCTGGCAGGGAAAAGTATCTCTCAGTAGGGTCTTTTCTTTGGAATAATTCATTAGCAAAGAGTTTTGACTCACAGGTGAATCCCAGATTGAAGTTTCCAACTCAGACCCTGTGAAGTCGACTTGCTCCTTCACTGGCATTTATACGTTCCTGAAACCTGTGGGAATAACTTTGATGTCTAGTAATAGAAGCACTGAGGCAATATCGTGAAATTGCAGCTCCCTTTTTTGAGATTTTAGAGCCATTAGGCTTTCTTTCTTTAGCTCTTTAAGGCCTAGTTTCTTCTGAATCTGAAAGATGTTATCACAAAAATAGTTCAGTGGAGCCTTTTGCTAGTTAACTTCTGTTTTTTTACAGTGATTAAAGCTCAATTTTCATTCTCCAGAATAATTGTTTAAAGGATTTCTAGTTCCTCATCTTTAAACTCATGATGATAAAAAATTTAGTGTGACATTCACAGTTTTCACAAAAGTGTAAATGAGAAACCTTAAGCCTTTATCACCATATTGGCTTGGAAAATTAAGAAGTGTCCTTTTTAGTGCACTAGAAATAGCGCACTCGAAAGTAGTTTCAGCTGAAAATAGTAGTGACAAGAGAGAATTGTAAGTCCAACAAAATGCCTTTACATAAGTGTTTCTACATCGTTCTGAAGTAGTTTATAATCAGCATGCATTCTACCATTAATAGAAATTTTTCGTGGTTTTCATAAGGCAGGCTATGTATGTACATCGATAGACATCATTGTCAATCAATATTACATTTGCATGAGTCTGACGACCAAAACTAGATTTCTCACAGTTTCCAGGGGATGCCACATTGTGAAAAGCCAAGGTATATATATTTTTTTCTTTTACTATTCTGGCTCATGAATCACCAGCAAAAATCAGGTAAGAGAAAGTAGGACAGATTCAGGACTGGAGTGTTGGAGATGGCTGATGATGATGCATGAAGCAGAAAAAATGTGGAATGTGTGAGCAGCCCATCAATCATAGCCATCGAGAACACACTTCTTATGGGTAGTGCTAAAAAAATCTTCTAGAAGAATTAAGAGCAGTTTCAGTAGTAAGATATAAGCACTTACTTCTAGTTGTGTTTAACAATATAAATATTCTTAAAATTTACCCAAAAGCAAAATTTAAGCATCAACATATTTTTTAAAGAGTGTAAAATTATGTATTAATGCACACACACACACACACACACGCTTAGTATTCAGTACTGGTTTAACTAAACCACAGTTTTTGCCAGTAGGAGTGAAAGTTACTATTCACAAACGTGTCATTAATATAAATGTGTTTTAAAATAGTTATTAAGAAACAATGTTCCAATTAATTTTGTAGTCAAATTGATTTAAAATGAGTGGTTTTTATTTTGTTTTGTATTTTTAGCCTACAAAGACAATCATCCAAGTAGTCTACGTAAATACTTGTTTGATTCTGCAACTCAAACAGTATTTCAACTAATATTTAGAAGTTTTGACCCTAAAATGGCAGTTGTGGGTTTTTCTAAGAACAATTAAGCTGTTTGAAATTTATGGAAATTTACTAATTTCAAACTAAATTTTTCTTGTAGAAAACTTTCATCTTACTTGACAGTTAAAAAAAAGAAAACCAGCTATTAATAATGTGTGCAATTAAAATATATTTACCTACTTTATAAGACAAGAATATTTTTATTATATTAACTTCTCTTATTTTAAGATGGGAAAGACATGTAGAAATTATAAGCAATACCTTTCTCCCTTCCTTTTCTTCCTCATTCTCTACCTCCTTCCTCTCTATGTATCGATGCTTCATTCCCTCTCTCTCTCTCCTGTCCCCTTAGTCTTTCTTTTTTTTTCCTCTTTTTAGATTTCACCATATAACCCAAGATATCTGCTTTTTTCTTAGGTGAGCCAAGGCATCATTCATGGATAGCAAAGGTGTGCCCCTGCAAGGTGTGTTAAATGGAATCTCATCAGTAGGAGCTGAATTTGGACAAATTAAGATATCCAAAAAATGCCATTTGTTTGTTACTGTATCAAAGCAATGTTGTTATTGATCAAATTATTAGGCTGTAGTGAATTTGCTAATACTTTAGCCATCATGTATTTAAAAAGTGATTTTAATATATGCTGACTAAAATGCAATGCATACTGATTGAAAATATTCAAATTCATCTCGGTTTAGACAATTATTGTCTAGATCATTCTGTATTCCTGTTTCTTACTTTTTCTGTTAGTATTTCCAACAGGCAATGCCAGTCCACAGACACAAAATTAACACTGCTTTAAATTTTCTCCCATCCTTTTAGTCCCTGAATTATACAATAAACAATGTTAAAACCAATGTAGGACACAATACTTATAAATTTAGTGTTGCTTCAAGGTATTTCATCTGAAACTTGACCAACTTTGATTTGTGTGGTTAGGATATTTTGTTTTAGTGGAGATGCTTTAATTCAGATCAATTACTGCAGCAAATCCCATCCCTAAGCATGAAATGTTGTCAGCAAATAACCAATTCTCTTTATTCATCAATTAGCCAAAATAAGTGATACAAAGTATAACAGTGGCCAACCTTGTACTGTTGAGTTAATTTGGACTTCTAATGACACTGAGGCTAATGTCTTCAGCTAAAGGTTGATCTTGTTGGCCATGTAGAAGTGAACTAGGGAAAGGGAATCAACCTATGGCATATAACAATTGATCCTTATTAAGTATAAACTCTTGTAGGTCTTTTCCCAGAAAGAAGCTTGACTAGCAGGAATTCTAAAACTAAAATATATTAAACAGCATAAATAGGAACAGACATAAAGTGCTCTTCTGTTAAAGCCTTCAGTGATCTATTTACTATGATGTATATTGTACAGTTCCTCGATTTACAGAAAATCATCAAAATATTAATCTATATATATTATGAATATAAGTGTTGCCTAATCCATATAAAAGGGAATATAAAGTATTAAATATATGACATATAGCTATATTTATATATTTATGTATCTAATAGGGAAATTCAAGTCACTGCAATGGAAGAAACAGATTTCTGAGCATAGGACCAGCCTCAGGTACTATGCTGGGATGCAGTGGGCAGGAGAGGGGGAAATTAGAAAAGAGAACTATATAATTGAAAAGGGGATATAAAGTGTTAAATATATGATATGTAACTATATCCATGTATATATGTATCTAAAGGAGAAGTTAAAATCACTTCAATTAAAGAAACATTTTTAGCATAGGACCAGCCTCAGGTCCTATGCTGGGATGCAGTGGAAAGGAGATGGGGAAATCAGAAAAGAAAACTATGTAATTGAAATGACATGGGCTGTACCCTTAAGCAACTTACAATTAATGATGACCTGAATAAACATACCAGAATAAACATGTCAAATGAGTGTGACTCTTTTAAAGTAGATTAAAGAGTGCATTCTTTGTTTCCTAAAATATGATTTCACTGCTTGAAATTACATTTGAGTTGAACTTTAGAAACTAACATAGTGTTAATATGAATAATCATGGAAAATTATAATCCTTTGAAAACTGATAAATAAATTTCCCCTCCTTTAGAAACACTCAAAAGCCACTTCAAACAAGTTTCAAAATAAAGGAAGGTTGCAAGTTAGGCAATGGATTATATTTTCTTGCATGTTGTGTACGGGCTGTCAAGGTCGTTAGGAGGACTTCCAAAAGCATTTTGAATGATGGCAATATCAAATAAGTGTATGTCCTCCAAATTGAGGCATTTTTAATTGTTAAAACCTATTTGGACACTCTAGTTATGATATGTTTATGAAAAATAAGCTTCATTATTTTTATAGCTACATCCTATTATTTCCTTTCAGAAACAATAAGTTTTAACAGCTGCTATACTTGGCATTTTTCAGTTCTAAAGAAACCAATATTGAATCTCTGATAAATATTTTCTGATGTTACTAGCTATAGGAAATTAGGACTGGCATAATCCTGACATTACTAAATGGAAATTTTAGGATTTTTTAGCATCACATGTTAGTCTCTAAAATTTAAATATTCATGTTTGCTTTTATCATTATGAATTCTGAAGGCCAATGTCATTAACTATGAAAACTTATAATTCCTAAAAATAAGAGATATTCAAGCAATATTCTCCAAATATCCATATGTAAATATGTTTATGACACAAATTTACTAGCTGTTTAAAAATGATTTGGGTATTGACTTGTGTTCAACATGTTTCAGTAATTTCTATCATGAGAGGACTTGAAATAGCAAATTGCCACACAGTTAACTGGATGGACCACATACGTGGTGGTCATACCCACTTGGTACCACACCCAGAAACTCAAAATTGACTTTCTCCTGATTATAGCTAGGGGTGTCCTTTGGTATGGCTAGGCAACCAGTGGAGTGATTGTATTAGCTAACTTGTTTGTATCCAGAGTCTTCTTGTCATTATAATAAAAATTTTACTTAAAAATTTTATTTTGTGTTTGTTTGTTAGTAATCATCTTCATGACATTTATGAATATACATATATATTTGTAATATAGATTATACATATATATAGCCCAGAGGAATATTTTCAACTTGGCAAGCCTTGATTCTTTGACTTGCTGTTAAATTTTACGTTGGCTCGATTGTATATTGCAGAGAAAAGTATCTGGAAAGCATGGAGGGTTAAGAGCAGAGGCTCCTCTGCAGCGTGTCCAGGTCCTGTGTGCTTACTGTGCTTCTCAGAGCCTTACTCCCTCTCCTGTGCTTGAAGAGCTTTCTCACAGGGCTCATCCAGAAGTGCTAGTGAAGCAATCTGAACACTGATAAACACCTCAAATATAAGGAAAAATGTATACTTTTAGAAACTAAAAGGTAGCCTCCGGTGTCAAACATTCTGTTACTATTTTAGAAACTAAGGCTATTTTGAACATGATGTTATTAGAAAAAAATGATAAAAAACAGTCTGTTAAATATTAGTATTCTATCTTTAGATGATAGCATTTGGCGATTTTTATTTCTTAGACTTTTCAGTGTTCTATATTTTAAAAATCCTTTTAAAATTATTCCAATGAACACTTTAGAAAAGATACTATTCCTCTTCCATCCTTAGAGGGCACATTATAATAATTGAATATTTTAAAATTAAATTTTATGCCATATGTTTAAAATGAAGGCTCAGGTTACATTAATTCCAATTGATTTTAAAGTCTTATTTTCAGAGAATGAACTCATTCCATTTCTTAAATTTTATATTCATACATTTTGATTGCTTAGTTATATAAAAGCAGTGTTATAGACCCTTATTCTCCACAAATTATTGTCTCATATGTAAAATGCCAAAAGTTGTTTCCAATTTCCTAAGAAAGTCATTGCTTTCTAAACATTTGCATAATACTTAGGGGTTTTTGAAATTTAAAAAAATTAGCTTAACCATAAGAGTTGCAAAATTAAGACTTTCTTGAGTGTAAAAGTGTTCCTATTTCTCCACATCCTCTCCAGCATCTGTTGTCGCCAGATTTTTTAATGATTGCCATTCTAACTGGCGTGAGATGGTATCTCAATGTAGTTTTGATTTGCATTTCTCTGATGACCAGTGATGATGAGCATTTTTTCATATGTTTGTTGGCCTCACGTATGTCTTCTTTTGTAAAGTGTCTGTTCATATCCTTTGCCCCAAACACCGCATGTTCTCACTCATAGGCGGGTGTTGAACAATGAGAACACATGGACACAGGGAGGGGAGCACTACACACTGGGGTCAGTTGGGGGGAAATAGGGGAGGGACGGTGGGGGGTGGGAAGCTGGGGAGTTATAGCAAGGGGAGAAATGCCAGATGTAGGTGATGGGGAGGAAGGCAGCAAATCACACTGCCACGTGTGTTCCTATGCAACAATTTTGCATGTTCTTCACATGTACCCCAAAACCTAAAATGCAATAAAATAAATAAATGGGAAAAAAAAAGACTTTCTTGAGTAGATATCTTTCAGGTAAAGCTGCATGGCTTCATGTACGATAGTCGCCAGATCACCTTGCATTGTAATTTGCTCAACAAGGGGCCCACAGATGGCAGGTAGGAGAAGGTAAACTGGAAATTAACAGGTCTCTCCATAAGAGCATGCCACTGGAAACTCTCATCCAATTTGGGACCCCTGGAAGACAGTATGTGTCTAAGGGGAGGCCTGTCCTGGTACAACTCCTTTCCTCTTTTCACCTTCATCTTGACCTTGTCAGATGCCATGTTTATGTAAAATTTTAATGTCATGGAGTTTTTGCAATAATGTAATTTTTATAAAAGTATATTAAAATATATTCATCTTGATCACTGTTTTTTGCTTGTTTTGTTTTGTTTTGCCACCACCTAGTCTTGGATCCCGTTTGTTAAGTCAAAGATAAATTCACCTTTAGCCAAGAAAGCATACTGCAGGTAAATGGACTGTGACAATTGCATCATTACAAGCACAATTACAATGATGCAAATGGTAAGAAATAGTTATTTTAATACTATGTGAAAACTAAAGCCATAAACCAATGAAGATGTCTGAAATGGCCTACTTCTAGAAGTATACTGGGGGAAATTAGGCACCCATTAAATGCAGGGCTTCTCACACAGAGCCATTCAGACCAGCACCCCAGCCCCCACCACACCCCACAAGGGATGTGGGGAGACCACTCAAGTGACCACATGAATGGTTCCCTTCTTGGCAGGGGCAAAACCAGGAGGAGTTTCAGTGTGGGGGTGCGGCAGAGCATATTTTATTCTTCCTTTGACATTGTTCCTCCAAATGCCTATTTTTCCTTGCACAGAGCGTATTTTCCTAATATCAATTTTTACGATCCTTTTTTGTTTTGCATCCTACTGTTGGAAAAATTGCAATGATTTTTTTCAAGGATACAAAGCTTTTAACACTAAAGATAATTAGTCCATGTTTAGTCCATAGTACAGTATACCTAAACCTGCAAAGTGCCAGATGCCAGAAAAACGCTAATATTCATAATGTTATGTAAGAGCAATAATTAGTTGACATGTTTTCAAAACTCATCATTTATTCAGTTAGCAATCGTTTTAATTGCAATTATCTGTAAAGTCATCAATCAGGTTTTCGATCTCGCATGTATATTTTCTACGGAGAAGGTGTTTTCACACAGCCTCAGTAACAGCATTGTGGCCTTGGATGATGCCTTCCAAGATAAAAAGACAGCCCATGATGTTCTTGACATATCACAGGTTTCCTTTAGACTTTAAAGAGGATTCCTGTTAATTCTGTAGTGTCAACTACATTTCCTATCAGAAATAACCTCTCTGATCTATATCAAAAGAATTGTGACATCTATGTTATCCCCGTTAGAATCAAATTATAGTTACTATATAATCAATTGAGGAAACAGTGTTTCATTTCATTTTCCTTTTTTGTATTTTAGAATCTGCTAGGCTGGGAAAGAGGAAGGACCTGTAGTACAGGGAGATTAAGAACCTTCATTCCTTCCCTGAGACATAGCTATGGGGATCAAGTTGCATTTGAATCAGCTGCTATTTCAAATAATCAGTGTATTCACACCAATCGAAGCCAAACCATTAACTCCAATGTCTGCAAGAATTTGAGATAGAAAATCACGTGGAAATAACAAACACTATCATACTATCAGGATAGTGAAATAAACAAATTGGCGGTTTCTAAAGTACATTTTCATAGAAAGCACACTGCAGCTGATGCCTGCCTGAACAGTGTTCGGTTTTGTTTGTAGTCTTCCCGCCATGTAGGTGGCAGCAACACTCAAGGCTAGAAATTTTCTTTCACATTCTCTTAGCTCTAGTAAAAACATATTCTTACTAAAAAATCCTTGTGGGAGAGAAAAGGTTTAAAGTGTAGAGACAAATTTCTCTATGTCTTCACCTATCTCTAAAGCACTATTTTAAGGTTGTGCTTAAAACGGTTCCCATAATGTGAAAACATTCATCATTCCCCTTAATACAGAAGTCATAGTCTGCTCTCATACGTGTTGGTAGTAGTACGTGGCTGTTTCTTTATTTACTGCGTTGTTACTTCTTTACCCTTTCTCAGACTAAAGCCATTCTCGTAAGAAAAAGGAAGAAATCTGTTTTAGTCTCCTATCACCTATGTTTTTTGGGGACTATAATAAAAGACTGTCCCCATTTTTCTTTCTGAACATCTAATACTCCAGAGGACTGAGTACATGTGGAGAGCTTTCTCTTAGTCTTCAAAATGCAGCCATGTTCTCGGATTGTCCTAACTACATGCAAATCGGTTCTGTGTGCAAATCAAATGAAGGCTCTGTCTGAGCAGAGAGGCTCAGGGTGCCCGAGGGTGAAGGCAGAAGACCTGGACACAAGACATGTGGGCTAAAGCTGAGAATGCTGCCACTGTGTGGATGAGGGTCCCTGCCTTGAGAAAGCTGTTCACTCCTGTGCCTGGGTTGAAATGAAACCAGGATGTCCCCCAACCCCTTTATAGAAATAAGTTTGTTCTTCCTTAATTTTGGAAACTGATGAGCAATAGGCTTTTCCTCAATTCCTGGTGTTTTGCTAGACATGTTATAGCAAATACAGGCAGCCTTTCTGCAAACATTTTAAGAGTGTTCTTGTTACATAGGGTGAGTCAACACATCCAGCACACCAAGAAAATACACGCAATTCCAGGCCCAGGTGAAACAGACAGCAGTTACATTTCCAGGCTAGGAAGAGGCCATTGAGTGATTTGGGGAAGGAGAGGAGAGGTTTCTGCATCTACTATCTTTCAATCTTATATTCTCCCTCATTTCTTGCGTCCTTCCACATCCTTGATCTTTCTTCCCATATCTATGTAGTTGAGTCCAGGTCTTTTGAGGAACAGACTTGTGCATGGTAGCATGCATTGAATATGGAGTCGGAGAACTGACATTGTGTCCAAGCTTCTTTGCTTTGCTACTTGCTGTTTCAGATAAGAAGTTTCGTATAGTATTCTGAACCTCAATTTCCTCATGTATACACTGAGACTAATAATTCCAGTTTTGCAAACAATACACATGTACTATCATTTAATATAGTATTACAAATACTGAAATTACTATACACACCAAAAAATGCCTGGTTAGAATCTGAATTATGGCCAACCATAATTGCATTCCAGGGCTTAAGCAGGCTTTTTACTCAGATTCGATAGAGCAGTGTGGCATAAACAAGCTCAATTCATTATTTAAATAAAAGTTTCTTCTTTTAAAATGTTTCATTTTAACTTGTGAGTATTCCCAAAAATCAAGGACTATTTTCAAAGTTTTTGATCATTTCTTTAGAGGTCAGAGCTTTCCTCAGCACAGTGGGTAATAATAAATAGCAAGTAGCTATTTTTCTGGGTCCCAGAAGATAATCTACTGGCAATGTTTTATGTCAGAATAGGATAGGCCATAGTCCATCAGGGTTGTACAAAACAACAAACAGCTTCCCTCTCAACTTCTGCCAGTATGCATACAATCAAATGACACTGCAAAGGATGCGTCTGTAGCCTTGGATGAGTGTGATGAAAGAGACCAACCCAGGGCAGGGCACAGTGACTCACATCTATAATCCTAGCACTCTGGGAGGCCAAGGAGGGTGGATCACTTTGAGACCAGCCTGGCCAACATGGAGATACCCTGCCTCTACTAAAAATACAAAAACTAGCTGGACACAGTTGTACACACCTGTAATCCCAGCTACTCCAGAGGCTGAGACACAAGAATCGTTTGAACCCAGGAGGTGGAGATTGCAGTGAGCTGAAATCGCACAGCTGCACTCCAGCCTGGATGACAAAATGAGACATTTTTGGAAAAAAAAAAAAAAAGAAAAGAAAAGAAAACAAAGAGACCAAACCAAAACACCTAAAAACTTCTAAAGAAATGTCCTAAAACTTAGAAAGTCATTGAATTCCTGAAAGGTTTTGTGTAAAGCAAATATGTATTTCAGATTCTACCTTTGTACTTAGGATGGTTTGTGTTCAAAATGTTTTCTAAACAGACAATAATCTGAAAATGGATCAACTGATCAGAAAATACGAGTCAAGAAAGAGCTAAAGTGGAGATCTGCCTATGTCGTCTGGGCATCAAACACCAAAAGAATGCACCTATTTTTACTTTCATAAATCTTGGCTAAATATCTCACCAGAATTCTGCCTCTGCTTCTGTTCTCTTCTTTGCCCCTGTCTTTAAGTGACAATAAAAGTACTGTTAGAAATAATAATAAAATAAATAACTATAGGGATTTTCAATTAAAATGGTAAATTAAAGACATTCATCTCCATGCTCTCCTGAAGCCTCTTTGAGATGATGAGATGAAAACCATAAACCAGAAGAAAAACAGAAAAGAAGAAATAATAACAGCAAATTTTTAAAACTGAAAGCAGATAAATGTCGTAGGGGACAATGCCAAAAAATAAGCTAGCTGGTACTGCAGAGCTCCTTAAAGGTTTAGAAACTGGGTCAACTGTGACCTCTGAAAGTCGGGGTGCAGGTGTGGCTGAAACAGGAAAATTGCTTGAAAGAAACAGTTAACTTCCTTGAATCCCACTCCCATTTGTCATGCAAGCAGTTGTTCTTCCCCGTCCCCAGTGGGAAACTGGATGTTCCCTCTCTGGAAAGGCTGAACAAGAGATTTTGGGCTTAAGGACACTAGGCCAGTCAAGGGCAGGAGCATCATCCTGAAAGAGGAGGGATGGGTGAAAATCGGTGCACTGATGGCCACCCACTTACCCCAGCTTCCTTATGCTTTGTTCCAAAAATACTGGTAACTGCTCTTATTGGTCCTGGAGAGAAGACAGATGATTCTTTTATGATAAAACAACCAGCCTGACGCCAATATGCACATGAAAAGATGCTCAGTATCACTAATCACCAAGGAAATGCAAATTAAAACCGCAATGAGATACCATCTTATACCCACTAGGATGGACCACTACTACTTAAAAAAAGAAAAAAGAAAGAAAATAATAAGAGTTGATGAGGAGGTGGAAAAAATGAAACTAGTGTGTACTAGCTGGTGGGAATGTGAAATGTATGATCTAGCAATTCCATTTCTGGGTATATATCCAAAACAACTGAAAGCAGGATCTCAAAATGGTGTTTATATGTCATTGCTCATAGCAGCACTATTTATAATAGCCAAAAGGTGGAGGCAACCCAAGTGTCTATTGATGGATGAATAAACAAAATGTGTGTCTATATTCCTACAATGGAATAGTATTCATCATTTAAAAAGAAGGAAATTCTGACACATGCTACAATATGGATGAACCTTGAGAATACTATGCTAAGTGAAATAAGCTGCTTACAAAAAAAAGACACACACTGTATGATTCTACTTATATGAGCAATGTAAAGTAGTCAAATCAAATGATAGAGACAGAAAGCAGAATGGTGGTTGCCAGGACAGGAGGAAGGAAAGAATGGAAAGTCATTGACTATGAGTAGTTTTGTTTTGCAGCATGAAAGAAGACATCCCAAGAGTTAAACATAGGTGAAAGCATTTACTTTTTCAGCCCAACATTTTGTTTCTTAGTTTCTAATGTACTAGGTGCTATTCTAGCCAGTGAGAATACAGCAGTAAACACACATACACACACACACTCCAAGGCTAGCATTTTTCCCCCAAAAAATATTTTAAAAATACAGCTGGGGAAATGTCTCAGAAAGTAGAAAAATGTGAGAGGCAGTAGAAAACTTTAAGACTAATTCAATAAGAGGGGGTCTAGTGTAAAAAATAATATTAATGAGAGCTCTACAAAGAATAAACAGAGAAATCAGGGGAAAGAAAACTATGTAAAATAAAATCAAGTAAACTTTCGGAATTGATGAAACCAATTTTTAGATTGAAATAACCTAGACATGCTCAGCAAAATTCATGAAAAAAGACCCATATCAAGGTACATTTCAGTGTAATGTCAGAATATTAGAGTAAAAGAAATGTTCTTAACTTTAGAAAAGGGAGGATAACTTTTGTCCAATATAAATATTTAGGAATCAGAATGACATTAGAGCTCTTAATTATAATTCTGGATACCAGGAGAAAATGTGGCATTGACTTAAATAACCTGATGAAAACCATCACCATCCTAGAATTCTATACTAGGCAATCTATTTCTTCCATGCATTCTTTCTCATGAAATTACTGGAGGATATGATCTACCTACAAAATGGAATAAACCAGGAAAGTTTAGCACATGCAACAGAGGAATGAAGAGACATCCTCAGAGAACAGGGAAGGTAGATGGCATGTCTACTGCTGTGCTCAAGCCTGCAATGCAGCTGGTCTAGACTGCAGCAGAAAGTAGAGGATTCCCCTAGGGATGTCTCCAGGACAATAATGAAACTGATAGATGACCTGGTAAGCCTGACTGTACTGAGAGTAATGTTACAGTTCTGTCAACGGGCTCGGGTTATGAAGTAGTGAAGTTATTGCGTAGGACAGAAAACTAAATGAATAGAATAGGAGAGACAGAAGAAATGTAATCATAGTTTACTACAAGATCCAACTGTATTAATTCTGGTAATAATTATTACCAAGTAATTATTACTCTAACAAAAAATATAATGACATTATCAGGAGGATGAGGAAATTGTGTGAAGGGAATGGATGGGAGAAAGGAAAGCTAAATCCTTATTCTCTATAAATCAATAACAGGGGCTGGGAGTGGTTGCTGACACCTGTAATCCCAGCACTTTGGGAGGCTAAGGTGGGCAGATCGCCTGAGGCCAGGGATTCGAGATCAATCTGTCCAACATGACAAAACTCTGCCTCTACTAAAAATACAAAAACTTAGCCGGGCGTGGTGGCAGGCATCTGTAATCCCAGCTACTCGGGAGGCTGAGGCAGGAGAATTTCTTGAACTTGGCAAGGAGAGGCTGCAGTGAGCTGAGACAGCACTAAAAATATAGTAAAATAGGGTAAGAAATAGTTTTAAAATCACTAAAATAAAAAAACTTCAATTAAACTTAAATAGTGGGTAAATTCCCACTTTACAAATTTTGTCATAGCAAACATTGGCATGTTGAATTTATTTACAAAAACGGTTATCTGGAATCTTTTAGCATCTCATCTCTATTAGCCTTGTTTGTGTATGCCCTGTCATTGCATCTCTGATTGTTTTGGGCCATAACTTAAGAGACTACCCAGGTCTTAGGGTTCCTCAGATCTCCACAGAAGTGTCACCCACTTGATGCCATTATACGCCAGTTGGCCATTACCCAGTCTCTGGAGTAATGCAAGGCCTACTGATGTGGCTTGCAGGCAGCAATGTTGCTGCACTACTGCCCCCAGTTAGTAATGATCCTCTTTTGTAACTTGATTAATGAGTGTTATGTGTGATTAATGAGTGGGATGATGAAACATTAAACAGCTGAATATAATATTGAGTATCTGGCTGTTCAGAAGGTCACTTTTGGATATCAGCTAAAAAAATATTGGTCAAAAATATTCCATGCCTGCATAGCTGTCCAGGGACCTAGAAGGCCACCTATGTCTCTGCCTCTGAAAGTTATTCCAAAGTGTTGTCAGAAGAAAAGCATACTAATTTATAGAAGTAGCTCCAAAGTAGAACACTGGAAATGTGAAATTTGTCATCTGTAGTTTATCTTTTAAAATTTATTTCAATTTTGCATTCACATACATTTGTGTTTGTTAATACTATTCTAACATTTACTGAAAATTTTATGGCTGTGCTGTGCCTAGTACTTTACATTTAGTTTCTTTTTACAAGATACATTTGATCCTTATTACGTACAAAAGAAAACGGAAACACAGACAGGTTGAGTAATTTGCTGAAGACCACACAGCTAGTAAGCAGTGGAAAAGGAATTAAATATTATGGCATAGCTTCTAAGCACACGGCCTTTGCTTTCAGGCTGTTTGGAATCAGTCTTTTATAAATGCTTCTCTTTTCTGTGGTTCCCAGCTTTTCCTAAGAGGTATTAGGATTGCACTTTAAAAATCATGAATCTGTTTCATCTGCTCTCATTCGTTATGACAGAAACCAGTTGAATCAATGTCATCACTTTTAACAAATATTGATCAACAAATTATTGATTCGATTAAAACAACCTATAGGTGTTATATTCCTGGCATTAATACAGTCAATATATTTGTATCTATTACCTGGAAGCCTTTAGTAGAGAGTTACTTTGGAAACAGTGGGCTGGGTCTAGGTGTTCTTTTGCTCCACTGATAACATTCTCTACCAGCTAGGCACCAAAGCACATGTAGATGACATTTATTGAGAGTCTACAATGTGCCAATTACTCTGCTAGCTCTGTGTGTCTTATCTGACTTACTCCCAAACACAAATCTTAGAGGCAGGATGTATTTTATCCCCATTTGACAGATGAAGAATGTGCTTCACAGGGAAGCAAACATAATTTGCTGAAGATCACCCAACTATTGAGTCATAGGACCAGGAGTCTTGTAAGATCAGATTCAGTAACCTGTACTCCTCACCATTACATTATATTTCTGACCACTTGCATCTTTCCGTCCTCACATTTAACAATGAAATCGCCAGATTTAATGGTCATTTTCAAGCCTCATGTTTTAGATGTCCTTGGTGGTATGTACATTCCCATCCATTCCCATGGTATTGAACTTGCTATCTTTGCATTGACTGCTAACCTATAGTGTAGGATTCACTGGGTGAACATGCCATACTTTCTCAGAGTCCTCCATGTGTGCTCACAGAGTACTCCTATGTACATAAGGGCTTTTAAACAGGGGAACATCCTTTTGAGTTGAAAAACTAATGGAATGGACTTCCCAGACCCAAGATTAAGATTCTTTCATGCATTACAGCGAAAGTCCTTCTCTGGTGTTTCTCGATTAGAAAAACAATTTAGGGATGATTTGAAGTCTTTTTCTAAAATTGTCTAAGCTCGGTTGTCTAAGGCAGGAGTTTCTCAACCTCAGCACCTTGGGCCAGAGAGTCCTTTGTTTGGTGGAGGCTGTCCTGTAAGTTGCAGGATATTTAGCAGCATCCTTGGCCCCCACCATTACATGCCAGTAACTGCCTACCCCCGCTACAGTTATGAAAAGCAGAAAAATGTCCCCTGGAGGGACAAAATTGCACCCACTTGGAAAACACTGGTTTAAGGTAAATTCCAACATAAATTCCAATGCAAAAATTCATAAGGTGTTATATTGAGTTATATTTATTTCAGAATACTACCCTCAAGTCTGACTTCAACATAAAGTTTATTTCGGCAATTTTTACATTTGCTCTAAGATTAAAAGAAAGTATAGTAAACACTATTTTTTCCTTTTTTCAATGCCTGCTATTTTTTTAAAAAATCAGATGCTTACAAGCACAAATCTCTCGTGCACAACTTCACATCAAGCTCCATACTCACATATTCACCTGCATAACCATCATCTTCTCCTGACCGTCCTCCAGAACCTTAACCTTCTATTCCACATTGAACTCATTCTGACTCAACAAATCTCTGCTTTCCTCATTCCAAGCATAAAATTTGTTTCCAAATATTTTTATTTGGTTTCCTAAATGGCTCTTGATTCTGTCCTCTTGGCCTCCCCATGGTTACTTCCTCAGTTCAGACTGATTTCCCATCTACACTGCAGCAGCAGCGGCCTCCTGACTGCCTCCAGCCCATCCTTCACACTGCTGCTCAAGCCAACTCTACAACACAAACCTATTATTTGACTTCCTTGGAAACCATCCAACTTCCCTTAGCAGGGCTTGTGAAGCCTTTTGTAAAGCATCCCTTTCTCTGCACCATATTATAATAATAAATCAGTGAAGACTGTATTTGCTGATAGATTAAAGGCACTCTAAAAAGTTGAGGGACAAATTAAGTTCATAAAATATTAAAACTTTATATATCCTATTATATTCAAGTAGTTGTAGTGAGATGGACTTGAGTATGTAAACTTCTGAGGTCTGAGTGCTTTTTAAATTAGGAAAGATTTGAAATGTCAGTACACCCTATCAGGAGTGCCAAACACAGCCTTATTTTCTCTATTAATGAATTTAATTTCCATTTAGATTTCCCTTATTTTTCCAGGTAGAAAAATCTTAACCTCAAGTGATTCAACACTTTCCTGTGTTGCATCTAAGTTTTGAGAGCTTAGCTAAGTCACGATACAGTTTTTAATGCAAGCCATGACACTTTCTAGAGTGAGAAGTACTGCTGTTTAACAATTTGGCTTGACGCAACTAGTACAAATCAGGGCTTTCCTGGGTAAACAGCAATATATGATAGTCCAGCAACGTAATGGTCTTTAAGGATATTCAGTCATGAGTCTGTCTATGCTAGATGGACAGACAATATTATATACAGGTACGTTAGAGTCCCAGAGGGGGAAATGTTCCAGTTCATTCCTATCTGGTCTTCAGTCATCTGTGGTCATCTTTGGTCATGTGTCTCAGCTGCTTCCTTCCTCCCTTTCATCAGTAGCCACGTCTGATATAGCTTGTTCTCCAGTTACTCCAAGCTCTACTGAGATGGACAGAGAAAAATGGAATCTCCTGCCCTTCACAAAGATGGAAAATGGCTGTCTCAGGCATCTCTACTGAACCTCTTTTTTTTTTTCTTTAAGTTCTGGGATACACGTGCTGAACATGCAGGTCTGTTACATAGGTATACATGTGCCATGGTTGTTTGCTGCACCTATCCAACCACCATCTAGGTTTTAAGCCCCGTATACATTAGGCATTTGTCCTAATGCTCTCTCTTCTTGCCCTTTGCCCCCCAGCAGGCTCCAGTGCGTGATGTTCCCCTCCCTGTGTCCATGTGTTCTCATTGTTCAACTCCCACTTATGAGAACATGGAGTGCTTGGTTTTCTGTTCCTGTTAGTTTGCTGAAGATGATGGCTTTCAGCTTCGTCCATGTCCCTGCAAAGTACACGAACGCATTCTTTTTTGTGGCTGCATAGTATTCCCTGGTGTATATGTGCCACATCCTTTATCTAGTCTATCATTAATGGGGATTTTGGTTGCTGAACCACTTCTGTGTCACGATAGATGAAGAAACATTCCCGTGGGGCTTGCAACTGTCTTGAACTTCCCCTCAAAACCCAAAGAGAGCTCCCACTGCTCTTGGATTCTGAACTCCATCTCTGGTTTCTATTCCACACCCCTCACCTAATTAGGAAATAGACATTGGGTGAGATACAGAATTGCTTTTCAGGAATGTATCTGCATGGATTCCTAAAGACAAAGTTATTTTTTGTCTTCTGTTTGCTTCCCCTATGCAATATTTACCTCTTCTGTAACAAGGTAGCCTGCTTCTTTTTTTCTAAGGTTTGTTGTTTGTGACAAAAAACAGTATACCCTAGTAGTATCACTTTTTTTTTTTTGATACAGAGTCTCACTCTGTCACTCAAGCTGGAGTGCAGTGGTGCTATCTCAGATCACTGCAACCTTCGCCTCCCGGGTTCAAGCAATTCTCTGCCTCAGCCTCAGAGTAGCTGGGATTACAGACACCTGCCACCATGCCCAGCTAATTTTTGTATTTTTAGTAGAAACAGGGTTTCACCGTCTTAGCCAGGCTGATTTTGAACTCCTGACCTTGTGATCCACCCACCTCAGCCTCCCAAAGTGCTGAGATTACATGAGTGAGCCACTGCACCTGGACATATTATAGATTTTAAAATGAAAATGTCTAATTGAAACTCAAAGGTGACTCCTTTGCTTGTGTATCTTGTTCTATCCTCCCTAAGACAGTAAGCGCTGCTGACAATAATGGGGGAAGGCAAAAGATATAAGAAACTACAGAGAATAATACAAGTGAAATATTAGGTAAGCATAACAACGTTAAATGTTTTTCATCTATTAAATGTAAATATATTCTAGAGTAGAAAATAATCCGTATGTGAGTTGCAATGGTAAGTTGTATATGTCAACTTGGCTAGGCTATGGTACCCAGTAATTTGGTCAAACACCAGCCTAGAGGTTGCTGAGAAGATACTTTACAAATGTGATTAACGCACAGAAGGGACATACTTTAAGGTAATAAAAGTCATTTATGGCAAACCCACAGCCAACATTACACTGAAAAGGGAAAAGTTGAAAGCATTTCCTCTGTGAACTGGAACAAGACAAAGATGCTCACTTTTGCCACATCTATTCAACATAGTACTAGAAGTCTGAGCCAGAATAATGAGACAAGAGAAAGAAATAAAGGGCATCCAAATCGGTAAGATAAAGTAAGACTGTTGCTGTTCACCAGTGATATGACTGTGTACTTAGAAAACCCTAAAGATTCATCCAGAAAGCTCCTAGATCTGATAAGTGAATTCAGTCAAGTTTCAGGATACAAACTCTATGTGCACAAATCAGTAGCCCTGCTATATACCAAAAGTGACCAAGCTGAGAATCAAATCAATAACTCAACCCCTTTTAAAACAGCTGCAAAAAAAAAATACTTAGGAATATACTCAACCAAAGAGGTGAAAGATCTATGCAAGCAAAACTACAAAACACTGCTGAAAGAAATCATAGATGACACAAACAAATGAAAACACATTCCATGCTCATGGATAGGTAGAATCAATATTGTGAAAGTAACCATACTGCCAAAAGCAATCTATACATTCAATGCAATTCTCATCAAAATACCATCATCATTCCTAACAAGGTTATAGTCATCAAAAAACATCATGGTACTGGTATAAAGACAGGCATGTATACCAATAGAACAGAATAGAAATCCAGAAATAAAGCCAAATACTTAGAGCCAACTGATCTTTGACAAAGCAAACAAAAACATTAAGTGGAAAAGGACATTTTATTCCACAAATGATGCTGGGATAATTGGCAAGACACATTTAAAAGAATGAAACTGGTTCCTTATCTATCTCTCACCTTATACAAAAATCAACTTGAGATGGATTAAAGACTTACATCTAAGACCTGAAATTATAAAAATCCTAGAAGACAACATTGGAAAAATCCTACTAGACATTGGCTTAGGCAAAGCCTTCATGACCAAGAATACAAAAGCAAATGCAACAGAAACAAAGCTAAATAAGTGGGACTTAATGAAACTAAAAAGTTTCTGCACAGCCAAGGAAATAGTTGGTAGAGTTAGTGGTCTGATCATGGTTGGCCCCAGGACACAAAGTTGAGAGTGCTTGACCTCAGCAGAGCCTGGTGTAGGTGCACACGCCCTGGAAACTGCTCTTTCACCATGTGTTTCTTTGTACTAGGAGCGCAACCTAATTATCAGATCCTGAATCTCTTTCACTGATGAGAAGATAAGACAAACTTGCATCTACTTGGACTTTTCTCAGTATTTCATCATTTAAGAGAATTTTCTTTAGGTTTCAATTCTACTTAAGCCAGATGCCATATTCAAGCTTCCTCTAGGTTAAGATTTCAGAAACTTAGGTTTGAATGAGAATATTAATTGCCATAAAAGAAAGAATACTTATTTCCTGTCCTTGAAGTGAGGTGCAGGAGCAAATTCTGTAGGTTTTTGTATTAATAAATTGTTTGTTAGGATTGAATCTAGTTTGACCCCTGTGAGAATGCTTTTGCTGAGCTTTAGTACACATGGTACAATCTAGACCAGTACTACCCCACTGAAATATAGTAATGGGAACATAAATCCAGTTATAAATCTTCTAAGAGTCACATTAAAAAGTTTTTAAAAACAAGTGAAATCAATTGAACATATTTTACTTAACCCTAGGTAACCAAAACTTTGTCATTTCAATGTATAAACAATATAAAAATGATTAATGAGATTTTCATTACCTTCATTCATGTTAAGACTTCAAAACCCTGTACATATTTTCTATTTATAGCGCAACTCGATTTGGACTAGTGAGATCTGGCTAATAGCTAACATAGTGTACAGCACAGATCTAGACTAAAATGTGTTGTGAAAAATAACTAAAAAGACATTTCTGTTCATTATTGCAAATCTACAGATTAAAAGGGTGAAATATATTTAAGGTTTAATTTTTCTATTGGACTCCATTATATGAATGGAAACACTAAAAGTTCGCAAAGTTAGAAGATTCTCTAAAAATCATTCAGTAAATCAGAGTGGCAGAATCAAGACAACAATCCAACATTTCTTATTCTCAGCTGTAGCCTTTAAATAAAGTCACAAAAAATATAAAGAACCATCTGTTAGGATGACACAATAACAAATATCCAATCGAATGGGCTTAATACCTTAGATGATCTTGTTACCTAACATTGGAAGATTCCCAGGTTGGTTGCTTTGGAATTTCAACTGGGTCATCAAAAATTCCAGTTCTTTCCTTCCTATTCTGCCATTCTCTGTGTGCCAGCTTTGCCCTCAGTTGACCCTTTCCTCGTTACAACATGGCTATTTCTATCCCGGAAAAGAACCTCCAGGAAGAAGAGGAAGAAAGGAGCAGTTTCTTTACATGCCTCTTTCTTAAGAGAGAAAACTCTTTCCGGAAGCACCTAACAGTAGAATTCTTCTTTTATCTTAATGACCAGAACTGGAGTTCTGCTTATTCTTAAACCAATCACTGGCAAGACAAATAGGATTACAGAATTCTCATAGATTAACCATTTGAGAGTGGAATGAAAGCTGGGGAAACCAACCACAAAGGCTAGCACACCTCTGACTAAAATCAGTAGCTGAAAAAACACTTGTAGTGGGAATATAGTAATATCTATAACCCCCAAACACTATAAACAGCAATCTTTTACTTGCCCCAAATTCCATTTGGAATTAATCAACTAATGACTCAACAAACATATATGAAATGACCTAACCAATATCATCTTCATATTTCTTGACCTAAACCCAGAATCTTAAGACAGAAATCTCCCATTATGTTAAAATAGAGATTGAATAGTCTTATTTAAGCCTATTAGAGACTAAATGTTTGTGTCCCCCAGAATTCATACGTTGAAACCTGATCCTCAATGTGAGTGTATTTGGAGGTTGGGCCTTTGAAAGGTTATTAAATTATGAGGGTAAATGTGCCATATAAAAGAAAGCCCAGGGAGCTCTTTTGCCATCTATGAACCAGGAAGCAGGATCTCACCAGATACTGAATCTGCTGATGCCATGATCTTGGACTTTGCAGCCTCCAGAACTATAGGAAATTTCTGATGTTTACAAAAAAAATAGGTTTATAGTATTTTTTTATAGGAGCCTGAACTAAAATAAGAGCCTACTCTGTAGCAGGTACTGATTTCATTACTGCCACATTTATCACATTTGATCCTCATAAGCACCCGTGAAATAACTTTTCAAATCATTTCTGTATTATCCTGGGTCTCAGAGAAGTTAATGATGTTCTCAAACTCACAGCTCCGAAGTTATTAATATATAGATTCCAATTTCAAATCCAAGATTTTTCTATACATCCAGCACTATTTCTGCTCCATAAATTGACTATTATACTGGAAATTGTCAGCGAGTAGCTTATGTTGGAAGGCTGCATAGAGTTATTTTCTCTTCCTTTCTAATCTTCAAAAATAAACTAAAAATTTAGCCAGAAGAGGGAGTCCATAACTACATCCCAAATGGAATAGAGTTACAGAGAAAGTGCCATATATAGCAGAGTTTGGCAAACTATAATCCAGCAGCTACCTGGTTTTTAAATAAAGTTTTATTGCAACACAGAAATTTGTTTACATATTGTCTTTGCTTTCTCTCCAAAGGACAGAGTTGAGTAGTTGTAATAGAAACACTATGGGCTGCAAAGCTGAAAATATTTACTATCTAGTTCTTTACAGAAAGTGTGAAAATGTTCTAACTCCTCACCTAAAGGAAAACTCCTAGTATTTGAAATTAAAAGGCCTGAATTTGAAATCAAATTCCTACTTGATTTAATGGTCATGTTTACTTGGGGCATTGTATTTAAGTTCTCAGAATTCAGTTTCTCTCTCTGAAAAGTAGAAATCATGCTTAATTCAAGAGATTTTGAGCTTAAGTAGATGACAGTGGTTTGTAATTGAAAAGTGGTGGCCAGAACATATGAGCAGGTAGAAGAGCCTTTGTCAAGTCCCAGAGAAGAGAGGAAAATCTCATTTCTCAGCTATACTGAGATTTTCATAACACTAGAGCAAAAAAACCAGGCTGCAGCCAAACCAAAGTGAGAAGAATAGGGATATTTTGCTGCTGAAGGTAGCACTATTTGCTTGGCTGAGCAGAAGCTGATTGTGAAGTATTCAATGACATGGAGGTAAGGTGTTGGGCATTTCTCTTAAGTGGCTTCCTACAGAAGCCAGAAGAATAAATAGGAAGACAATGGGCACTGGTGGTTACTATAATTGACCAAATCAAATAATTCAGGGACCAGACGATTGTCTTTAAAGATTTTGAAGTTAGATTAAAAACATAGCAGCATCGCAGTATTGCATGATCTACTAAAAAAGCGCACGTGTCTAATTACAAAGGTCAAACTTTCAAAATATGGTAGCATTTACATTATAATATGAATTTTAAAAGCAAAAAAGTCACATTCTTACAATTTTTAAAAAACTTTCTGTGGCCTAAATTTGTTTATGATACACTCACGTAAATTCCTCCTTTGCTGTTAACCTTAACCACAATAAAAAAGTCATTTTTCTATTTTTAAGCCTTGTCAGCAACTATTTTTTCACTCTTGTTCTAGGCCACTCTGGATTATAGAGGGAAAAAAACAGCAAAATATGGAGCAAAGTATAGCAAAAAGGGCCATTTTTACTGCTATTCTGACTGCTATTACTAGCAATAACTATCATCTCTAAACCGTTCAACAGTGAGTCCACACCGATAAGTGGAAACATTTTTTATAAGTGCTGTGTAATAATATCTGACATGTATATAGCACTTTTCATCTGTAAGAATTCCATAGCACCACGTGCACCATCCTGGCATCACTTCATTTACTAAAAAATATAACAGCCTCTGGAGTGCAAGGTGGCAACCCTTCCATACCTGTAACAGTCCACAATTCTTGGGATTCTTGGGGAGAATACAAGAGGAAGTGTGTGTCCATCTTCTAACCTTCCAGAGCCTACCTAGTTTATGCTCCCCTTTCCTACATACAACTTGCGGACCCAAAAGATAAACTCTTCTACTTCTCTTTCTTCTTCAATGACAGGGTTGGTTCTTGAACAACAGTAGGGATTTGAGAAATCTTATTTAAGCACTGATTTTTTCTGACTGCTCCTTATTTAGAGAAAGGTTTCTGTCTTAGCCTGTTCTCATGTTGCTAATAGAGACATACCTGGAACTGGGTAATTTATAAAGGAAAGAGGTTTAATGACTCATAGTTCCACACGGCTGGGGACACCTCACAATCATAGTAGACAGCAAATTGACATCTTGCATGGCAGCAGGCAAGAGAGTGTGTGCAGGGAAACTCCTTTTTATAAAACCACCAGATCTTGTGACACTTATTCTTTATCACAAGAACGGTCTAGGAAAGACCCACTCCTATGACTCAGTTACCTCCTACCGGGTCCCTCCCATGACACATGGAAATTATAGGAGCTCCAGTGAGATTTGGGTGGGGATGCAGCTAAACCATATCAGTTTGTGTAAGTTAAATTAAAAATAACAGTAGAAATTCCTTTGAAACCACAGCCATTTTTAATACTTGGTACTGTTACTTTCTAGCTGCAGATTTGGGGCAGGTTTCTTAATTTCTTTTCATCCCGTGTTTAAAAATGGAGACATATATTTAACACCTACTTCAAAGTAAGCTTACTAATTTAAATGTAAAGTGACCAGCAGAGTAGTCAGGATCGCATGGCCACAAAACAAATGTGTTTCCCTTCACTTCCACAGGGTATATCTATAGGAAACGGTCTGTGTTCATTGATTAAATTGGATGGTGGGAGGGGTTTGAGAGTGGAGTTCTATTATATCTTAACAGAGAAGTTTACTTTAGTAATGGCAATGCTATGGATTAGGAGTCAAGGCTTTGATTTAATAATCTTTGGGTGTGTCAGTTATTTGATGTCTGCAATTAACCCTGTCTACTAAAAGCAAAAAATAATATCCCCTACTCTCTTCACTGAAGACTTAGGGGATAAATTAAATAGTATTTGTAATACGGCTCTGCTTCCACAGAAAATGGTGACATGTAAAGATAATGCAACATTACTCTGGTTATGATTGTTGATCGAGACCGGACTGGAAAGAAAATAATAAATACAAGCAAAAGATTCAGAAAGGTCAAAGTCAACAGATAAAAAGAAATAAAAATGCCATCTAAAGATGACTCCCATCACTTCCCCTGCCCCCCATTATTAAAGTTCAGAAGAATATAGAAAACAAATAGAGGATGAGTAATCTGTTTTTTTTTTCTGGATTATAGTATATTCATTTGGAACAGTTATTAAGAATGTACTGTGTGCAGAGCACAGCAATAGGAAAGTTTCATTCTCAGAACTAATTAAAAGGTACTCTGTTCAGCAAAGATTCCTCTACGTCTACTATGGACAAAGCATCATGCTCACTCTCAGTACTCATGAATTCAAAAGATGATTTACAAAAATAAATAAATAAAACCTTCATCTTCTAGGCCAAAGGTATGTATCGGTAGAAATAGCTATGTCATAGAAGACAGGCGTAAAGTATATAAGATAACTGTAAACAGCATGAGCTTTGGAATTGACTTATGGTTTAAACAAAGGAGCTCCACCATTTGCTAGCTTTGTGACTTTAAACTCTTTTTCCCCTCATACTTAATTCATAGAGCTGTTTTAAGCTTGGAAGAAGTTTATGTAAAAAAGTACTTTCCAAAGGGCCTGGCCTCCACTATTTGCTTAATTCCATTAGCTTTAAAAATATTAATGATTTTGTTATGATTATTTACTAATAACTGGGAGTATAATAGATTTAGAGCAGTGATTCTTAAGTAGCGTTGATTGCACCACCCTGTAACAGATGGCAACACCCGAAGATGCTTTTGGCTGTTTAACTTCACAGGGTGAATGCTACTCTCTAGTAGGTAGAGAGGGGCCAGGGAGGCTGGTAAACATCCTGCAATAAACAGAACAACCTCCCACAACAAATAGTTATCCTGTCCAAAATAGACATGCTAATTTAGAGAAACATATCTATCTATCTATCATTTATCTATCTATCATTTATCAAAATCAGTTCTGAATCAGCTAGTTGATTCAATTTAATTGCAGTTAGGTTGGTTGAGAATCAAAAAGCAAACTATGTCTCTGAAGTGCAGTCTGGAGCAACTGTGAAACCTAGAATTTGAGGACAGAATATGCGATCCAGGAAAACTCTTGGCCCTGTTGGTGATCAAATATTGAAGCCCATTATTAAGGTATTAGACATAGAAATCAGGGCATTGCTGTGGGAAAGCACAACAATTTAGTGATACTTGCAACTCTGTCATTGAAGAGATAATAGAAGAAAATAAAGAAAAGCAGTCAAAACGGAGGCCACTAAGGCCAAAGAAACTCATCTGGAGAGTAACATGTTTAAAAACCAGCCTCGGGATCCTGCTGCTTTACTAAACGAAAAAATGAGAAAACTTCAAGTACCATAGAAAGAATTTCTGGTCTGTCTCCTGGGGCAATGGGCCTCCTATTCAACTAAGTAACTCTTTTATGATATAGAGAGTGAGAAAGATAAAGACATAACAATACAATCAGTCTCCCACGGGGCAGATAGTAGGTAAAGAGACTGAGAAGACCAAGAGGGTGGGCAGCCCCAAAGAAACAGCTGGGAGCCAAAGGGAACATGGTGGTTCTAATCTGAAAAGGAGTAAATGCACGGGGAGGAGACAGCGTCAGTGGATTGTGTTTTATGAAACTGCAGCCAAGAAAATTGCAGAAGAGACAAGGAACCCAGCCAGGGTGAGAGCGCTGGCAAAAGTTAAAGTGACCTATTTTGAAGGCCTTTTGTAGCCAGGGCCCTGAACCCTAGTAATAATAGATGGATACTGGGTAAATGTCGAGGGAATTCCTAAGTGCACATAAAAGAAGGAGGATCATTCAAACTAACTGTCTAAGCAAGACTGAGGCACTCTTCAAAATACTTGTTTTGAGACTTCTTACCCAGTTTTTTGCTTCTGGAACAATTGGTAATCAGACTTAGCAGGTTTGATTATAGTTAGTTTTCATATTCGTATTTTGTAAAACTGTTCAAATGCAGCAAATACTGAGCCTCTGCTATGAACAGATGCAGGTCTCAGTATTTAGGGAGATCAGAATCAGGGATACAGTGGGATGGGATATAGTGTTGGTGGTGGCAACAAGTTAGTAAGTACAACCTGAATGAAGCCTGAATTCACAAACTGGAACCTGAAAAGAAGAAAGACAGACATCATCAATATATCATAAAGGTACCCAAATCTGGACAGATAGAGCAATTATCCTGATTAAATCTACTTAAAGAGAAGATAAGGTCAGGTCAGGATCCACTGAGTTGCTACAGAGCTAGAACCCAAACAGGGAATGTATGAATGAGCACCCAGGAGCTTGTAAACTTTCTTCATCAGAGAATTCACCTAGGAGCTTGTCAACTTTCGCCATCCGCTTTGAGCGCAGTTAGAAGAGGGCAGAGAGGCTCCTGGTGGGTCTTCTAACAGCAACCAGGAGGAAGGGAGGAGATAGAGCTGTACATAGCTTCTGCCAATTTGCAATCTCGAGCCACTTAACATAGAGGCAAACAGACCTTTGTGCCTAAAAGTCTAATTTTGTGTCATAAAAGGTGAATTAATTAATGTTCATAATAGTCATTCTGAAAGACATATTATGCAATATTTTTTATTCAAAAACTAAGGTAATATATAAACCATTTTAGAAAAATATGTAAAAGATATTTGGGCATTTACAAGGTTAAACCTTAGGTAAGAATTTGGTTCACTGAGAACAAGTCGTACTTGAAATTCTTAAAAAAATAAAAATAAATGTATTTATAGAAAACATGTGAATTCTTTAATAACTTGACAGTATAAAACTACGACTCCTTTGGCAAACAAAACAAAAACCTTCCAAAAGATAAAACTAACTTGGAAAAAACATCTGTGAGTCTTAGGAATAAGAAAATAAATGAAGAACAACCCAATAGAAAAATGCTTGGAAAACATTAATGAAGAGACCAAAGAAAATGAAATATAAATGGCGCTTAAACATCTGAAACAAATGCACAGTTTCACTCATAAAGACTACATTGACATTCCATTTTCTAAACTATCAAGTGGCAACAATTTCCAAAGTTTTTACAGCATACTTTGTTGGGTAGGCTGTGGGTAGCGGCATTGACCCATATGCTGGTGTGAGTACAAAATGGTACAACATCTAGGAAGAAAAAGTAGCCACCAGATCTGGAAACATCTACCCAGATTACTGAAGCATTTATCCATTGACCCAGAAAAGTCACTTCGGAGCCTCCTTCCTCTTGCATTGTTTCAAAGAAGAAAAGACTGTACAGAAAGGGGTAGAAAATAAAAATAAATGGTCCTATTTCCTTGTGTTGAAATAAAGCAAGAAGGAAAGCATGAAGAAAATAAAAATGGTTATTGCTAGGAGGCAGGAGAGAGTGAGATTTCTCACTACTTTTTATGATTATCTTTCTTTTGTACATGTATTAATTATGTAAATGAAATTTAACAATTCTAGCTTATAGCAATGTTTTTCCAATGCTCATTCAGACACTGTTCTAACCAAGTTCAAAATGCTTTTATCAAAACACAAATCTGACTATGTCAGGTTAAAATCCTTGGTATTTTCTCATTGCCTTCAGGAGAAAAATCCAAATTCCATGTTTGGCATATAAGGCACGTCCTGACTTGTTCTTCTGTGTATCAGGATCTATGGACTTTCCTCCTCTCCTTCATCTAGTGCAAACTTGACCCATCTGCCTTACCTTGTTGATATTGTTCTGTTTTGCTTTGTTTTGGGTTTTTAGCAGCCTGAAGCCATGGGTTTTGGTTTCTGTCTCTAGTGATAAGCAGAAAAGAAGGATGAAGAAGGGGCTTTACTGGTCCAACCAAAAACAGAAACTAAGAACCCATGGCTGTATTCTCTCCCTTGGACACCCCCGATAATGGATCCCTACTTCTTTTTTTTTTTTTTTTTTTTTTTTCCTTTTTTTAAGACGGAGACTCGGTCTGTCACCCAGGCTGGAGTGCAGCAGCATGATCTCGGCTCACTGCAACCTCTACCTCCTGGGTTCAAGAGATCCTCCTGCCTCAGCCTCCTGAATAGCTGGGACCACAGGTGCCCACCACCATGCCAGGCTAACTTCTGTATTTGTAGAGATAAGGTTTTGCCTTGCTGCTTGCTGCCCCGGCTGGTCTCAAACTTCTGACCTCAAGTGATTCTCCCACCTCGCCCTCCCAAAGTGCTGGGATTATAGGCACAAGCCACTGTGCCTGGCCCAAATGACTTTTACCATTCAGCTCTGGGCTCTTCTCTCCCCCATCCATCCTTCCTCTCTGGGCTGGAGGACGTGATCTACTCTAGGTTCTCCATTTCTCAGTCACAGTCCAAATCACACTTTGTTTCCTTTACTCTCCTTCTTTCCCAAGTCCCTAGAGGACAAGGACGTGTCTCTTAGCCTTCAGTACTGGACACACAGTAGGTAGCCAGTGTTTGCTGGGTAGGCGAAGGAGTGGATTTAATTCAACTGTTTCCTCTCAGTTCCACACCCAGCCTTCTATACCCTGCTTTGTGTGGCCTGGGAGCTGAGACCACATAAACTTCCTTATGGCTTGGCCAGAGGCCCTTGTTAAAAGCATCCAATGGGAAGCAGCACAGAGCTCCTACAAGGCTCCAGGAGTGAGAAGGGACCTGCTCCTTCCTTGTCTTGTCAGTAGCACACCAGCCTCATTTCTTTGTCCCAGTAAGTGTTCTTGTGTTCCAGAAGCAACAGCTGAAACCCATTTGGAGTCAATTTTTCCAACTTTTCAAAAACAGCCACATCAGACCCAGTCAAAGATCTCACCACCAGCGGTCGGGTGCCCTTCCCCAGAGGCCTAAGTCTGAATGATTGTAACCTCCACTTCCCCTTGTTCCCAAGTCCACAAGGACTTTTCTTGAAGTTGCTTCCGGTAGCTGCTACCTATGTAGTACCTTGGAATTCTTTTTTGACTTTTCAATTCTTCAAAGCAAAGCTAATAATGGTTTGTATTCAATTCTCTCTGTTGAAATAACCAGTGTGGCTTCTGTCTCTTGCCTAAAGTCAAGACAGGTCAGAGAAGGCCAGAATTCTGAGACACACTGCTGCCTGCTGGGGGCTGCATGCTCAGAATATCCACATGTGTTTTCACTGGGAGTCTACACATGACTGGGCTACACAAATGAGTCCTGTGATCATCCTTCGGGTTTTCTGTTACCTCTGCTAAGTCCTCCAGGAAGTAAATAAGCTAATGGGGTTTCTACATGGGCCTGGGTAAAAAGAAGGACCAACTTTCAGCAGTTTTAAAGGTGGCTGTGGCTCCCTGCTTTCTGCTATTATTTTGCTTCATGTTCCAAAACAAAGGACCCAGGCCCATTCAAGTGTCCAAGCTTTCTTTGCTCTAGCCCATTATACCTGCCTCCTCTAGGTATCCTTTGTTCCACAAAATCGTTGCAGTTTTGAAACTTGTCTCTCATATATAACAAGTATAGCAGAAGTACAAGAATAATATTACCTATCACTTATTAAGCATTGACTATAAATCACGAAGGTGAGATCCTCCTTCAATCCTCAAAACAATCTCATTTTGTAGACGAGAAAGCTTCAACACAGAGATGCAATCATTTGCTCAGGGTCATAGTTATAGCCCAGATTTGGCCCCAGACAGGCTGACCTACTGCTTCCTTCAGGACCATGAGAGTGACATTAACTTGGGATCATTTAAGTTGTTTTGCAAAAGGTGATGACACTATGGAGTCTTGCTATAATTACATTTTGTGTGAGTGTGTGTGTACAGTGTATGTAATATAGCCTCTATATTTTGCTATAATATAGCCTTTATATTTTTTGCCCCTCTAGATTTTGAGGGGCAAAAATATTTACAATTTGGTGAAGAAAAAGTCATCTGTGAAGCTTTTAGGTAACGTAAAACCAGAGGTCAAGAGTGGGGGAAGGGAGTCACTGTCTTAGAATATATATAACTACCCGTTTCTCGTGGCAGTACCTGGATGACTGCTGGCTCCTTGGCATTAATCACCTGTCAAAAATTACCTTCCCCACACTTGACACTCCTACCTTGACAATTTTTGCCTCCTTGCTCATGAGTGATGGGATGGTAGTTATGCCCTATCCATCATGCATTTTGATCAGACTGTCATCCCTGGGTGACACACATCTCCTGGCTGGGACTTGGCCCCAAAGATGTCAGCCCCAAAGTGATACCTTGTGATGGTTGGGTAGATTGTTCTGGGAGCAGATTGATGGCAATTGGAGTGTGCTGTGTGTCAGCACCAGCTCACCTGGCTCAATATATGAACTATGCTCTCAGATAAAAGTACAGCTCAAAGACTATGCTGACCTGAGTCTGCCTCTTTAACATAGGGATGGGCCTAATTGGAGAGAAACAGGTGCCTTATTTGAGGTCAAGGACACGTCAGAGAAGGACAGAATTCTAAGCTAGTCAGGAGGCAGAGTCTCTATGTTGTTTGAACAAATGACTGAGAACACCTCTCGATGCCAATCTTGGGAATAAAAGAATTGGAAGCCTAAGAGAAGGTTTCTAAAACCCAGAAGACCAAAGAATCCCAAATTAGCAAAACTAGGGGAGTTAAATCATGAAGATCTAAGAGTAGACTCTGCTTTCAGAAGAAATACATTTGTAATTATCATTATATGCTGTGGGTAATTAGTTTCATAAATCCAGGTCAGTACAATCTGTTTTAAGTGTGGAAACCCAAAGGCTTTTTTGTTTTGTTTTGTTTCACAGTGTCTCAGATTTTTTAACAGCATTTGGTACTATTGCTTCCGCTCCTTTTTGAAATGCTCTTCTCATCATCCACCATTTACTAATCTAGACCCATCTAAAATTCCTCCTCCAGTCCTAAATCCCTACTGAGTCATTCTTACTCAAACATATGTTGTACATTTGTAAAACAAATTAAGCTTGGCTTTTATTATACAATCCACGTATTATCATCATGCTATACTGGGTATAAGTTTGTGTTATTTTCCTCTAAATCGATTATAAGAACTTTGAGATTAGAGATTATATTTTATCCATTTGGGGTTCCTAGTACTTAGCACTAGTATATACTCTAGGACTGTTTTTGATTAATGGTATTTGGGCATTAACACCTAACACAGAGGGCTAGGTACTTAGAAGCTAAGAGCTCACGGACAGACTCCAATAGGGGCTGATGTCTTGTTTAGAACTGTGTTACTGAGGCTTTTGCAGGACACATTCTGTACCCTTTCTAGACATACAGACACCACTCCTATTCTCAAAGGCACAACATCCAGCAAATTGGGCTTCACTCAGTAAATTCCTTGCAGTTGAAATGGCATCTGTTTCAAACACCACTTATAAGAGCCGATAATAATACAGGGGCTTGATCTTAACAGCAGAGAAATGTGTTAACTTTCCCAATGTGCCATATTTTCTGTAATCTTGAGTAAATTTCACTTGCTTTACCACCTCTACTTCAAACTCTCTCATTTGAAGAGTAATTTCTTTGGAACACTGTCCAGGTTAACAAGGAGACCCCTTTCCCATTTTGACTTCTGATGTTGTCCTTAACCTGAATGTGTAATTTCTTCTCACATTTCTAACTCTTATCACAGTCTGTTATCAGAATTCATTCTGTTTACCCCCAACGCTTTCCCTCACACATTCATTCCACATGTATTACCCATCAGCTACTGCTATTGACTCTCCTGGTTTTACTCTTTGTTAGCTATGTGACTTTGGCTTTTTCTGTAGCTCAGTTTGCTCATCTACCAAACAGGGATGATAATAGTGTCTGCTTTATATGGTTATTGCAAAGATGAAATTTTGTGTGTTGTGTGTGTGTAGCTCTTAGATTTATGCCTGGCACAGTCTAAGGATTTATTGTTATTTTTGTCTTCAGAAAGAACTACACAAAATGCAATGAAAAGAAATGCCAAGCTGCCAGAGCACGTTCTTCTCCCTCCAATCTAAAATGAGTGACAACAGATTCATATTCTCCAAATAAAACTTTTATCATACTATTCTCCCCAGAAAGTTTCTTGAGCAGCCAAGAAGAGAAAGCATTATGGCAGAGGGCTGGCTGATGTGAAAATCTAGATAGATTTCAGAATAAGCTTGGTTTCTATGGAAGACTGGCTGATTTATTCATCTGTCAAACTCTCCATCATCAGATAATTTACAAATTCCTCCATTTGTGATCATGATTTCCTGCTGAGTTACAGGTATAATCTAAGATGCAGAAGGATGTAAGGAAACAAAACATCCACAAAATGAGTAAACGTTGAGCCAGAACTCCCCAAACTGAGTCCTGAGGAGTATCTGGAAATTATATAAAGAAGGAAGAATCTCATAATCAAAAGTTTGGAAAACCTTAAATTTAGCAGGTTAGCCTTCCCTACTGCTACCATCCTATTCCAGATTTTAAAGCATTTGACAAGGATTATTGCTGTAACCATCTGGTTGGACTCTGCCTCTCATTTCTTTCTTCCTCTGGTCTAAACTTCCTATTTATTAGAAAAGGATTGTTCTAAAACATAGACTTGATCATACCATTCCCTTGTTTGATATCATTGATAGTTCTCATTGCCTGTGGCCTAGAATCCAAATTTCTTTGCATGACTTAAAAAACTCTTCAGGATCTAGGCCACAAAATGTTTCCAATCGCTCTTCTAATCTTCCTGTCCAAACACACCCTGTACTTTGTTCATGCCAGAGGTTTGCTCTTCTTTGACATTCCAAGGACATCCATCACCTCAGTGCATACTATTCCCTCTGGAATGACCTTTCCATGTGCATGGGTACTAATTTATTTAATTCTCACAGCAACACTCTGTGATATGTTTTATTATTATACCATTTTACAGTTGAGTAAACTGAGGTGAAAAGTAGTTAAATAACTGGCAGAGGCTGTATGGGTCACAAAATAATTGATTTCAACCCAGACTGTCTAGCTCTGATGCTAAAGACCTTAAACCCTGGGCTTTCCTGCCTCTGGAAAGTTGACAGAGAGAGACTGATAACAAACGCCTACTGATCTAAGTCATGTTAAGCTTCTCCCTGACCAGACACACACTTTTTTCTTTCTCTCAGAGGAATGAATAAATTAACCTATTATTTTTTTCTCCCATCAGGTGTGTATGTATATACATATTGTTATATACACACACACACACACAGTCACACATCACTTAACGACAGGGATACATTCTGAGAAATATAGTGTTAGACAATTTTGTCATTGTGTAAACATCAACAAACCTAGATAGTATAGCCCACAAAACACCTACGCTATAATGGTATACTATTGCTCCGGGCTACAAACCTGTACAGCATGTCGCTGTATGGAGTACTGTAGGCATTTGCAACATAATGGCAAGTATCTGCGTACTTACCATTACCTAAATATGTAAGAGGTAATATATTGCACTAGGATTTTATGACAGCTTCAACATCACTAGGTGATGGGAATTTTTCAGCTCCATTATAATCTTATGTGGGCACCATCATACATGCGGTCCTTTGTTGACTGGTATGTGACTGTACATGTATAAATACTTATACATATACCTATCCAATTGTAAGTGCTTATTTAGTTGTTTAGGGGACTATGGGTTCTCAAGAACAGAGACCTTTTACAAATATCCTGACATTCATCCCTTCCTCAAAGGCCAGGCACCTGGCGTAAGTTAGGCACTTAAATTTACATGGAGGTGAATTAAAAGGAATCTGCTCGAAGGTAACAGGAGGCTGCGGTGGCAGCTTGGTAATGATTTCTGTCCGACAGCTCCCGGAATCACAACTGATAAATGCAAACCCTTGTCAAAAATGACAGTGTCTGCTGAGTTACATGTCCCAAGCAAGTGTTTCTGAACTGTAATTGTCGCAGCAGGGTTTAGAAATGGAACTCGAAGTACTTTCAAGAGACTCCACCTCACTCAAGAACTCCTTCCTCTGAAATGGCTTTGGAAAAATCAATTTGCCTTCCTGTCTGAGACTTCTTGTTCACTTCTCACGGATGTAGGTGTCCTTGGTATGCAGTAGCTCTTCCACAGGTCTTTCAATATCAGAATCAATTGCAAAGCCCTGGATCTGGCTCGCACTCAGGAGTTCGAGTCATATGAAGAGCTCTCCAGCAGGCCAGAGGGCACAATCCACCCCTGCCCCTGCCAGCCACTGAGCTCCTCTTATGCACTGGCTCTGTGCTCGGGCTGGAGATGCAGACAAGGACAAGACAGTCTCTGTCCTAACAAAGTTCGCAGTCTTACAGAGGGAAGACAAGCAACTCAATACTATGGTGTGTCACATTGTGGAGGCCTGGTACAGGCTACTTAGAAAATAGGAGAGAGCCTCCAACCCTGAGATAATTGAGGGGCCTTCAAAATGGCATTGTAGGTGATGCTTGGACGGAGCCTTCAAGGAAGTGGGAATCAGTCAGAAAGACAAAACCTCAATCGCATTTTTAATTCCACTTCCATATGTCTCTTGAGTCCATCCACTGTCATCCCTTTTCTTGTCTTCCAGAATAGCCTCCACTTACTTTCTCGTTTTTCTCTTCATTTATTTACCACACAGCTGCCAGAGCAATTGTTTAAAAATGTAAATTGATTCACATTACCCCTTTGCTCAAATCCAACCCATGACTTCCAATTGTATTTGCAATAAAGCCCCTTGCTATGAGCTACAAGGCCCTGCGTGATCTGATACCTAGCTCCCACTTCATCTTCACCTTGTGCTGTGTCACCGCCCCCCGCCACCCACCATACCACACTCCAGCTGCACCAGCCTTTACTCCATTCTGTGAGCCCGAGAAAGCCTTTCTCACATTAGGGCTTGCACATGCTGCTTCCTCCGTCAGGAAGTCTTTGCCATGGATTTTCACCTGGTATCCTCTAAACGTCACCACTGTCCTCTCCTCCCTTGTAGTTTCTATGTCAACACTCAAGTTTTTCCTTCTCCGCAGCTATCACAATTTGTAATTATTCTATTCATGTTTATTTTTTGTTTTGGCAGAGATGGGCATTGTTACTTTTATTTGTTAGCCCCACCAGTCCAGAAATTGCACAAGCCTTTGGATCGTGTTGATTTGGTTTTATCTGGCATGTAGTCGGTACTCAGGAAATATGTCGTGAATGAGTTGAAGAACGGAAGGAAGATTTGGGGACGTAGTTCACTTATGTGATGGTGATAACACCTATGGTGATTGGTGGGTGTGTGGGTGTCAGGATATGAGACTGGAGAGGCAGGGTAAGGGCCAGGCTGTGAAGTGTGTTGCATGCCACTCAGAATAAGAATGTCATATTCAAATGATGGCATACTACTGAGGAATTTTAAAGCAGTGAGCGTCTTGACATATAATGAGGTTTTTGTGTTTTGCCCAGGGCCATCCATGTGAGAAATATGACCCTGAAAACTAAGAATGTCCAGCAATTGTCTAGCCCCTGCCCTGTGTATTTCTGTACGATTCTAAAAGGAGCTGCATTTTACCATTGGCATAAACACAGAAACTGCTTCCCGTTCCTTGCAAATTGCTAACTCTATTACGGCTTTTATTATTATTATTATTTTCACTGAGGGATGGTTTTGGACAAAAACGGAGCAAACAGGGTAATTACTGATCTTATTGGTTAAATGGTGACAAGAATTTAAGAAAAGTCTGACCATTGTACCCCATTCCTCTGCCTTCTATTCCCACCTGAAACATAAGAAAAAATTTATATGTAATCATTTGTCATTTTCACACTCTGACAAACCCTTTCCATATTTTTATTACCAAAACACTGTAAAGTGTACAAAATGCACATGATATAGTGGAGGTTTTATGTCACTTTCCAGACCAACTCTATTGCAAAAGAACCAAGCAGCCTGTCTCCCAAGATATATTTGTACAAAGACTTGTGTAACATGCAGTATATTCTGGATTCTCCCTCTGTCCAACCTTCAGTTATTTGACCAATGGGTAGCTTTTCATTATGTGAACTGAAAATGTCCTTATGATAAATTTGTACACATTTCAGCTTTACTTAGGAAAGGTATCTGCTTCAAGTATTTTCTGAGAAAAGCAATATGTTGAATCTGAAAAAAAATTCACTGGGCAATATTTATCAAAAAGTAAATCACAAGAGGTTCATATAGTATGATCTAAACCGGGTCTCTTTCTAGCTTTAAAATGTAACTAGCACAGAGTAATTGAGAAGTGCTATCTGAAAAACTAGTTTAAACTAAGACCATAAAATAATAAATATTCTACTACCTGTCTATCTCATTCCTGGTAATGAATTTTATTTTTATTGGTTTAACCTTTAATCTTCATTTCTTAAAAGCATTCTAATAGTTGCTTTTTCTATTAAACTTAAAATGAAATTGCATTCCAAAGTATTAAACAGAAGATTTGATTTTTGGTTAGATTGTGTTAGCTACAAACAGCTTTTATACTTTAGAAATTCCTAATATCTCTACTTTCTCCATCAGAATGTAAATAGTCCCCGGTTGACCAATGTTTTCCAAACTAGTCCCCAAAGTCAAGGACTTATGGTTGTTGTTTGAGGGAAATTTCTTTTTGGGAGATTATCTAGTTTTTTGTTTTTTCTTTAATATCACAATATACTTTTGTTTCTGATTATCTTTTTTTCTTTCTTTTTTTTTTTTTTTTTTCAGACAGAGTCTTACTCTGTCACCCAGGCTGGAGTGCAGTGGCGTAATCTCAACTCACTGCTCATTGCAACCTCCGCCCCCTAGATTCAAGCAATTCTCTTGTCTCAGCTTCCCAAGTAGCTGGGACTACAGGAACCTGCCACCACACCCAGCTAATTTTTGTATTTTTAGTGGAAATGGGTTTCTCCATATTGGCCAGGCAGGTCTCAAACTCCTGACCTTGGGTGATCTGCCCACATTGGCCTCCTAAAGTGCTGGGATTACAGGTGTGTGTCACCGTGCCTGGCCTGTTTCTAATTATCTTATTCAGATCCTCTGGCCAGATGAATGAAAACCATCCTGTATGCAATGTTAGAGAAATTCAGGATCAAAATATGAGACTACGTTATAGCCTATTTGTATATATGGCATTTGAGTTCAAGTGCACGTTAGATTTTTCAGGAGGTTGAATATATGAATCCACAAGAGTATGCAAGCTTTTTGCTTTTAGTGCTATGAATTCGTCTGGGTGATTTGGGCATTTCTGCTACAGTTAACAGTTAACTGCACTAACGTGTTTCCATAGGGTAGCTCGCTGCATTTCCATCAACACTGAACATGTCCTTTACTCTGGAAGAGACTGAAAGTCCTCAGCAGGGTAAGTGGGATGGGGGTGGGGCTGGGGGAATCCAGACTTCACTTTCCATTTCATTTTTCAAGAGCAAACCTGTTATTGTCAAGTAACTCTGAAATTCCACTTTGAGATGAAACTGAAATTGAGCTCTGAAAACCTCCATTGAAGAGCACCAAATTACAGAAAAATTTATGTTTAAATACCAGACTCACTAGTTTTCTGATAACTCCTCTGGGTGAGGAGGAGGAATATGTACACAGAATCTGGGATGCCCATTGAGCCCACCCCCCTATATGCAGGCAAACCGCATTGATTCCACCAACATTGTGGTATTTCACATCCCGTAAATAGAGTATGCATTTTCTATTGGCAACTTGTTACAGACTCTGCCACCAATACTGAAACTGCCTTCCTTACCTGTAACCCTATCTAATAAAATGAAATGATTTTATTTAAAAAGTGATACAATGTTTTATTGAATATGAGCATTTAGAATGAAATTGAAAAGTATGGCACAGATTCCACATGAAAGGTAATACAACTTGGCTGTGGGAGAAAGAAACAGTAAGAAGCTTGTGGCTTCTTTGAGAGAAGGAGCCATTTCAATTCTGGTAATGCTTTTTGGGACATGAGTATCAGAAAATCTTCCATTATAAAACCCTTTCTTAAATGAACCCAAATATGATTGCCATGAAAATATTTATTGTTGATACTTTTTTTTAGTTTCCATAATCAGAAGATAAAACATGCTTGAAAACAATGACTGCTTTTAATCCTATTTTGGAATCAATTACAAGACTTGGTCAATTACAGAGACTGCAGAGGGGTCCGTTCCAGGCTACAAGTATAACAGATAATAAATGTCTACCTGGATTTGTGCTATGGGAAAACACAGAGCTGGATACTTTCCACTTGCCTCTCCACATTTACTCACGACACTACCCATGCTTTCTGGGTGTGAGGACAAGTGGACAGCACCAATAGGTGCCCGAGCCTGCTGGCTTCCAATTGACTCTGCCCGTAGGAGGTGCCAGTAGATGACACAGGCTAGGAGGAAAATGAAGAAATGTTTTCCTCAGCTCCTTCCCTGCAAGATACAAGTGGGCTGGCTGGGTTCCTCTACCAATGACCCAGCTCCAGACAGTCCTCCTTTCCATGCAAGGACCCTCAGTGGATTTTGAAAACTGTTCCTTCCTTTTACTTCTTCAGGAATAGAATGGTAATTGCATCGACTACTATGAGACCCTGGGTTCTGCACAAGTTATTTTCCTAAACCCTGTTCATATCTTTGAAAGTATTTCCTATATTACACTCAGTTCAGTTATGAAGTTTGATGTACCATTTCTTGCCTGCTGATAAAAAATGCCAGAAAAACCAATGAAAAAGCAGCACAATCCCCTTCTCAAAAAATGTGGCAAAGTCAAGGTCCTTTTGCACAAATTATGTTTGTTTGATAGACCGTTCCTTTTAGAGCAGTTTTAGGTTCGCAGTAAAATTGAGAGAAAGGTACAGAGACTCCATATGCTTTCCGCCCCCCACACATTCATAACCTTTCCCACTATCCCCCACCAGGGTGATGCTGTTTTGTATAAAAAGAAAAACTGGAAATTTATCTCAAATATAAGCAGTTTACAAGCCATTTGAGGATGTCTACATTTCCACTGAAGAATACATTTTTTTTTTCTCTTAAATGGGAGGAAATAAAAACAAATTGAGAACAAATCCAAAGAGATATCCCAAAACTACATTCCTGTTTGCTTGTTCTTGGAGATGTTTAAGAAAACTGGTTTAAAGGAACTAGAAGAGATGCCTCTGAGCTGGTTGTTCTGCCATGAAATTTGGAACTTGGGGGCATCAGAAACAAAAGGGTTATGAGAATTTTTTTTCCTTCTATCTCCTTCTGATGCTTGAATACTTGTAGTGACAGCTCTGCCAAAGCATGGCTCAGTCTTTGCTTCCACATTTATGGTACCTGGGAGCTTCCTACCTCCTAAGCCAACTCACTCCAGCATGAACTGATGGCATCATGTGGAAAGCTCTGCCTCCCTGTGGCTTCTACTCACTGACCCTAGTTTGGCTCTGGAGGGCAGCACACAATAAGCCTAATCTGTCTTCCCTCTGACAGCCTTTCCCAACATGAAGATAGCAATCATGTTTTCCCTAAGCCCAAATCCCTAGTTCCTAGTGGTGGAGGCACAGTCCTCTGAACACAGACACTATTTTATCAGTGTCCTGAAGTAAAAGTTGTGTTTGGGTTGTGATCTAACCAGCACAGACTGGTGCTCTTCCCTTCTATATTCCAAGCACTGTGTTTCTATCAATTCAAATTTAGAGTACACTCTCTTTTAGAGTAGCCCATTACATTGTTAAATGCCTAGGGATCGGGAAGGTATGATTTTTCATATGATGAGTTAAGAGAACTTAGAAGTTTCACAATATACCAAGATATGTAGTGCACCCTGTCAAGGTAGACAAAGTGCCTAAATGACAAGAACAGTAATAAATAAGTTGTAAAATATTGGAGTTTTTACATGAATTTCCATAAATGAAACTGGTGATAAGACAATTCATATAGAGCACCAAGGTGACAACAGGTCTGTCACCCAGTGCTAAGGTTCACCTTCCTGGCCATGTAAGACGGTTCAGAAAGTCACAAGCAAAGTCCTGGGAGTCAGAACAGCTGAATTCCAATCCAACTGACTGAACCCTTGAGAATCAATTCATCCTTTGGAATTATCCCACATAAATTGGGGATAATAGACCTCACATAGTTATTGTGACTATGAAATAAGAGAGTTCCAGGGACAATGTTCTGTAAACTCTAAAGCTCAGTGCAGACAAGCATGTTGCATGTGAAGGGAGAGCATTGTATCAGGAGAGAAGTCCTTTATTTATTTGATGATATTGCTGACCATTACTTGACCAGGTCCTGAGAGATGTATGTTTCTTTGACTTTATGTATACACTAAAAATTTAATACAGTTAGTCCTCACTTGATATCTACAGACTCTTAGAAATGGTGACTTTAAGCAAAATGACCTACAAGTCCTCAGATAAAATCCTTTTATTATAACATTGATGAGAAAAAAAATTTGTTTTGTTATACACTGTTTCACTTAAAAGTTGGTTTTCAAGAGCCTATTGATAGGATATAGAAGACTTGCTGTCATAAGGTTAAAAATTATTCCACACAAATATGGGATTTTTTTTCTGCCTCCAAAATAGCCCATTTATGTGCAGGAAGGAGACTGGTCACTGATGAAAAACTAAGCCAATCAAAAAAGGAACGATGATTAAACATCTAAATTCTCCCATTCTTTGAGAAACCACCAAAGAGTGAAGAAGAGCCCCTTCTTCCATCTTTGGGATAGAAATATACACACGCTTATATGCTGGTTATTCTAACAACTGAGTTTACAACTGCCCAGCAATATTTTCTTAAAAGGAAGCCCTTTTAGAGGAAGGGAAGGAACTGGTAGGCATCCTTATAAAGCATGTTGAATGTTGCCACCTGGGAAAGGTGTACTTTGAATCCACGTGAACATAAGTACAGAAGACGGAGCTTTCTGCGAGACAGAGGTAGTATCTGCAAAAAGAAGCAGCCCACCACAGTCTTCTCTACCACCATCTGGATATGTTTATGAGCAACAGAAACGTTCTCTTTTTCTTCATTTTGTTTTCATGTGATAAATTTTGAATCCGTTATGTCTATTTAACTAAGTTAAAAAAATCAATGAATCAGACTAATCCCAATTGATATTTGACAGATGTCAAGTAACACTGAACCACATATGGAGTGCTGAAAGCGCTTAGAATAGATGACTGAGCACTGTTCATAGTTTCAATAGTAGCTTAGAAGATCAAAAGATGATTTCTGCAGATGTAGTAACTAAGATAATTACTACATTACTTGGGCCAGACTTAAATAAGTTAAACAAACTTATGTAAGTTGTATTTGTAGTTTATTTGCTTTTCACACTAGTTCATCAGATTCTTTGTAGACCTTTTAAGGTTGGCAGTATAAGGATTATTATCCCTGTTTTACAGATGAATAATCTGATTTCCAGAAGTCTGAGACATTTGCTTAAGCTCACTTTGAGACTGAAGCCTAAATAGATTTTTCAACATTTTGCCGGAATGATCAAATAAGCCTATGAAAGAATGAATGAGCAGATAGCAGTAGGCTTGAGTAGGTCTGAGTTCAAGTTTCCTGATCTTGGGTTCAAAGTGTTTTCCAGTATACCAGCATTATTCAAACTTGCGCAATAAGTGTTTCGCTCAAGAAAAAAATCCATTGGAATTTATTATAATGTTATAATGCACAGTATGATTCTGATATTAGCATTTCAACTCATCAGTAAAAGGCTGGGGAACTTAGTTTGAATTGTCTTTTGTCATTAAGGTTTCCCATTGGGTGCCTGCTCTGTATCCTTTGATTTTGTTTTGTGCCACACTGAACTGTGTTCACAGCTTCCTTTTATCATTGGCTTTTCATACCAGTCATAGAGAATTCACAGCTTTTCCTTCAGCAATTGTGCTGGGCTCAGATTTAAAAATGATTTTTGTTTATTCCACAGCTCTGATTGCTGGTGCTTCTACTTCTACAATCCATGATACCAGAACAGAAGCATGGGCTTTTAAAAATACCCATTCTAGTAACCTTATTTATTGGTTGTTCCAGTGTTACAATCTTAGTTTCCTTCTTTGCATTTTGTGAGCTATATTTCTGTATATTTGCTACTCTATGGAATGCTGTAGGTAAGGGAGTATGATACTCTTCCCTTTTAGTAGGGGACATTTAGAACAGATCTTAGGAAAAAATAGCTGTTTTCTTGTATACAAGCCATTGGCACCACTGACAATAGGAGAATCCTCCTCTGTCACCCATCCCAACCCCAACCTTGACATCAGATACCCTGGGTTTGCCCTACATAACTAGCTCACAACTACTGTCCTCCCAACTACATTAAAACTGCAAAGAATGTGGGAATGTATCATAAGATGTAAATGTGTCCCTCAAGAAGTTTATCCCATACTTGGATTTTAAGACTAAACACATACAACACATATGGAAAACAATCAAATGCCACACCATGTTTTTTGTATTAACCATAATTAAAGAGGGATTTGGAGAATGGAGAAAATTCTGTAGGCTACAATGATTGGAAGAGGATTCTTGAGTCCTCTAGGGTCAATGCAAGATCTTGAAAAGTAAATAGAATGTATAAAGGGATGAGAGCAGTAAGGATACTACAAGTGGGAGAACAGCACCGATAATGCGTGTGTGGGAAGAACACATGCTCCACTGAATGGTATCTCCCAGCTAGGTGACAAATTGGGAGTTGGAAATAAAATGAGGAAAGAAAGTCGAAAAGGAAGAATAAGGACTAAAAGGGGTAGAAAATATGGAGGAGCCATTGTAGGACCTGGCGCAATGAAACAACATAAGACCTGAACTTAAAAGTTCCATCTGCAAGCTACACTCATATAATCTCTGTAGTCAACAGATGATAACATCTAAACATGAATAGATAACACAAAATGCATGACTGTTCACCCTCTGCCTCAACCTTCATCACTGCTTTCTTCACGTCCTAATATTTGAGATGCAAAGGCCCACTTGGTATCCCAAACATTTCATGAATTTTAATGCCTCTCTGCCTATGCTTTCCTTCTCATCTTCTTTCCTCCTGATTTTGAATTCATTCTTCAAGGCCCCCTCAAAATTTCACCATCTGTGATTTATTAGTAGTTATTTATTGAGCATACACTGCAATGTATTAAGTGCAAGGGAGCAGGCATTTCAAAAAGTATCTATCTATTTATCTAATCTATCTATCAGGAGGAAAAACAGTGAGAGAGAGAGGGGGGATGAGAGAGAAAGACTGAGATAACACAGTCCTAGGTTTGCAATAGGCACAGCATCCTTTCCAATGTATTTTATTGGTCAAAGCAAGTCACAAACTCCACCAGAGAAATAGGCTTTGCCTTTTGATGAAAATAGTGACATAAGTATTCTGGGTTAGGAGGATTCTTGGTGGCCATCTTTGCAGAAGATGTATGAAAGCCCCCGATAGAAAGCTTGAATGGAACACGTGCAAGAAATAACAGGAGGAAAGGAACAAAAAGCATCAAGCAAATGGCAGTGGGGAATCTATGTAACAATGGAGAGAGTTTGTGGCAAGAAACCAAGAAAGTGTAAATTTTTTAAGATGAGAAAAATGACATGTTTATGTGCTGATGGGAATGATTCAATAAGTTGGATGAAACAGAGGAATTTAGGATAATTGTTGGATTGAGGTCTTTGTATAGGCAGGGGAAGAAAAGATGTGATGCATGAGTGGAGGATTTTTGCCTTAAGAAAAAAAGGCAGTTCAAACAAAGTAACAGGCAAGAACATGAAGAATATGGATTCAAAAGTAAGCTCATGGGTAGATGTAGAGGGGTAATGTGTAAAAGCTCTATTCTGGTTGTTTATGCCTCCTTGGTTAAAACAGGAAGCCAGGCTATCATCAGAGTGTGCAGAGAAGAAAGGCTGGAAGCTTCGAGAAAGAGAAAAAGGTATGAAGCAGTTATATAGGAAAGAAAGAATGTAAAAGGAAAGTGTAGAAGGATGGGTGGGCAGCACTAAGAGTCTACACAAAGTTAGAAGCTGTGAACTGAAAGTGAAATCAGGCAGTCTAATTTGTGTTTCACGAAACTTTCAATCTTATGCATTCAGCCACAAATTCAAGAGATTAGAGTTAACCAGAGCCAGAAATTTCTAAGGGAGCATGGAAAAAGGAAAGTTGAACAAGGGAAACTGGGGCTACAGTAAATGACATTATGAAAAACGGGCCACAGAATTTAAGTTGGGTAAAAAGGGTAGTAACAAGATGAGATGGGTCAAGGACAGGGTAAAAGTAGGGGTGATGGGATCAACGGATTGGAAGTTGTGACGTAGTTGAAGATCTGCGGGAACAAGAGTTTTAGAGAGAAGTACTTGGGAAAAGCAAGAGAACTGCTTGAAATTGACATTATGAAGCAGGTGCAGTTGTTGAAAAGGACAAATTTAGGATGGAACCATGAGAATGGTGACTGAAGTAAGGCGAAGGGCAAGATTATTGAAAGACGAGATTAACGAACTTGGAACACTGAGTTGAAAGTTAACATCACCAAAAACTTCACATAGATTGTGTGTTGGAGGGAATTGCAGTGATCCAGATGCTAAAAAGTCCTTAAGAAACGAAGGAAAGTAGATTATGGGCTTGTAGATGGAAGTCACAAAGAAAGCCAAAAGGGAATATAGATCCAGGGCTTAACCTTTGAAGATGGCCATGGGAGGGGACATTCTGGAAGTGGCAATGAGGAGCAAGGAAGACACTCAGCCCATCCTCAGGAAGTGCAGGCTAGAAAACAAGCACCTTCTGAGAGGGAGGCAGGGAGCAGTTTCCTTAAGGAAGCAAGATCAGGGAGGAAAGAGTGGGTACCACGCTCATGCCTGCACAAGCAATGCTCCTGTCCTGGACCACACAGCAGAGGACTCTGCTCTTGTGTTTCACTGCCTGCCCCCCAACACATGAAATGATGGACAGGTGGGATCATGGAGTTGTACTCACTTGAAGACAGTGCACCCCTTCTAGAGCATGCTACAGGTACCCAGAACCCAGAATTTCCTGCTGAAACATCTCTGAGCCAGATCCCTGGGCCTGTGTGTGCTCTTCTCCAGGTCATCCTCTGAAGGACCAACCAATCTTCAGTGTTCTGTGAACACACAGACACTTCATAAGGTGGGATGGAGCCAGAGTGGGATTGGAAGATGGATTGGCTGTAAGGAAGGAGCCAGGAGCTGGGGCCTGCTCACCCCGTAACATCACGTGAACTCCTAACAGTTTAAATTCAAACTTAGCCTTCCAGTTGGGGATTAAGTTCTATTTGTCAATGTATGGAGAAGATATATAATTTATTTCTCAGTCTATTAGCTTGATTTATAATTTTTAAAGACCTGGACTATGCAACATGGGTCTCTGCTTCTACTATTGTCAGGGGTATGCAGGGCTGAGGAAATGCTTGAGAAAGTAGAGGATTTGGGTGATGACACAGAGTTCAAGAACCTTTCCCCATTCCTCCAAGTAGGGTTGATGACACATTCATCAAGACTTCAGTTACATGGAGACTGAAATCCAATTGACAGCATGGTCCTTTGTCTATCGTGTCATTGTTAAACCTGAGTTATCTTTCCACTAGATTATGAGATTTACGTGGGGAGAGATTGTGTGCCTCATCTCTATGGCTTAAGACCTTGAACACAATGCTTGGCACATAATGGTCACTAAAAAAATTTTAAAAACTCATTAATAAATTAATGAGAACAGAGTCCAGAAGCATCTAAGAGTCTAGCCAAGGTGTGTTTCTGCTTTCCAGAAGGTTGATAAAATAGCTCAAAAATATAAGCTCATGTCTACATATACATTTGGTTCTGAATATCACTCTTCAGATTTTCTGGACACTGGAACTGAAAGCTACCTTAATTGCTGCTTTCAATTTTAATAGCAAGTACACTTTTTAAAAAAGGAAAACGCTTTGAGTGATTGAAAATAAATCCCTGGCATGTCGCCTTCCTGGAAGCTTCTGACGCATGTTGCCCTTTCCGTGGGCATCTCCTGCTGTAGCACTTTTGTAAGTAATTGATGCTGGCATTTCAGATTAAGATGAAATTTTGGGTGTCAGCTTTGGACTGCTTCAATGACCATGATCAGTTAGCACTCAGTTTACCAATTTGTGTTCCACTGAGTTGAACAGTAAAAATCCTTGGTAGTTTACCTGAAAGGCTGTGAAGATGACTTATGGGCTGCAGCACACAATATTTCTTTTCTGTACTTTATCTAGACAAATAAGTGCTTATAACTCTGGATTCAGGAAAGACTGTTTGTTCTTCAGAACTGACATCCCATTAAAAAGAAAATAAAGTAAGCATCAGGATTAGTCCCCTAAGCTTCCATCAAGTCGCTTGCCATGAATGTCTGTGTGGTTTTCTCCTGTCAGTTCCTGATAACCAAAACACATTTTTGTACAGAAGACAGTATCATGTAACTCTTTCTCTCTCCTTCATATTTGCCAATCTTCACCCACCTCTCTCACAAAAAATCAAGCCAGAGATCTTTAAAATAATAATAAAGGAATAACTAATAAATTAAGCATCTTGTGGAGCAAAGTTGATAGTAGTAACTTTGGCAAAGGACTCCCTCCATCCTCAAGAACAATCCATCCATTGCTATTAGGAAAGAGGGGCATGGGATGCATTTAGGCTAAGCACAATGTCTCAGGGACTTTAAGGAACTATGGAGAGGTAAGAGTTGATGGAAAAACAAAGGAAGTGGTAGGCTACTATTTTACTGTGCTCAGTGGATTTTACTGGAGTGAGCAGCTTCTTCTGCAATATCTCTTACCTATCACTCTTTTAGTTACCCCTTCTGAAGTCAGAGAACAAGAATATGTTTTGGCCAAGTAATTGTCATGCATTATGTCTAAGTCCTATCTTGTAGGAGAAAAGAGACCCTGGAAAATCAAATGGCCTGTTCTTGCAGGTAGGTCACCAGCCAGGGCCTTGGAGATAGAATGAACTTTACAGCTCTGGGTCTCATCTTCAATAACCTGAAATTCATCCTCTGGTTTCCTTGGGGTTCTTTAGTGGAAAACAGAACATGTTCTTTTCCATCAGTCAAAGTCAGGGCTTGATGTGATTTTAAGCAGAGAAGTACTTTGGGATTTTGTGTTTTGGTGGAGACATCTTCGGAATACATGCCCTCATGTACTCCATGAGGTTTCTCCAAAACCAATGAGGCAATGTTAGTTATCCAGCAGTGATTTGAGGAAAGCAACTGGTATTGAGTTCATAAGGCAGCTAGCAATGAGAGTGGGGATTGTTTATATACCTAGCTACACCCAGCCCACACCCCAGTTCTCACTGGTCATGGAGGAAGCCGGCAAGGGACTTTCTATGTTTTTAACATGTTACTTTTTTTTTTAACTTCTTAGACTGAGATATAGCATTCTCAGACTAGAACTAATCCTAGTCACCATTTGTGTGAGCATCTCCACTTTTACAATGAGTAAACTGAGGCACTGAAAGGGGACATTGCTGGTTAGAATCTAATCACACAAACATGTTCTTTCCACTAGAAAATACATGATTGATGGACAAAGCTGTTTCTTTTTATAGGCTGAAACTGATGCTTGTTTTTAACCTAATAACATTTGGATTAAAAGGTTTGCATTGGGAGACTTGCCATCCCCAGCACTGTACTTATGGTTCATAGTCCAAAGAATGGCCTTATTGGATCCTGTTGGATGATCATAAAGAGAGATCTTGTCTTATTTTTGACTCTAAGAAGGAATATTTATTAAGCCTCAGGAAGATGAATGGGAAAGGCATCCGTTTTTTGGGGAAACAGAATATAAATTTTATTATAGCAAAGGATATTGTAGAACAGAAGCAGGAATTTCTGATTGGCCTGATTTCAAAAGATTTGTTCTTTTTGTTCTTATTCCATTTACACTATATTTTTATGCAGTAAACATATATTTCTTGTGTTATTTAAAAAATCCAGATGAATATTACAAAAGATGTATATAATACTTCAGTATTAGTGTTGAATAGAGGAAAATAATTCTCTATTATGACTGAATGAGAAGTCATCCCAGTATTCTAAGGAAAGTGCTGCCAAAAGAGCCAAAAGCCTGAGGTCGAGACCTGGCTCTGTCACCTTTCGGTAAATTTGCAGACAATATTGAGCATCTGTAGTATGATGGGTACTTCACTGAGCCCTGGGAAGAGGATGAACATACGTAGGCATAGTGCTCCATGCATTTTCAGGAGTCTGAACCCATTCATCATTCATTTCTCTTAGCACCAGTTTCCTCATTTGTAACATGGAAAAAGCCACACTTTCGTAGGTCAACATGAAAATTAAGTATATATCACGCATGTGATTCTCCAAGTGCAGAGGAACAACTCAATTAAGTGTAGGATCCGAGCGCTGGAACACAAAGATGAGCCATTAGAGTTTCAGCAGACAAATATTAGCTCACTAATAATAGCTATCTCAGTGTCTGCTACCATATCCATGTTTCTATGTTACTTATTATGGGTTTAAGAGAAAACACATTAACTTGTTCAAATATAAGCTGTTGAATGTAGCTCCGGCTTTGATTTACCTTTCCCACCAAGCTGCTGTACACAAGATCCGAGTGATAGAATGCTGCTAATGCTCACTTCCTCTTGTCACCTGAGAGGCAAGTTTCTAGGCATTCAAACTCTGTGTGGCTCTATCTAAAAACCCAATCAATGGGGTAGAAAAACGAAAGTGAGCTTAAATTAATGAACCATTCAACTGATGCCTTCTCATAATTTTAAACACAGACTCCTTTTTCATGACACTTTCCAGAAGCTTGTCACAGCAATTTCAAATACGTTTTCCTCAGCACTCACTGTGTCTACACAGAGCCATGCTCACAGCTGACCATGAAGAAATGAATGACAGAATGAAGGCATTTTAAGAAAGTGAGGCTATGAATGGTAGTGATGAAGAAAGGAGTTTCAGATTTTGATGTTGACAACGTATTTTAATTTCCCCAAATGTCTAAGTCAGTCTACCCCAGGAAACTCTCTACTATTTTTCACCCTGAAGTTTCCTTTGAACAAGTCTTTAAAAAGAAAACTTTAAAAAAAGCATCTTTCTTAAACCGAGTTAAATATATTCTCCACCCAAACCTTCCTTCCCTGCATCTCTTCTCCCAACTATATTCCCTGGGTAGGAGTTGTTTCCTAGTATCCAAGAAGCTCTGCCAAGTCCTCTGCGGGCTGAAGCCCTCTCCAAGGTCATAGAAGCTTCAGGACTTGGCCAGGCACAAAGACTGAGGCAACAACAGCAGTGGGTCACGTGCGACAAGACAGAGAAGATGGACCTGAGGTTTTAATTCAGGGGTCACAAACATATGGAGGAGTACTTTAAAGCCTTCTTTAAATGCTTGCAACTTCATGTTTTACATGCTATGGAATAAGCTTTGTCTCTCCAGAATTCACATGTGAAAACTAACCCCTAATGTGACTGTATTTGGAGGCAGAGCTTTTGGAAGGTAATTAAGGTTAAATGAGGTCATAGGCTGGTGTCCCGATCCAGTAGGATTAGTGGCCTTCTAAGAAGTGCGTGAAAAATGCCATGTGAGTACACAGCAAGAAGGCAGCTGTCTGCAAACCAGGAAGACCGCCCTCACCAAGAGCAAACCATGCTGGCATCCTGACTGCACTGTGAAGAATAAATGTTTGCTGTTTAAGCCACCTGCTCTATAGTATTACGTCATGGCAGACTGAGCTGACCAGGATGACTGGTCTCTGCAGTCTTCCAATTGCCCCTCACTGACTGCCCTTGCCCAGAACACACTCCGTGAAATTCTCGTTTTTCAGTTCTTGCTACTAGTGTAATACAATGGTTAAAAGCAACTCTAGACATTCACCAAATGTGTCACCTTGGGCAGTATCTTTCACCCCCTCGTGCCTCAATTTTCCCATTCTGTCAAAGCAACCTAATAATAGGACTTATCTCATGGGTTTGCCTTAAATATCAAGTAAGTTCATGAACATTAAGCACCAATGGCACTTAATAGTGGGCTGTTATCCCTGGATCACAAATTTTATAAGAGGTTGGTCATCTCTTTCGGAGGTACCCCAAGCACCTAGAACTGTGTCCAGCACAGTCACACTGTGTTTCTGCAATGGTTGAATAAATGGTCCTCCCACCACTTCTGACTGGTTTTTCAACCCCTCTATAATTTGGCTATGCCCAACATTTCCAGTCTTCTTTTTCTTCTACAACCAGCTCAGGAATGTAGGCATGAATCATACAACTTGCTGGATTTTTATTGTTACAAGTATTGCATTTTCTTTTTCTTTTTTTTCTTTTGCTCCAGCTGTTTCTTGTACTTCTAGAAGATTCCTCAGCTCCCCTCCATACATGCTATCTCTTAACAAAGGTGACTGTGTACCATCCCCCCCCAAACACACACACGAGAGAGAGAGAGCATGAGTGAGAGAGAGAGCACGCACTAGGACACATAATCCCAAAGGCTCTTTGAGAGGCAGGAAGTAGGATTCTCATGGTTCTCCCATCTCAGAGCCTTAGAGCTCTCTCCATACACAAATTGAAACATCCTATAAGCGTGGTGGCTTGGATTTCTTGAGTACCTCCTCACAGTTTCTCCAGGGTGTACTACCTGACTGAAAGGAGGCAGCAGTATCTAGACAGAATTAGCACACATTAGAATTGACTCTGCTTCAGTTTGAAGGAACCTTTTCCAATACCATTTCAAGTGACCAGAGAAGGCACCTGCTGGAGTGCTGTAAGGTCAGGACTGATTCTGGGTGTGGTGGAACCAATGCTCATAGATGAAGAGAATGCTCTTGAAAACTTCCTTTTCTCCTGACAGCTCTGTGTAAATAAACTCATCACTGCCTATCCCCACCTTGGAAAGTAAGTAGGGCTTTCCCACCCCCCAAGTCATTAGATATTATGCCAAGATTTGGTAAGGAACAAGTAAGAGAACAGAAAACGTGTCTGAGAGCCTCTGATCCTTGAAGTAACTTGGTTACTTCAGGATTTGGATGGAAAGCTCCAAGTATGAGTTTTATATACTTCCACGTTCTTCTCTCCCTGACTCTTCTGCTGTCTACCCTCCATCCCTGAGGCAGGCCCTTCCCTATATAAAAATAGGTTTGCTTGATCAAGTCCCGATTGCACTTTCACAAATGAGTTAGAGGGTAAGCGTAGCTGTGTTTGTTTTTCGGGAGAGACTAGTAGCTCTTCCCCTGACAGTGTTTCCCAAGGTGAAGGGGAATAATGGCACCATCTGTGAGAGTTCCTAGAGTCTGTATAGCTCCTCACAATCATAAATGGATACATCCTGAGAGCACAAGTCCTAGCTGCTGCTGACGAACATGGCTTTTCACCATGGACTGGATTGGAGTATACTCTCATAGCATCAGAGACCTGAGGCTGTGGCTACGCAGTCAACCAATTCCCTCTGTGTCCCTACCTCTGTTTTGCCCTTCTATTTCTGCACTAATGATTGCCTTGGCTAGGGATTCGATGAGTATCCTAATTAAAGCATCTGAAATTTTTTCTACCAAAATATTCATATCAATACTCTGTTAACTTTCAGAGAAGGTGAACAATGTGACTAATTAGAAACACCGCAATAATGCCAACCTACACGGATGCCGTATATTCTAGTGTACAAGGCACTTTCACACCTATTACTTCAAATTATATTCATGATAACTAATATAGAGAAGAGCTGGGAGATTATAATTAGTCCTTTTACAAATAAAGATTCTCAGACAGGTTGGCTAAGTGATTTGGCCTATAAGTGACAGAACCAAATTCTCTATTAAATAAATGGAGGGAAGGGGCTATAGGAAGGGAGTGGGAAAAGGTAAATAGGCCCCATTAAGAAAAAGTATGTGATGTGTCAGACAAAAACTAGGATCTGATTAACCTCCTTTGTATCCAGCTTATTTAATGAATGTATGGAATAACCTCTGCCTCTGCTCTCTTTCAGTCTCTTGATACTTCACTTACACTTCTTTTCTTTCCATAACCAACATGCTGCAGCCAGAGCTGATCACATCATATATCATTATCATTACCAGATTCATATCACATCACATCACATCATTCTTTTGTGTAAAACTCCTCAATGGTTCTTCATTGCTTAGAACAAAGCCCACAGTTTCTCATGTCTAAATGACGGTTTTTGTAACCCAGTCCCTAATGGTCTGTTTCTGCCTTGTCTTACACCTCCCAGTCATCCTAGCTCTCTCCAATTCAGCCATACCTTCAGTTCCTTAGGAGCACCATGCCTGCCTGCAGAGCCGCTGTCCTGCTGCTTGAATGTTTTTTCCTTCACCTGGTTTTAAGTGCTATTCCCCTTTACATCCAAGTTCAAACAACACTTCCTCAAGTAAGTGTTCTTGATCTCTGATCTTCCTGACTAGGCCAAACAACGCTTTTATTTGCCTAGTCCCATGCCTTTCTTTCTGGAAGGCTTAGCAATTTTATGTTTATTTGTATGATTAGTTGATTAATGTGTCTTTCATTATGTCCCAAGAGAAATAGAGATGCCTGGCTTGGCTCACTATTGTGTTCCTAGTACCGATCACCACACCTGGTGTACAGTTGGCTCTCAATAATATTGACTAAACAAATGAGCAAATGGAAAAATAAAGGTGTTCTTCAAACTAATTAGTCATCATTTGTATTTAAAGTTCAGTGCAAAGCTATGTCCCTCATGGCAAGTGTCCCGAAGATGAAATGGGCAGTGAGTAGATAAGGCCTATATCTGTTTTAAAGAATAAAATTTCAACACACTGACTATTAAAGGTTGTATTGGCTTTTGTTAGCAATTTATGAACCAGGCATCACCCAGTGTACACAATAGACAGGAGTTCCACCAGGCGTGGCAGAACAGTTGGCTTTTGTGGGCAGCTTGACCAGGAGCAAGGAAGCAGCACAGTACAGGAAGTGGGTTAGTTAACCTCTGGTTGCTTCAGGTTACTTTCCTGGCATGGCTGAAAGCAGAGGGGGCTTCTTGTCATGCCAGCTCAAGTTGACTGGGCTCCTTTTGATTGGGTGCTGTGAATCTAACGTGTTGGTTTGTTTTTTGTTTTTGGAAAATTGGCCTATTTGGAGATTTGGCTGTCATCTCCTGATTTCCAGGAAGGTCCAATCTTATAAGTGAACAACTTAGTTTTCAGTTTGATGATGTGGAGCTTTGACATGAGTGATTCCATTCTGGGTTGTTCGTTGGGGCCTAATGCAGGAGCTCAGTCCAAGGAATGACTTCCCGTAAATTTTCTTTCACATATATTTTGTTGCAAAATGTTGTAAGCAAGATTTTAGTCTTAAAAAACTACTGAGGACTACTTATGTAAATGCTTCTTTTCCTGTTCACTGGGAAAGATCTCCCCTGCCATTTTTTCCTCTCCATCCCTTACCCCACATTATCTTTTTAAAAGGCAGTTCAACACTCGTGGTAAATAACTCCCTAGGATGAAGTTTTGATGGTCAGAAGCCCTGGTTAAGTGTCCGGTGTGTGAGCTAGAGTCCCTCATCCTAACCCACCCATGGGCACTGTTCCTTAGAGCGGACTCTGTTTATATAAATTGCCACCTTCCTCTTTCACCTCCTCAGCCTCTTGCTAAGAGCCCCAGCTTGAGCTTATTTGCATTGAGAACAGCTTTTGAAGCAGATATACACCTGCTCCTGCATATTCCCAGGGCAAACTGTGGGGTTTCCTGATGAAAGGGTTTGTTCATGTTTGTTCATACAGAGCTCAGTGCCTCTGAGTCAGAAAGAAGAATGAATAAAAAGAACTTTTCTGAAAGCCAGCTCTATGAAAAGGAAAGTACTGAGAGAAGAGAGTTTTAAGGCAAAAGACGCCAAAAAAATAAGAAGTGATCATCAAGAAACCATGTCGAACAGTTTTATTTCCTGAAACAGAAATGAGTGTCTATTTTCTTCTGCAGCAGACTGCTTCAGAGGGACAAATACAGTTCCACAGATGAAACTGGCATTTGCACCATGATCTTTAAGTCACTAATTCTTGCTGGGGAAACAGGGGGCAGGTGGAAAAGACTTGAAATTGGCTCATTTGGGGTCACTGTTGGTTAACGCCGAAATATTTATGTCAAGGGGCAGGAAAGGATTTAGCCCTCTACTTGATCTGTGGATGTGCCTGAGGGGCAGCCAAGTTTTGAAGGAAACAAACCAATGGAGGATTTGCTTTTCTCTCCCGCAGTTTGGACCTAAGAATCTAAGAAGACGCTTGTAGCACTGTCTTCTCTCTTAGCATATTTTTTTCTCTGGATCATCGCAGCATGTAAAGCTCTGACACCTAGGATATCCTGAGGGGGAAAGCAAGAGAGAAGGATATAATTGTACCAATTCATCTGGCCAGGAGACTGAGGGCACAATGTCCTTTGGGCAGAATAAATTGTTATTTTGGGAGCTTGTGTTGATCATTTTGGCAGTAGTATCCTAGAGGGACAAATCCAGAGTTGCAGAAAGACAGTTGGGTGCCTGGGGCAGGGAGTCAATTAGTTATAGGGCTCTCCTTTTTTCACACCCGCATTTATACAGGGTGAATATCCATTATCACTCCAATTTAATAAGGTAGTAACTGACTTATATTGTATAGCCTTATTTTAAAAGCTTATGATAGTCATTACTTTATTAATTTGTCATAATAAAAATAAATAGCTTTTACAACTTGCAATATTTAACATACAGTACAATGCTAAAATTAAAAGAAAACAAAAGTACATACACCTGTTCTATAGAAGTCAAATGTCTTATGAGATTTAAGGTCTGGGTCTCTTTACCCCTCAATTCCTCTTCTCATGTTTAATAAAAATATTTCCATATTATCTTTTAAAAGGAAATATATTTTGTTCTCTTTCTGTAAGGGCATCTGAGCCTCATTACCAATTACCCTTTCAGCCTTGAAATGGCAGCAGCCATCCGCCATCAATGTAGAATTAAACAAGGGTTCTCAGATTTAAGGGCTAAGAAATTAGTAAAATAAACTTTATTAAATGTATACGAAAATTGAAAGTGAAATTTTTTGTCAAATATGTATTTATATAAAATTTTCAACTCTAGAAACAAGTAAATGAATGCCCTGCCAACAAAATCTACTTTAAAACATTTTCTTTATTGGAAAGTGCTATTCCATTGTTCTAGGGCCCTCAGGCCACCCAGCCACTTTCCAGTTTTGTCTAAGACCTGGCCCTGACGTGCGGCCCAGAAGGGGAGGACACGGAAGACAGCAGCATGTAGAGGCCAGGTTAGAACTGAGCAGCAGTCTCTTGGACCACTAAATTCACCAGATAAAAGGAAAATATGGAGATAGGGGTGTTAGCGCTGAACGGCTTCCTTTTTCAGCTAACGCCCTCTTTTTTCTTAAGATTGTCACCTATCACTCTATGCTTTCCCTCTTCCCCTCTTCCTCCCCATCTTTCTTTTTCTTGACCTTCTACAATTAATAGAATACAGGATCTACTATGATGAAGGTAGCTATGGGTGCTGTTGACTGGATAAGCCCTACAGCGAGGCAAAGTGCCCAGAGGACTGTGGAAGGAGAAAGATAAGTGAATTTCTGCCCCTGTAGAACCTGGAGAAGTGCCACCACGGACAACAAAAGGAGAATGGAGTTGACAGCAAGAAGAGGGAACTACTGCTTTCGTGTGTGCTTTAGTACACACCTTTCATATGTAATCAACTGAAGTAAATAATACTTGTCTCACGTTTTCCATTATATAATAGTTTTTTTCAATGTTCATTTAGAAAATGTGTGTCCTTCCTTGAGTGGCATAACCCGCCTAATGCAATCTCTTTCATCTGTGTTGATGTTGACCTTTCACATGAGATACATTCCTCCTTGTGTGACCCATCCCACGTGTCACTAGAGCATCTCAATAGTTAAATTTTTACATGATGGAGAATGCATCATTGAAAAGCAAACATTTTTGAGATTTTTCTGCATCTGTTTTAAACGCAGCTTGGATATTATCAGATTCATACGTTTACACAGCACTGTGTCCCAAGCAACTTGTAAATATTTGATAAATGTTACTTTTTAATTCCTGATAACATTATGAAAGTGTTAAGAAATGTTATGGCCGATAACCTCTTTCTGAGCGTAAGACTCACATTTACCATGTAAAGTTATTGATTGACTAGAGCAAAATGATTTTGTTTTCAGGGAAACAAAGTCCCTCAGAGGCCACATTCAAACTTTCCCTTCACTTAATTGTACGTTGTCCAAGGACAGAGATAAGATATATTTTTCCTGCTATTTCTCAAGCAGGTCAACCTGGGTCTACTAAGACCAAATATTTATGGACATATGTGAGTATGTAGTTCCCTAATGACAAATGTGTGATACTATGTCAGAATGAAAGATTTTTGAGACAGTAATGTTGACTGTCTGAGTCGGGCATTTACTTAAGCTGTGTTGCTGGGAAGCAAGTACCTGGCCTTCAATCAAATAAAGCATTTTCTAATGAATGAGTTCACATTCTGAAGTGTAACCTCCAAGATCAGGACATCCAGGTACAAAGCCATCGTCCTGTGCAGAAAGAGTCAGCGATTTTTACGCAAGCTTGAGAATCTTCCATTTAAAGCATATGCTTCACAGTGGACCAACCTTCACTGATTTAGTTAAATGAACAAAGCATCGAAAAAATGGACTGAAATGAAATTGAGAAAGAGTTTTAAATCTGCCTATTGTTTCAGGCTACTTACACAAAATACAGATTTATTTTATGCTAATAAAATACAAGATGTTGGTTACCCTAAAGGGTAGTAACTAGAAGGGATGTGATGGAGGGATTTGGAAGATAAACATAATGTTTTGTTTCTTAATCCAGGTATTGGTTGCCTAAGTGTCTGGTTTGTGAAAGTTCCTTAATATATATATGTGAGAAACATTTTTACTTTCAATTTTCATATACATTTAATAAAGCTTATGCACATGCATATCAAAAGTCTGCATATGTCCTTGTTTAATCTTACTTTACTTTTTAAGAAGACGCATTCTCTTTCTTTCAAGTTCAAAGGCATCTTTTGAGTAAACATATTTGTATTTTCCTTGAACTTGACATGTACACACCTACCTATATTTCTTCAAGGAATCTCTAGCATGCCCAACTTAGTTTTTGGGTAATTGTTCTTATAAGTGAAAAATTGTTCTCACGGCAGCACCTGGCTCTGAGCTTCCTGAGACAGAGGTCATGTCATGTTTATGCCCTAGGAAGCTGGCATATGGTAGGTGATCAATAATTATTCAATATGATGCAAAAGATCAGGTAGTACAGGAGTCCTGATAGTCCCCAACTCTCACCTGAGTCCCATCAGTTTCTTTCTACTTCACAGTTTTTAACACTGGGGCACAAAAGGGAGACAGAACTAACCACTTCTGCTGTGACCAAGTTTCATGATCGGCAGGGATCCAGCCTCCAATCAGGTGTTATTGCACAAGGGCTAGTAAGTAGCCAAGGACAAGAACTGGGTAACTTCATCAGTTAAGTAAACAGTGGATAGCATAATGGCTCTGCTAAACAGGACAAGCTCAAAGTGCAGTGTCATGGCCAAATGTCTCCTTCCAATGGAATGGACATAGGTGCCTCTTAGCCACCAGCCTTGCAGGAATGATTACAATATTTATCAAGTAAATGACAGCTTACGTACTTTGTCATATGTTTTTTTTTTCAACCTCACAATAGTCTGTGGTAGAGGTAATATTATTCTCTTTCACAGACTCGGAGGTTGAACCAAGCAGTTAAGCAATCTGCTTTTGGTTACAAATTGACAGAACTGCAGCTCAAACCAAGGTCTGTATGGCTGACTCCAAATCCCATGAACTGATGTCATTACATATTTTTTTTTAAAAAAAGGTGAAATGTCAGAATTATCCTACTTAAATTCACGCTCAAATAAACAGGTGGGGGATATCGGAGTCTTCCATATTATTTTTTTTCTGGATGATAACGCAACTGAAATAAAGATCAGCAAGGTTAAGTAACTTGCTTAGCGCTGCTCAGCTAATAAGTGAAAAAAACAGGGTTGAGAACTAACATCTCTTTGACTCCATAACCTATGAACCTCTCACTCTACTGAGGATGCCGAATAGCTTTCTTCTCTAGAGCCAGCCCTGGTCAATGGGCAGTGGCTGCCTGGAGTTTTGCGCTGAAATGGATCAGAAACCACTGCAGAGCCCCAAGGGAAAGAAGCCTGGGATAAATTAGCCATGCTGCTTATTTGCCATCCCTGAGCTATACTTCTCCCAAAACCCACTGCCCCCTTTTACCCCTGGGGATCCACCCATTCTTAATTATCACAAGCCTTGTTATGCTTCCCAATAAGCAAGGCACACATATGAATACTACATTCTACTAAGCCATCTTTAAAGCATGTTTATATTATACGCTCTGAAGACACCACATCTGTTTTAAATACCACGCAGCAGGTTTGGAACTTGGTAATATCTTTATTTAGGCTCTAATTCCAAATAAGGAGACCTCTAAGTGGCTAAAGCAAACATGGACTAAAATTATTCTTAGTATAATTTCACTTCGTTTAAAACCATTTATTAAATGGTTTACTATTTTGTGAAAGTGGGAGTGCATTAAGACAATAAAAAGGAAACTAGATGGAAATCAGGATTATCAGGCCCAGGTTCCAACTTGATCCCTCACTAGGTTCTGTGGCTCTGGCCTAATCACTCAAAGGCATGGGTTTTGGAGTCAGAACTGAGTTTTTGATTTCTGGCCCTGACAGTTACAAGTGCTGCAATTACCGTATGCAATTTTCTGTATTTCCTAAAGCTTCAATTTTCTCATCTTTAATGTGTGAATAACAACTACCTCATTGGATTGTTATGAAATTCATGGAGATGTTGCATGCTAACTGCTTAGCATGGTTCTTTCAACATTGAGGTCCCCAGTAAATGCAGCCATCATCTTTATTCCTTGTCATTAAATTTCCTCATCTATAAAAGTTGGTTACAATGCAAACCTCTCAATCCTTCACAAAGTCCACTGGCAAGTTTAGGCTTCACAACAACATAATTTTTTTTAATTGTATATCTCACCTCAAGGTGTATTCCATCTATTAAGGAAACAGAACCCAAAAAAGAAAAAGTAAGAGATAACAACACATAATAAACATTCGTAAAACAAATGAGTAATATATGGATATGGGGAAAACTTGGAAAAAAATCAAATAATTAAAACTGAGAAGTTTATTTAAAATGTGGATTTTGGAGGAAGAAAAAAGCATGCCTTGCCACAGGGCACATAAAAAAGGGTTATAGATTCATGTATTGGAAATACTGCTCAGGTTCAGAAGAACTAATAGTTTTAACTCTAATATGCCCTAATGTTTTAATTTTTCTGAAGATTTTTCAATTTTTCTCATTGTGTAGAATGGGAAAAATAACAACATTGGCTTTTCTGAGGGCTGAAAGGATACAATCAGAGCATACATATGAATAGGTTTTTGCTACATTTAGTTTATGGTACAAGGAAAGGCCAAAGCTAGAGTAAGGCAAGCGAGTCCCCCAGGGTACAGCATTAAAGGAGACACACAACAAAGGGCTCTACAGTATGCCTCTTTTGACTTACACCTTTGTCTTCTCACTTGCCTCACCCTCGTCCTGGACCAGGGACAAAGGGACAGCAAACAGATCTCTCCAATGAAGTAACGATATGAATATAAATAATGAGACACAAGAGCACGCGACAAATCCAACAAATAATGGGCTATAAAGCACAAGGCAGGGAGTCTGGAGCTGATGAGACAGTGGAGCTACTTCAAGTTTTGGAGAAGGGCTGTGGCATGTGTTTTCATAGCTTTATCCTAGAATGCAATAGTTCGATTGCATTCTGGATCATACGCCAGTTGGATCTATGGAAGAGGTCAATATTGTTCTATTTTATTATGGATTTGGGAAGAAAATAAAATTACATATACAGTTGTATGACAACTACTAAAATTATGAACTAATGAAATTAATAAAGAATTGATCATGCATGCCCTCTTACTGTGGTTTATAGATGGTTGTGGTGGAGATTGCCAGGTGTCTCACACCAGCCAGAGAAAGATTTGCTATCTGCCATTTGTACAAATTGGCAACTAAAAAAGAAAGCATTTGGATAAGCTGGTCCTTTGGGCACAGTCGCTCTTGAAATATAGAACTTCTTGGATGTACATTGGAAGAGAGTTGATCTCGAGTCTATGGAATGTCGCTGGAGCTGGGTGTTCACAAAGCTAGTGGAAAGCATGTTAATTCTGTTCTACTGAGGGTTAGAAAAGAGCTTCTAGGGTCAGGGACTGTCAGAAACCTAGGAACTCATTTTGGACTGTAATGAAACAATTTTATCTATATCTAAATTTATCGATTAATAATCACTGCCAGGAACACTGTCAAATGAAGGATGCTGAGCCTACAGCCAGGCTCCTCAGGTAAGGGTCACCATTAACTAGCCATGTCTGTTACAAGAAGAGCAGAAATGAGAGGTGGGATATGGGTCTGATCTAGTTCAATATTTGGTTTTACTATTGTTAAAGCCAAGGCTCGAAGAGGAAAAACTTACTTAAAGCAACACAGGTCAATGCATAAGTGAAGAACCAAACTCAGGTTCTCCAACTCATGACAACTTGTTCACAATCCACTTCTCAATAAACCACAGAACATTTTTATTTATGGCATGTATTAAAGAACGTTGTTCTCTTCTCTCAAAAGCCACATTTTCACTAAACTTTTGTGTTCTAATTTTTTATTCCAAAATTTTTTCCCTATCTGTGTATCACTCATCTGTTTTGCAAATGTCTATTGTGAGTTATCTCTTACTTGTTATTTTTAAATTTTATATCTTAGTTTATCTTGGTCCATACATTTTGATCCACAGTGGAAGTTCCAATTACAGAGTAATGCTTTTATTCAAGATACTTTATTCTAGCTGAAACCACATCTTTTCTATGCTAGTCTATCAGAAATGCAGCATAATGGGAGTCTTTGCTGAATATGAAGCAGATTCCTAGAAAACAAGTGGGCATTGATTTATTTTTATTGATGTGCTTTTACTAACTGACAGGAAGTGTTCTTTGAACACCCCTCTTCCTACCATTCCACTCCAATAAGCCACTGAGTTTGATAATTTCCAACACAAGGTCCATGCTGCTGTCTAGAGGGCTGAGAGCGTCTCCAGCCACAGTGCTAAGTGGGCCAGCAGCCACCCAGGTTTCCCTGGTTCAGATGTGGCATTTTCCTGATGTGGAACTTACATCCTGAACTGATATAACCTTTCAGTTTGGGACTATGAGCTGGGATATGGATGCCTTGGACAACTCTTGGTCTTCAAAAAAAGAGAAAGCTAACTAGAAATAAACCTGCAGATGAACTATCCGTATATGCAGTGTCCAAGGGAAAGTAGGTTTGCTGGGGAAAAGGTTATGAAAAAATAAACGGAGAAAAACCAACTTTTTTTTTGCTTTGAGTCCAGATGTTTTTGATGTCATTGAGCATCAGGTGCTGTCTAGGGTCTCCAGATTCCATGTCACGTTCTCTGTGGAAGTTGCAGCACACAGGCAAATGATGTTTTGAATGTGAGTGGGAAAAGGAGCTGGAACATTGCTGTTGGGAGCAGACTACCTCCTTTGGGCTACAAAGAGCCTCCTGGGCCTTTTTATTCCCAATTTACCACCTACATATTGGAGAACTGTGATGTTAAGTTCTAATAAAAATGTGGGAAAAAATTGTACACTTTCTTTTTGAATTATGTTCTCACGCACCTAAAAGGGCTTCTCAGGGCTTATTTCTGCCTACTTTTTTTTGTTTCTTCTGTTTGTTTCAAAATCAATACAATATCCAGTTCTCTACCAATTGGAATGAAAGAGAAAACGAATTACACCCATAATGCTGCTGTCCTAATACAACCAAAACATTCTGGTTTATTTTCCTGAGGATGCATTTTTCCATAGCTATAACTTTATTATTATTTTACTTAAATCTGTAAAGTTTTTTCTATGTCTTTTGTTATTTCTCTTTTCTAAAACTTTTTTTTGATAACTTCATAATATGCATATGCCACAGTTTATCTTTTTAAATTCACTATTGCTAGATAGTAGGTTATTCCCAATTCTTAATACTTCTATGAACATCTTTGTGCTTGCCACGTTTATCATATCTGTTAGAGTCCTTAGCTTAGGTTTATTTGGTCCCCAGCTTGGATTTCTCATTTCTACTGCTCACCCTCATTTATATTTCAAAACAAGCAGTACTCTTTTTACAAATGGTTGAATTATTGAAAATACTTGATACTATGCCAAAATTCTGCCTGCTGTTTCCTCGGTAATGACCTTGGCCTAAATGAATGCAGTTTTCATTTCCCACATTTACATGCTGGGGCCAACTTTCATATAAAAAAAAAAGATATTCCTTACATTTTCTTTGAAGGGTTCCAATGACATTGTAGGTACAACACTCTTTTGTGCTGGTGACCACAGCAGGGACATCACTGAGAGGCCTGCCTGAAATAAAAATGGCACTTTTATGGCTATGGATGTGTTCGTCCAAAAAAACATTTAATCACTCTCAAGGTTTTTTTCCCTTGTCTGTAGTAAGCAGCATTTTGTAACTGTAGAGTTCTGCTAATGCACACTTCTGCCGGGAAGCTTCCCAGGGTGGGGCACAAAAGATGCTAAGTGGCAGCGGGGAGACTGGGAGAAAGCCATTAACACTCCAGCAGCGAGGTCAGATCTGATGCTTCCTTTTGTTTGCAGGATCCAAATTAAGAAGCTGCTTCTGTACTTTCCCTGTTGCCTCCCACCTAAACACACTCTTGGGTCATCTCAGTCTGGTCACATCTTTTGACAATTAGCCACCCATTAACAGGGTGATTGAAAAGGAGCCAGAGTGGTTTACACATAAAGTGCTTACTCTTTTCCAGGAAGAACACATATCTCTACAGTTTCATTAATGCTTTGGCCGATTAGTCCACACAAGAAAATAAAATACTAACACTCTAGAAAGCACTAGCAAAGGGAAGAAAGTGGGGTGGAAGGAAGAAAATTAAAAAACAAAATAACCCTTAGAGATTTTTCTTTTCTTTTCTTCCTTTTGCAAACATGCTTTAAAGTGGGGGGTGGGGGGTGGGGGGGGGCTTATCTTGCTTCTATCTTTTTCTACCTTTAAAGCCAGTATTACCAGCCATTTTACTTGTACTTTACTATTATTATCTGGGTGATGGCTGTGACATGTTGATCATATATGGCAGTGAGAAAATTGATTTCCCTCAACAGAAATGCTTCCAATTTTCCCAGGGCCATAATTTTATGTCCACAACAAAATAAAAGGGTCATTTTCCTTAAGATGAGGGGAATTGAAATCTTTGATAAAAACTATGGTAAATGCTGTACTTTTGATTGTGGAAACGGCAGTTTTCACAAACATCTGGCCTGTCTGATTTGGGGGTATGGTTTGGGGGCAGAGGAGAGAGGTCTGAAGGCAAAGAATTGTTATTTTTCTCTAAAGAGCTGCATTTGCTTTAAGAAAGCTCTGTAAGTCCACAGCTTCGCTCTAAGTGTTCATATTCCCATTACAGGGAAGCTACAGGGTGCTGCTTTGAGCTTACCTGCCGACAAGCAGGAGCACTAAGAAAAAAAAAAAAAAAGCCACAGTCACATGGAATGAGCCTTCTCAAAGAATGAACACCTGTGCAGGCCTTCAGTTCATAGGGAGTCTCCACAAAATGCACTGATAAACTCACAGATGTTGCTCTGGAAGCAAAAGACATTTCATTCCAAAGAAAGAGGTAGGAGGATTGAGACTGGGGACAAATTGACTTTGTGTAAGTACAAGAAGAATAAAAACAGAGGCTGTTTTCTGAGTCCTAATTGCTGCTTTGTTTGGTTAGCAGGGTTTACCCAATCTGATGGAAACTGATTTCCAAGCAGCTGATGGAGCAACGTTTACCAACAAATATTTAGAATTAGAGACCTTTGCTTCACCCTGAATCTACATGCAAGGTTAAACTAAGTTTTCTAGCTGGATAGCTGAGTGTTTTATTCAACATTTGATTCACCCATGGAACTATTTTTATGTAATGACTGCAGTTGCAGCTATGGATGCATGAGAGAAGGTAAAAAAGAGCTCTTGCTTTTACATAGTAATTCTCCCTGAGCTAAAAGTAATCTGCCATCTTACACATTTTTCATGTAGTCTAAAATAAATCAATGTAACTTTTGTAATCAGAAAAAGTAATTTTTATTAGGGTTACTTATGAATATGAATAATGAATATTCATTTGTTAGAAAGGAAAAGACACAATCCATTAGGAAGGAATCCGGAAGTGCATCCTCCTGGGAAAAATTTAACTCAAAGAGTACTGAAATTACATGAAAAAAGACAGCAATCTAAGGAAAATAGTCTTAATGCTTCTTGCTTTTTTTTTCTTCCTGGATATACTCCTTCTAACTCTACCAAAGTAGCATCTGAAATTACTGGTATTTACACACTGCAGTAGTTGTTTTGTTTTCATGCATCCACTGATTTTCCTGAGTTTACATCGATAAAGTACTCGAAAATGAAATGTAAAAAAAGAGATTATATGTCTTATTTTCGAAAGTACAGGTTAAAGTAAGGGTAAGTTGTGAGTGATGGGCCAAATCTAGCTGCCACCTGTTTCAGTATAACCCTGCCAGTGAAAAATGGTTTTACGTTCTTAAACCGCAGAAAAATATCAAAAGAATAATACTGTTTTGTGACAGGTAAAAATTATATAAAAATCAAATTGCAGTGTAGTCCATAGCAAAAATTGATTGGAGTACAGTTGTACGCATGCATTTACATATTGCCTATGGCTGCTTTGATACAATAATGGCAGAGTTGAGTAGCTGCAACAGACCATATGGCGTACAAAGCCTAAAGTGTTTACTACCTGGTCATTAGCTTACGTTTTCCTTCACCTACAAAAATAGCTTATTAGATGACTATACCAAATCACTTTATGTGGCTGAGTTACCACATAAACACCAATAAATTTCACTTTCATACAGGCATGAACTTTACCTTCTGACATAAATAAAGCTTATCAGTAGATGTGATGTCATCAAAAAAGTCTTTCCTTTCTGACTCACAATTTGGATGAAGTTTAAATGGAGCTCTTATATCTGTGGTACAAATAATGTTTCATTGTCACTGAAGAGTCAGTCTTGAAAAGTGAGACATTTTCAAGGAAATCCTTCAAATAGAAATTTTTAAAGCACTTAGGAAAATGTCTGCACCCAGAAGAAATCTAAGTGCTTACATTTTGCCAGCTAAGAGCAATTATGATGCAGTGCAGGTAACAGGGGAAGAAAACTCACTTTGTTTCTTGGAAGCTGTGCTCTTTGAATGTCCAGTTCTTTTCAGGGCAGTTTAGATGACAGCAATTATTAATGGCTCTGGCCTAGGAAGGGCGAGTGACAAGCCGTAATTGAGTGATGCTCATTTGAATCCATTGCCCCGCCTCTTTAATGTGAAAAGGTCCCTGCATTTAGAATAGTAACGATGAATTAGAGTAACTTGCCTGCCTCATTAACATGTGGTCTGATCTAGGTAAATCAATTTGGAGGATGTCGGCATATTTAATCCTTCCCAAGGGTGAATTGTGGCTTTTTCCAATTTGTTGACCTTACAGCTACGCCCAAAAGAGTTTCCTTGTTTCATCTCGAACCAGTGTTGGATACTGAACGTGCCTATGCTAAACCTGGAATGCGACTGAGTCCCTTTGTAATTATTCTGACAAACACAGTGGATTAGCGCATGCTGGAATATCAAGAAAGATGGGGGTATTTGTTCAGAAAATTCCCATATCACACTGAAAGCACCCATCCTTAGAGTAGCAGTGCTGCTCTTTGCCAGTATAGAATCAGCCTTTTTGTATGAATTGCTCTTCTCAAGGATCAGAATCTGAGAAATTGCAGAGCATGGTTATGTCTTCAGGACAGAAAGATTTGCGACTAAACTATAATTTGGGAGGCCAAATGGATTTTTCAGGATTGCTGCAATGTCTTGAATTTGGTTCAGTGGGTATGTGATTTGCATGAGTGGCCACATCACAGAATCATTCACGTCTATTCAGCTTCAGCTTCCTCTTGAGGGTGAATACGTAATGCCTTCAATAACCAGTGGAAGGTGGTGCTCTTGAATCTCCTACTCCCTTGGCTGCTGTGTGTTTGGGATGGTGAGAGAAAGGGGATAACATATGGCAGGCATGCCAGGTGAAGCTTCCTGGGAAAGCAGCAGCCAGTCATTAATGATATGTCAATATGAGCTTTATTACAAACTCTTGAAGGATTTTAAGCAGAGAAGTAACATGATCACCATTTCTTTCCAGTGATCAACCTAAACCTGTTAAGAATTGGGTTTGGTGGGTATGGTAGGACTCATTGGAGATGATCAGTAATCCAGAGGAAAGATCATTTAGTGTGAGAAGGGTGGGACTGGAGAGAAACAGACAGGATTTACAGATAGAAGGTAAACTCAAGAGGACATAGCAATTGTTTGGATGAGAAAATTGAGAGGCAGAGGTAAGAGTTAAAGACAGTGTCCAGGTCTCTGCCTTGGGCACCTTTTTGGATGCTACTGTCATTTGCTGAGCTGGGCATCAGGAGAGGAAGAAGAGGTGTCTCCTTCAGGATAGGATGCGGTGAAGTTAGATAATGCAATCTGGTTATTTTTGTCTTTAATTTTTTTTGTCCTTAATGTATTAATCCAATCACTTCTAGAATATTTGAATGTAGGATTTTTCAGAGGTAAAGAAATTCTAAGTGATAAAATAGCCATGAGTGTGCCCTTGGAAATTAATGGCTGAAGTGGAGAGTAGGCCAAGGCTACCAGAGTGTAAGAGATCAAGAAATGAAATGACTAGGATAAAGCATTCTTAAGAATTCTCGAATCTCCCAAAATGAAGGCAGGGCTGGGTACAGTGATCCAATAAAGTGATCCAGTCTTAAAACTTTCAATAAATAAGAAGGGAGTTACCATGAGGCTATGAGAGTAACAAGAATCAACAGTGATATGGCCAAATATCATGAGTGGTCTACAAGAACCAGGACTTTTACACAAGGGGAGAAGGGTGACTGACTTTTCAGAAACATTACATTTTTGTGAGTCAGATACTTGGGATTTAAGAAAAATAAAGGCAGCTTCTTGAGGGACTTTCAAGGATATTCAAGGTGTCCTCAGGAAAGAGCATATTACAGTTAAAACCAGCAGTTAGGAAAAGCACGTGGGGGAGAGTTTGAGAACACGGGGGAGTTTATGTGCAACTTAAGAGAAAGCCTAGAGCACTCAGTGGAAAGTTGTGGAGAAAAGAGGATCAGTGGGAATTTAGCGCAACAGAGGGAGCACAGAGCAGCCCAGGGGTGAGAGTCTAGGGGGAGATAGATGAACAGAAAATGAGTCTTAGGCAATAGGGTGGTGAGAAATGGTTGGTTTATGGGACTTTTAGATTCTTAGAGCTGCTGTAACCAATCGCCACAAACTTAAAGGCTGAAAACAACACAAATTATCTTACAGTTCTAGAGGTCAGAAGTCCAAAGCTGGGACTTAGGAAGCTAACATGAATGTGCCGAGAAGACTGTCTCTTTTTCCTGGAAGCTCTAGGAAAGTCAGCTTCATGCTTTTTCCAGATTCCAGAGGCTGCCCTCATTTTCGGATTTGCAGCCCTCTTCTGGCAATGAATCACTCCAAATTCTGCTTCCATCATCTCATCTCTTTCTCTAACTTTCTTGCCTTCCCCTTTCCCTTATAAAAACACCTGTGCTTACTGCATTGGCCCCACCTGGTTAATCCTGGATATCCTCCCATCTCAACGCCTTTAACTTACATCTGTGAAGTCCTTTTGCCATGTAACCTAACACAATCACAGCCTATGGGATGAGCATATGAATGCCTTTTGCGGGTCATTAGTCTGCCTACCTCAGGGGCCCAAAATTTCCTGGCGGAGGGGAGAGTAGAGCTGGAAGTGCAGCAGAATTGACCACATCCTAGAATAATTGTGCTCCCAGGAGAGTTCAGATGCAGGTTGGATGAAAGTGTCATGTAGACTTTAGATTCTCACTACCAATCAGTTAAGAACAATGGCCTTCAAAAGTTATCAGGAGAGAACTGAGAAAACGAAGACGCAAAGCTGCTAGCAGCCACTGGGAAGTCACATAAATCTCCTGAGGAAAGGGCGAAAATGGGATTCATTCATCTAGACTGGAAAGTCCATGGTTCCCAGTCTATAGTTTATAGCTATGGTGGCCTTGGTAGAGGACAAAAATAAGAGCAGTTAAAAACACTGTGGCTAGTTGGGGAAAGAGGATAAGGTAGGAACAAAGAATTGGAGTCAAAAGTGATCTGGAGCCTGGGTCAGAAACACAGATGAGATACTTAGGCTAATAACAGTGTATCTGAATCATTTCTCACATCTTGCCAGCCATTAAATCCTGTATGTATTCCTTGAGAAGTTCTTGCAAGTACTTTACTTTCTCCTTGTTTTTGCCTGCTACTACAGTAGCCCACATCCATCTATACTTCACGCTTTAAAAAAAAAAAAAAAAAAGGAAAATTTTTTGGGGAAAAAATAATATGTTAGATTTGGTATATGCTGACCTTTAAAAAAAGGCAGTATGAGGGATACAGGACTTAGCTGGTGAGAGAGATTCGAAAGTCATCCTCGTAATGATAGTATTGAAACCCATGACAGGCTAAAAACCCTTATAATAAGATTTGGGAGAAACAAGAGCTGATAGTCAAGAACTGAGAACTTAGATAAGGAAAAAGAATCAAAGAAATGGGGGGAGAACCAGGAGAGAGAAGCATGGGAGAATCAATCATTTGTTGGGAAAAGTTTCATCAAAAGATTCAAATGAATGGTCATCAGGGTCAAAAGCTACAAAGAGAGGAGACAGAGACTAAAGGTCAACTGATATTCCCTGGATTTACCCAAAAGGAGGTCTTTAGAACCCTTCAAGAATATTACTATGGCACATAATTAAGGATCACAGGCCATACAAAACTTTCGTTTTCTTGAAGATAATGGTATTAGTTTCCCACAGTCCATACTCTTAAAGCTGTTCATATGATGGCAAGCAGTTGAGAGCCATGGACTTTCTAGTGTACGTGAGATACCAGGGGAATTTTCAGCCTGTCTTTCTCTTAGTCCAAAACTCTAATGGCTTGAAGAAGAGACAAATTTTAAACATAATAAAAAAGAAAACAAATGGAAGCATCCAGATCTCTGTTACGGTTTTAGGTTGAGAGAGGAAATGTGGAAGGATATTTTGGCCATTGGTTTGTTGTGCAAATGAGCAGCAATGTTGATTCCAATATAATATTTAGCCTCTTAAGAAATATCTCGTTATACCATCCTTAGCACTGTGATAGGAAGTTAAGGGGGATGGGTGTCATAACGGTGGAACTCAGAAACTTGGTTTTGCTCTGCTCAATTTGACACTTGAATCAAGAAATTTTACATATAACCTGACAACTCTGAGTCAGAGCGAGTTAAGTTCCTGGACTCATTTAATGTTTCCCCAATTTTTGCTTATTAAAGAAGATGAGGATGAAGGAGATATTAAAGAAACTTTCTGAATCAAAAGTCCCATCACTGTCTTTGGCATCAGTGAGCAAGGCTGATAAGAAGCCTGCAGGACCAGGAGAAGGCAGAGGAGAACAGTCATAGTAACAGAGAAGCCTGATTTCCAGGCAGACGAGACACTGAATAAGAAAATTGTGGCTCACTGGGTGGAAAGATTTTGATACATTAGTAATGATAACCAGGCAACTGGAAAGTGTGGTTTGCACAGGCTGGCCTGTCCAAGTTGGATGATATCCTTGAATGGACAAACACTTAGGTGTTACCAGGATACAGATAGAGAATAGTACTGAGTGAATGGGGCATGAAAATGGCTATTCCATCTTATAAAATATAAATCTACTCAACAGAACATTCCTTCCTACTTGAACACCAACTAGTCTATAATAATGTAATGGGGAGGAGGGCGAAGCTTTAATTTTATAGGAGCAAGAGCTGCATTCATACAATGATGAAATCATAATTGCAAAATTTAAATTGTTACTGTGGAAAAAAAAATGTCCATACATACTCATTTCTTTCACCCATTCTCTTTCCCATCATCTTCAGCTTTCTCCATGGTATGTGCCATAAGAAGCGGTACAGCACTGTGGTTAAGCATTTTTGCATGGTTTCAGAGGCCATCTTTTTTTCCTTAACTATTTAGCTTTATCACATTAACACAAGTTACTCAAACTCTGAGCCTAAGGTTATTCATCTAACAAATGACACTAATAACTGTCTGTTTCAAAAGTGGTTGTGAGGATGAAATGAAATAATATAGGTAAAATACTTAGCACGGGGCACAGAATACAACTGTTGTTCAATAAATAATCATCATCATCACTGGCTACTTATTATAATAAGAATCATTTATTAGTTAATATCACAATGCAACAGAAAGAAAATTGAACAAGAGAATGGATAAGCATATGCTCTATTTTAAAATAAATCACTCTCCAAACCATACAAACTCTAGAAGAAAACCTAGGCAATACCATTCCGGACATAGGCATGGGCAGAGATTTTATGACAAAATCACCAAAAGCAATGGCAACAAAAACTAACATTGGCAAATGGGATCTAATTAGACTAAAGAGCTTCTGCACAGCAAAAGCATCTATCATCAGAGCAAACAGGCAACCTACAGAATAAGACAAAATTTTTGCTGTCTACCCATCTGACAAATGTCTAATATCCAGAATTTACAATGAACTTAAACAAAATTACAAGAAAAAAAAAACATCAAAAAGTGGATAAAGGCTATGATCAGATACTTTTCCAAAGAAAACATTTATACGGCCAACAAGCATTTGAAAAAAACCCCTCAACATCACCATCATTAGAGAATGCACATCAAAACCACAGTGAAATAGTATCTCATGCCAATCAGAATGGCAATTATTTAAATGTCAAGAAGCAACAGATGCTGGCAAGGCTGTGAAGAAACAGGAATGCTTTTACACTGTTGGTGGGAATGTAAATTAGTTCAATTATTGTGGAAGATAGTGTGGTGATTCCTCAAGGATCTAGAACTGGAAACCCCATTTGACCCGGAAATCCCATTACTGGGTATATACCCAAATATAAATCATTCTACGATATAGATACATGGACATGTATGTTCATTGCAGCACTATTCACAATAGCAAAGACATGGAACCAACCCAAATGCCCATCAATGATAGAATGAATAAAGAAAATGGAGTACAATCACACCGTGGAATACTACCCAGCTACAAAAAGGAATGAGATCACGTCCTTTGCAGGGACACAGATGAATCTGGAAACCGTCATCCTCAGAAAACTAACACAAGAACAGAGAACCAAGAGCCGCATGTTCTCACTCATAAGTGGGAGTTGAGCAATGAGAAAGCAGGGAAGGGAACAAAACATATGGGGGGCCTGTCATGAGGTGGGGGGCAAGGAGAAGGAGAGCATGAGGACAAATAGCTAATGCATATGAGGCTTAAAACCTAGGTATATAGGTGTAGCAAACCACCATGGTCCACATGTTCATATGTAACAAACCACAAGTTCTGCACACATATTCTGGAACTTAAAGTTTAAAAAAAAAATAGCAAAAATAGAATAGTAAAAATAAATAAATCACTTCTAACCTTTTGACCTGTGTCTTTAAAACAGGAATAACAGTATCTATACTAACAGATTCCCCTAGAATTCCCCATAATTCTACTCCCTGTGAACGAATAGAATTATGAATATTTATGCTTTGTAAAAGATATCTAAGTATAAGATAGGAGAATAAATACAAATGTACCACTACAGCTCTATTTCTGCTTTCACAAGTTGCATAAAGCCAGGTAAATGATACTTAGTTAGTTGGGCCTTAATCTGGCTGCCATCATTTGTCTAGTAGAAACGTAATGGATATTTTTCAGCTGGAGATGTTCAAGGCAGTGGAATGTGTCTATCCTAAGTCATTCTTGAGTGCTAAAAGTCTTGAAGTTGCATTTTATTTAATTGACTATTGATAATATAATAAAGCTCAATGGATATTTTTAAAAACCTACTATGTACTATGCATAATCTAGAAGTAAATGTTAGATACAAAGAGTTAGGACCCTTGAATCATACCTCTTGTAATTTGCAGTGACATTGACCTTATAATGTAGGCGTTTCCATCGAGTCATCTATTAAAACACTATTATGATACTTATCTACTATGCAAAGGAATCATAAATTGGTTTGAATGTTAAGCTTCACTCGGAAAAAACATTGTCTAAGCAAAAGCCTCACCATTGTGTCATTCCTGCCTTTGGTGCCATGGTTAATAGCTGCAAAGTACAAACCACTGAATTACGTACTTGCCAGTACAATCCTGCCCCAGAGCAAGGTACTGGTGGAAGCCAGCCCAGTGGAGGGCAGAAAGAGTTCCTGGTTCTAAAAAACTGGTGACAAGATGACGTACGCGATGGGCAGCAGGTTCAGAGAGGCGCACTCTGAGGCGGTGTCCACTAACACAGCCCCTGTCACTGGTCCAAAGCCAATATTGTAACCAAACTGATTGATTGACTCAGAATGTTAAGCAAGAGTCTCACAGGAAATGGACACAGACAAGCCACTACATGGATAGATGATCTGACCACATGTAAGCAATCCATGGATGGCACAGAGCACAAGAGAGAGTTCCGCTTTGTTTACTTAAAAGTCTGTGCTATGTGAATGAAAGTCCTGACACCATAAACAACATTGACACATCACTTTGAGGTTTCTAAAGCCCTCATATATGCACACAGTCACATTTCCCTCTTATTGGTCCACAGATTCATGGATCTTTGTTTGTGTCTACATTCTGGGTCAGCAGAGGGAAAACCCCTTTTTGGACTGCAGGTTCACCCTGGTTTTAAGTCAATATAAACTTCTATATGAGCTGCCACCTTTCTTGCCAGCCTGAATTGTCCAGGGTCATGGCCCTCTACTCGTTAGCAGACAAGGTCACAGTCTTCAGACACAGGCTAACCTCGGGCTGCATACTTAGCACCTTCAATTTGTTCGTAAGTCCTTTTTTGCCTCGTCCTTTTTCTTTTTTTTTTTTTAATTGCATTTTTGGTTTTGGGGTACATGTGAAGAACATGCAAGATTGTTGCACAGGTACACACATGGCAGTGTGATTTGCTGCCTTTCTCCCCATGCTATCTCTCCCCAACTCCCCAAATGCCCATCGATGATAGACTGGACAGGGAAAATGTGGCACATATACACCATGGAATATTATGCAGCCATCAAAAACGATGAGTTGGTGTCCTTTGTAGGGACATGGATGAACCTAGAAACCATCATTCTCAGCAAACTGACACAAGAACAGAAAATCAAACACCGCATGTTCTCACTCATAGGTGGGTGTTGAACAAGGAGAACACATAGTCCTTTTTCTTATATGCCACAAGCCCATACAATTCAGCTCCCTAAAAGCTTCAGTGTACCTGGGCTCCATTGACCTTTTTATAGCCTCATAGAATCTGAGAGATGCAAGAGACCTTGGAGGTCTTTAAGTCAAAATTTCTGTTCATAGTCGAAATCCCCTCTGCAGCACTCCTGACTGCCAGTCATTTGGCCTCAGTGTGAATGACCCCTGTAGAAAGGAGTTCACTGTTTTGCAAGGCAGCCCATTCCAGCAGATTGCATTTTCCTAAATGACTACAATGATATTTTCCATCCCATTTGCTCTTGTTACAATGTGACTTTGAGGCCTTCTCATTGAGAATAAAGCCTAGGGCTTTTCTACTTATATCCTGACAGAGCTTAAGAAGGCCTTAACCAACGGAGTGCAGCAGAAGGAGGTTATGTATCTTCTGAAGCCAGCTCATAAAAAGACCACAGCTTCCAGCTGGCTCACTCTTCAGAATGTTTGTTCTAGGGAAGCCAGTCATTGTGCTATAAAGAAGCCCAACTTCACTACACAAAGGGACCATATGGAAGGGTCCACCTAGAGAAAAACTGGGGCTCCTAGCCAAGATCCGGCACCAGCTATAGACCTGGGAGTCGGGGATACTTCAGATGCTTCCAGCCCCCAGCCTAGGAGTTACCCTATCCGACACCAATTGGAACAGACATGAGCTATCGATGTGGACCCTTGCCTCTTTAGTTCACAGGGCTTCATATCAAAAAGCCCAGTGTTCCAGGATCTGAAACCAAGGGTCCTCTATATCATCAGGACCTAATTTAGATGATGAGATCCTGGACTTTAAGCTGATGCCTCACTGGGATAAGACTTAGGGCCTTGAAGGGGGCCATGAATATATTTGGCACGTGGGAGGAATTTGAATTGCTGTGGCCAGAAGGCAAATTATAGCAGATCGTATTTTCCTGAATGCAACAGTATCTCCTTTTCCATTTGTTCATCCTACAGTGTGAAATAGAGGCTCCTCCCACTGAAAGGTGAGGTCTATGTTCTTTCCCCTTGAATCTGGACAGGGGCTTATCAATCAACTGATAGATTAAGGCTAAAGGGATGCTATGTGACTTCCAAGGCTAGATGGTTTAGGGATCCATGCTCTACTCCAAGAAAGCCTACCATCATGCTGTGAGAAAGCCTAAATCACCAAATGGAGAGAAAACGTGGAGAGGCCCCCAAGGAGAAAAGCCGAGGCCTCAGCCAATGTTTTGCATCAGCCACTAGACCTGTGAATAAAGGAGCCTCAAGATGACTCAAGATGCCCCTGATGATGCCACATGGTGCAGAGATCAGCTATCTACCTTAAGCTTAGTCCGAAGTGTAATTTATGAACAAATACATACTGTCATTGTTTTGAGCCAGTAATTTTAGGGGCAACTTGCTACGTGACATTAAGTCACAAGAACAGAAGTAAATTCCTGCATCCGGGAGCAGAGCCACACAGTAGGAACAGAGCCCTATATTATTAGAATAAAACCCTGTATTTCGGAAGAAATCTTCATTGCGGTAAAACTCTGTATGAGGGATGAAGCGGTGCATCAGGGGTTGGAGGTCGGTATTACAGGAGAACCCTATAATGAGGACGTACCCTTATTTGAAGGTAAAGCCAGCCCTCTATCAAGAGACAGAAATGCAGAGCTCCAGTCAATTGTGTATTCCTGGTTGGTCGGCCTTGGACAGGATGTCTAAATGTCTCAGGATCTTAGATACTGACAACAGAGATCATAACCTTATTCATCTATAGAAAACACTGGATAATAGGTTAGCTGCTTCCCTAGACTTTAGGATTCCAAACAGCCATTTATGCCTCCAGGTACTCATTGTGACTTGCCATTGTGATCAAAGGTGGGGCGTATTTCCAGACTGAAAGCCATCGCTTTTATTTTTGTATCTTCTCTATCATTCCCTCACCAATCCTCACCAATCCCTGTTTTTATCTAGATCTTTCACTGAGCCTATTTCTGTAGGACCAGAGCAAATGCAATTCTTGCAGTTCCTACAAACAAAATATGGGGTTGTGTATGTATTTTCCTGTCAAAATAAAGTACCGGCAAAGCACGAGATTTACACTTCTTTGCAATTAGTCTCTAGGCTGCCAAAAAGCACCCTAACTTTCTAGAATTCTTACAGATAGTATCTTTTGCCAACAACAATTTCTTCCAAGCACAAAGCAATATTCTTAAAAAACTAATTTTCCAGCTGGAGATGTAAAGTGTGATGCTGTGTCACTTAAAATCTAATATACAGTAATATGAAGACAAGGGATTGGCTAAGTGGCTTCTCAGAAATGCAGCAGAGAATCCCCCCCTGCATCCTCAAATATAACCCAATGATATAAATTATGAAGCAAAACTACCATATGTCATAGAAATACTAGACTCTAGAAAGTTCTCTCTGTTGTCCCTGAATAAGGGGTTTAAAGACGTGGATTATCATATACTGAACTTACTTTTCAAAATAAAAGGAATCCCACTTTTATGGGCCATGTGGCTTTGGATTTACAAATGAAGGTGACACACAGATTCCAGATGAAAAGGGGCTCTTGGGGCCTCCTCCTCCTCCCCACCAACACAAACCTCCTTTCATTTCTCCCCTTTTTTGCACACCCTGAACCTTGTTCCCAAAGACAGATCTTTAAGATTCTTTTTTCCCCCTAAATTGATCATTTTGATGTCAGGTCATTTTGAAACCAGTGATTAGCGAATATGATAAATTACCAGTCGCAGGTTTATTTTGCAGGGCTTGAAGTTCTGATGCATTAGTTATTTCCACCCAGGAAAATTATAACTCTGAACATCAACTTCTACATCTCCAGATAGAAAACTGGTTTGTTAAGAAAATTGTTCTGTGTTTGGAAATGTAGGTTCTTTATACTGACAAGATCTAAATGGCACCTGCTGTCTTTTAAAATATTTTTAAAAGTGTTATCCTTAGTCTGTCTTATTGAGCCCAGAGGTATTTCTCAGAGTTTAAATCAGGTTGATTATAACAATATTGCGTCTCATGAAAATTTCAAGGCACAGGCACAGAAGAGACTATCCTTTTGTTTGAGGTGTGTGTGGGGCATAGGATTGTTTCTTAGAGATGTGCTTTGGAATTGGCAGGTCGTCTGTCTCTTTGTCCTCATCTATTTTTCCTCCCTCTGAAAGGGCCTTTTGGACAATGGCATTCACAAACTGCACCTAAAACAAACGCCTAGGTGTTTGTATTCCTAGGTTGTTGTTTATACAACATTTTTAGTGTTTGTGATTATGGGTGTTGCTCTTTGAGATGTGAGGGGGGTTGGGGTAGGCTTGTTTACATGAATTCCTCTCTGGGAATGCACATGGATTCACATTCGAAGCAGCAGGAGGATTTCCAGGGGAGAGAATTTCAGGACAGTGTACAGAATCGGAGCCAGGGGGTCGTGACCTTGCCTATTGATCCAGTCTCTCTAATTTCCACAGCTTGCTGAGGCTTGTTCTTCCAGCCTGCTGGTGTACATTAGAGCAGAAATCCATAACATGGCCATGTTCATCCAAGCACAGGAAGAAACTAAATTAAATGTTAAAAAACAATCTGAGGCTAGAGTTGGAGACAATTCATCATGATCCTAGACGCCAGGCAGGTGGGATGACCAAGGATTCCTCAGCCAAACAGAATATGGAAGGGCCTTGGTGCCTCATTTGTCAGGTACACAGCGGAGACTCTGAAAATGCACGAAGGTCAGCTCTTTTGGCTGCAACATATTTTTCTCAAAAATGAGATATTACACATCTGAAAAGTGTAACTGAAGTAAATTAGCAGAAATAAATGGAATTCCTTATAAAAAGCATATTTGGGGTAGTGTTTGGCAAGTTCTCCAAGCCAGCGATGCTTCTGCTCTAGTCTCAGCATTCCATGCCACTGTATTATTCCGGGGCTGGTTGCTTGGATTTATACTGGAGGAAGGAGAACGTCTCGCCAGAGTCATGACCTTTTTTACGGGTGACAGAGATTCAGGACAGTAGCACTTTTGTACCCCAAAATGAAGTCCATGTGTTAAGACAAAAGTTGTCAAACACCCTGATGTTCCAAAACATCTCCGGATATTCTCCCCAAGTAGGCAGAGCTGAAGGCAGCACTTACTAAGGTGTGTTGGATGGTGCCAAAAGTGCCCTTTTCTGCTTCTTCAGTTGATCTCATTTATATTGAACATGGGGCTCATGCCATTTATTTGCCATTTACTTATTGATTAATCTAAAATGTTTAACCTGAAGGAGGCATCACAAATGGCAGGTTGTTCTGCTGGGAGTTGCCTCAAATGCTGGGATGCATTCCTCAAAATGCCTTTTACAGCATCCAGGTAAAATCTCATTCAAATGAGCAGGACTGCAGCACAGAAGCGCCTCGTTGAGAGAAACTAGCCCCTGTATAGGTGGGGCCTGCACCAATGATGATTTCAAGGTCGATGGAATTGTGTTAAACAATACCAACTGCAATGTAGCCCTAGAACAGATTCAGACAGCCCTTGCACAGGTAGCACTCCACCTACTTGCAAAGAAAGAACAAAACATGGTTCTGCTATTGGACTTCAGACTTAAGTTCCATTTGTATGCTAGCATCTCACTGAGCTATAACAAGAGATTTTTTTTTTTTTTTTTTTTTTTTTTTAGGGAAAGCGCACAGGGAGAAAAAGAAATAGAGAGATGCATGAACCTGTTAGCCAATTCAGATCAAACTAGAATGTCAGAGCTGAAAGAATCAGAGGACACTGAGGCTGTGGGACAATGAAGAACTCACCCTCAGACACACTAGTCCAGAGAGAACACACCATTCTCTGTAGCTCAGTGGTTCGGAGCATGTGCTGTGCATTCAAAAAGCTGTGTTTTCTGACCTGTCTCTATCACTTACTACCTGCATGGACCTTGGACAAGCTAATTTAGCTCTCTGAATTGCAGTTTTTTTCATCAGTCAACTGGGGATAATAGTATTCTGATAATGTTTTGAGAATTAAATGAGATAATGTATCCACAAACCTTTTATCAAAGCCTGGCACATGGTAAACATTCAACAGATAACGTTATTCTGTGCTGCCTTTCCCTGTGAGAGCATCTAGCCCAGCATGTCTTTTATTTATGTATCCATTTTAACTAAACACAACCATACAGCAAAGTATTCCAATCTTAAATGTATATGGTATGATACATTTTCCTAAAGTGAACAAAGCCACATGGTCTCCACCCAGATAAAGAAACAGAACTTTACCAGAGCCCCAGAAACCCTTCTTGCATCCCTCCCAGTCATAATCCCCCAACAAATGGGGGATTATTATTACTCATCAAATTTCTTTCATGGTATATCAATTTTACCTGTCTTTCAACATTATATGAATGGAATCCTACCATATTTATTACTTTGTATCTGTTTTTTTTTTCTTTTGAAGTATTATGTTTGTGCGATCCATTACTTGTAACAGCAATTTATTATCTCTCATCACTGAGACACTGCATTTTCTTATCACAGACACAAAACACTGGTGTCTTCTACACAGATGTAAGGAATGTAAGAAGTAAGTTATTAAAATATGATACCAAAGTTGGATATTGTTTACTTTAAAAATTTATTTAAATCAGACATCATTCACTGAGCAAGCCTTAAATTCTCATTATCCATATGGGAAAACTGAGTCCAGAGGAAGTAAATTGTTAAGCCCAAGATCATTCAGTCTGTGAGTAAAAATGTTAAGACATAATGGAAAGAAGATCAAAGAACAGAGGAGTTTGGACGTCAGTTTTAGCTGGAGTAAAAGCAAAGCTATCGCAACAATGGCATGACCATCTTAAATTTTGCCCCTTCTCACCACTGCTTGTCTGCAAAAGAACCAGTTACTTGGCAGCCCAAGCATCCATTTAACAGTGTTAAGTGTTCCAGAGTCTGTTGCTATTCACAATTACAGCGCACCATGGAGCCCTTGTTTACTTAACCAAACTTCTATATTCTGACGACTATAAATATCAGTTGCCACTTAAATATAATTTGACTTTTCAAAAGAAAAATGGGGTCTAGTCAAACGAAGGAGGTATTTTTTCCCCATATAAATGTTATCTGATGACAACACCAGCATTTGCCACCTCCACAATGACATAAGATGTTTAGAATTTCATCAAGCATCTGAATTGTATCTCTGTGGCCAACTTCAAGTCGCTCAGTTCATTAAGAAGTTACATAATTTTAGTTATTAAGTTTGATCAGATCATGTGCATGGCATCACAGTTGCTCTTCTGTTTCACTGAGTTTACTTGGTGCTATATAATCTAGTCTTAGAAAATACAACAGGGAAGAATTTTAAGATAAACTTTCTCAGTCCTGGCCAAAAGATAAAGCACACTTGAACAGCTGTCAATGAAATGAAGTCCTGTGCCTCTGCTAGTTAAGCAGAAATCAAAACCCTCATATAGAAATAATCTTCCTTGCAGAGGGTTAAGAGAAATGCACAGAGCCCACCAGGGATGGGAAAAGCTGTGCTCTGAACCTGCATCTACCAACAACACATCCTCTAATGAAAATGACTAAGAACAATTTACGTGGGCTCCTTTGCTTTCTTCACTCTATATAATCTGATTAAAATTCTCTATAACCCCAAAACCCAACTTGGAAAAATATATTACCTGAAAATATGTGTATTACTGATATACTAAATTAGCATCTGTTTTGCAAGTAAGGAAATCATTTATGTATTTCCACTTAAATGCTTTTAAATGTTTTTACTTCTCATATTTTCATTTTCATGCTTTCTGTATTTAGTCTCCACTCTCATTCTATAAAAATTTTCTTTTTCATACAAATGGCTTTTTGGATGCTTTCTCCCGTATTTTTCTATGAATTTGATGTTGCAATGTAATTTCAGATTTGAAATCCTTTTCTTCTTAAAAAAGTATAATATAGTTCCTTCCTATTTCCAAAAATAATATGAAGTGTATTTTGGAAATTCTGGTGTAAAATACTTCCTCCCTCTCTGATTGGGCAGTGGACCACATTTGCTCATTTCTATTCACAAAATAAAGGAATACAACCAGATAAATACAGAGAATACAAAACACACACACACACACATACACACACACATATATTTTTAACACATATGTGTGTGTATGTATGGATAGATGAATAGATGAATAGATGGGTGAATAAATAGATGGATGGGTGGTTAGACAGATACGTACAAAATTGCTACTTGAAGCAAAATAAAGAAAAAACAAATTGTGGACAATTGGTTTACATGAATCAGCTTGTAGGTGGCCAATTTAATGTAGCTGTGAAAATTATGAAATAGCCCAGATGTCACTGCTACCATCTCTGAATTTGGGAGAACACGTGGGTCTGTGAGGAATGAAGTGACTATAGTGAATGCACAGCAATTACAAAGATTAAACGTAGGGATAGCCCTTTTGGCTATGATCAAAGAAGGAGCCTCACATGTGCTAAGAAAAGAATAGTTGGTCCTAAAGTCACAACACCCTCCCCCCGCTTCCCTTTCACACGTGTCATTTTCTGATTGTAATTCAAATCAAGAAGACTCATTATTTGGAGTTAGGGAAAAGTACCCTAAGACTCATCTAGGACATATCTGTAAGGCATGATTATGACTCCACTGGAAATTTCCCAATCAAATAGGTTTTTTTGGTCAGTCATGATAAGGACCAATTGCCATTAATGGTAAAGCAATCAATGGGATTGATGTTATTTCAGGCACCTTAACAACTGAATTGGATTAACCATGCATGTGAGTTTATAGATAGCTCACTGACCGGCTATTATTGTGGCTGATAAAATCAAGTCAACTGGAAAAGAGCTCTTTCAGTCTGGACTTGTAGACAAACTTTTAAGTCTTTGCTATGGAACCATCTAAGATGGCTGGCCCTTTGAATCAGCAACTGGCCTAGAGGGATTATCGTCACAACAAGATGTTGAAGCCCAGAGATTCAAGTAAGAGAGCAAATATACACTCAAAAGCATTCAATGATTGGCTAACTAAGGCTGAACTAGTTAAATTCATGGACATTTTCATACTCTTCTGGTGCCATGGTAGTCACGAGAGATAACAGGTCTCTTATTCACTTACAGGAAGGAAGCACATCAATGAAGCAATTATCAATTCAAGTTAGTGGAACAAACTTTGCTAAATGCCCAGGTCCAAGCCCTGTCCTACTGCAGAAGCACCTAGTGGGGATAGAGATATTGAACCACTTAAGCCAAAACAGAAAGGATACACTACAGCTGCCATCCCCAGAAGGCTGTCAGGCTACACAGGATGAAGAGACATTTGGATATGTGCAAGGCCACCCACAGTTAGCTCTCGATATTGGAAATAGACTTCTCTATACAAGGAAACATGTGTATCACAGTTACACAGGAAGCTGGCTACTGTTTTCATGCCAGTGCACTTTTGTGTCTACCAATCATCCTGGTAGAAGTCCGAACTATTTGAGCTAAAGCAGACATTTATGTAGAGGGTTGTATACATTATATTAAAGGAGCAAGATCTACCAACTGGGTCAATGACTGGATGGGGGTTACAATGGAAAGAAAAGTGTCTATACTATTATAAAATTTCTGGAGTGTGCTTCTATTGAATCAAGTAAATGTTTAAAAATACAACTAAGTTGCCTTCACATTTTTTGAAATTTGACATTTAAAACTGACTTTAGTGAAATCATGGGTAAGAAAAGATCATGTTTTATATACCTTTCATTCATTTCTTTTTCATCAGATAATTACTGAGCACATATGATACATGAAGCATAATGCTGGACACTGGGGATTTATTTTGAGTGGATCATACCAATTTGGTCTCTACCCTACCAATGACATGAGTCAGAGTCATTTGATGTGACAGAGATACAGACATAAATAGTACATGTGCCTGTGCCATTTTCAAAATGATTATCTACAAGAAATCATATACAAAATTTTATTTTAGGCCAGGCACCTGTAATCCCAGCATTTTGGGAAGCCAAGGAAGGAGGATCACCCGAAGCTGGGAATTCGAGACCAGCCTGACCAACATGGAGAAGTTCCCTTTCTACTAAAAATACAAATTTAGCCGGATGTGGTGGTGGGCTCCAGCTACTCATGAGGCTGAAGCCAGAGAATCGCTTGATCTTCTGGAAGGGGGAGGTTGCAGTGAGCCAAGATTGCCCCACTGCACTCCAGCCTGGACAACAAGAGCAAAATTCTGTCACACACACACACACACAAAAATTATTTCCAATGCCACAAGTTTAACATCTAAATATGAAAGAGCTACAATATGCCAGAATCTGTGCCAGAGATGATGCAAAGATTAAAAAAATACTTTTGAACAATAATGAGTGCTGAGAAGGCAGCAAGACAATTATGAAACAATAGCAGAGTAAGGGCAGGCACCAAGGGACACTGGCATGAATGGTCATCGGGGTGGAGGTGACACAAAGCAGACACCTGAGCATCAAGAAGAGAGAAGTGCTAGGTAAGCATCTGGGGACAGAATGTTCCAGGCAGAGGGCAGAGTAACTGCTGAGGCCCTCAGCTGGAAATGAACATGGAGCCTGTGAGATACCAACAGTCCATGTGAACAAGCAAGAGCAGGGTGAGAGCGGAAGTCAGAGAAGAAGCCAGAGGCTAGGGCATTTGGAGTTTCTCACGGCATGGTTAGGAAGGCAGATTTCTTTTTAAACACAATTTTTAGAGCAGTTTTAAGTTTACAGAAAAATTGAACACAAAGTACAGAGCTCCCACATACCCGCTCTCCCCACATTCAGTTTCTTCATTATGAACATCTTGCATTACTGTGATACATTCATTACAACTAATGAACCAATATCCGTGTGTTATTAAATGAAAGCTGATTGTTTACTTGAGGATTGACTGTGTTGCATGTTCTGTGGATGTTGACAGTGGTATGATGACATATATTCACCATTATGGTATCACATGGAGTTACTGCCCAAAAAGTCCTCTGTGTCCCTCCTGTTCCTCCCTCCTTCCTTTCTCTCTAACGCCTGGAAACTACTCATCTTTTTACTGTCTCCACAGGTTTGCCTACCTTTTTGGCACCAGGGGCCAGCTTTGCGCAAGACAATTTTTCCATGGATGGGAGCTGGGGGTAAGAAACTGTTCCACCTCAGATCATCAAGCATTAGATTCTCCTAAGAAATGTGTAACCCAGATTCCTCGAATGCACAGTTCGCAATAGGGTTCATGCTCCGAGAGAACATAACGCTGCCACTGATCAGACAGGAGGCGGAGCTCAGGCAGTAATGCTGGCTCACCCGCCACTCACCTCCTGTGCGGCCCAGCTCCTAACAGGCCACAGATTGGTACCAGTCCCTGGCTCAGGGCTTGAGGACCCCTGTCATAGAGTTGGAATCATATGGGATCATATAGAATGTAACTACTTCTTACTGGCTTATGTGAGATGGGGAAGCATTGGAAGATTTTAAATGTGACATGGACTTACAGGTTTAAAGGATCCCTCTGGCTGCTGTATGGCGAAAGCACAGAAGGGGAGCAAAAGCAGTAAGCAGGCCATTGTTGAGGGACTGCTGCAGTTACCCACAGATGCAAGATGGTACAGTCTAGGATAAGCGTGGTGGCAGAGAAAATAAAGAAATTGAAACAGACTTGATCCATGTATTTTGTATTTGGACAGGATTCGATGATAAATTTGATGCATAAGGAAAAGAAAAAGGTGAATTTAGGTATTCCGCTTGAGGAGGTGGGTATATGGTGGTGCCATTTATGGAAATGAGAAGATTCAAGGCAGAACAACAAAGCAGGCCTGGGAGGGAAAGTTAAGAATCCTATTTGACCATTTTAAATGTGGAAATGTTTGCTGGCTATGCAAGTGGAGAAATCAACTAGGCTGTCCAATATACGAGTCTAGAGCAAAGAGGAAATGTCTAGGCTACAGATACAAATGTGGGTGTCATTGGCATATAGCTGGTAGGTAGAGCAATGAGTAAAGGCAGCCCCTATGGAGAAAAGGGGAGAAGATGGACAAGAGGACTGATGGCCAAGCTTCTATAAATGCTTTTTAGAAGAAGCAGGATTTAACAAATTAAAGAGTACAGAAGCAATTACTTGCAACCTTGTTTTGTCTTGCAAATATATTAATAGTTTTATTACCCATGTATCACTTGCAATAGAATATTTTAATTGGGAGGCTGAGGCAAGCAGATCACAAGGTCAGCAGTTCAAGACCATCCTGGCTAACATGGTGAAACCCCGTCTCTGCTCAAAATATAAAAAATTAGCTGGGTTTGGTGGCAGGCACCTGTAGTTCCAGCTACTCAGGAGTCTGAGGCAGGAGAATCACTTGAATCAGGAAGGCAGAAGTTACAGTGAGCCTGGGTTGCGCCATTGCACTCCCGCCTGGGCAACAGAGCAAGACTTCGTCTCAGAAAATGTGTATTTTTTAATTGTGTGATTTGACCTTCTGGAAGGTGTCAGAAGTTCACAAATACACCTCCACCTGAATGTCTGTATGAAACCATGTCAGAGCTTAAGCTGGGGTTCAGTGTCCTTTTATTAAATTATAGTTTCGGTTCTTAGCTACCAAGTGATGTAAAAAGAAGGACTGGCCCATGCTCTAGCTGTGCATCTGTTTCTGTTCCTCAACAGGCGCTGAGGATGTCACAGCCCCTTGACCAGAGACAAAAAGGCTGTAATCATCAAAACACCAATGAAAAAGAGGCCATACTGTTTGAATACCTGAATAAGTGCTTCCCTGCCCACTCCTTGCGTTTCCCCCTTGCTATGGAGTTCAGCAAGAAGCATTTTAATTTGGGCTCTGGCTCTCATTTCACCCAGATCTTTTTCTGGCTTCCACTGTAGTTTGTCACACAAATGATCAACTCTTTCCCTTTTATTGTGGCTAGAATTAGACCAATACACTCACTGAGCTTCCTCATCTGGGTGGTTTCTGCCCTTCTGCTGTCATTCCTACACCTATTAATACCCAACTGAGGAGTCAATTTGACAATTAGATAGTTAAGTCTGAAACCCAGCATCGAGTTATCCCTTCATTCCTGGGTGTGCATCCTCTCAAAACCTCACCACAAGCTTAACCCCTGTGGTCTCTGATTCTCTACAACAAAGGATGTCTCAGATTGGGTCATCTCAATGAGCTCTCCGTGGTTCAAGTGGACTAATTTAACTCTTGGGAACCTAGGCCAACTCCAATCTCAAGGTTCCTCTTTACCCACTTCTGAAATTAGTTACACTAGGAATTCCCTCACACTGCACTTTAGGGATCATAGAGAAGTTGGAGTGTGCCTACTCAACAGAGCTTTTCAAATAGCTCTGATTTGCTTCTCTCCTCTACTTTCTTACCATCTTGTATCTCTTAAAATTCTCCCCTAAAGGGAATTTATATTATAGTTATTCTTTCATTTATCTTTAACCTTGGAGAAAAAAAATCTTACCATCTTTGTAATTTAAGGAATGACTAGTAATACTTTACATAGTACATTATATATTGTCTCCACTTTTAAAGTTTAATAAAGAGAAACACCACTTAAAAAAATTAAAGAAATGAAAGCATCATTCTCAGCAAACTGACACAGTAACAGAACACCAAACACCGCATGTTCTCACTCATAAGTGAGTGTTGAACAATGAGAACATATGGACACGGAGGGGAACATCATATACTGGGGCCTATTGGGAGGTTGGGGCTAGGGGAGGGATAACAGGCAGTGGGTGGATAGGGGAGGGAAAGCAGCGGGTAGAGGGATTGGGGAGGGATAGCATTAGAAGAAATACCTAATGTAGATGACAGGGTGATGGATGCAGCAAACCACCATGGCACGTGCATAACTATGTAACAAACCTGCATGTTCTGCGCATGTAACCCAGAATTTATAATAAAACATAAATATATAATAAAATGCAAAAAAATCTTTTGAATGCTAATTACCAATGCTAAAGATAGATTTTTATTTTTAATATAAGTGAAATAACTTATAATACACAAACATATTTTTTAAGTATTTGTATCGAAAATGAATATACAAAATTTTAAAAATTTTATGGAATCCCTGGGCTTATGACTCCTGGGGTTCCATACCCCACAGTGGAAGAAGAACTTCCTGGCCCTGAGGGATCTCATCTTTGGACTCCCAAGGACACAACCCAGTGTGAGAGGAAGTGTGAATATGGACTCCAAGAAAGATTCACCCCCAGCTCCAAAAGAACTGCCCAGATATGAAGTAAGCAGAGGACTTGGATCTGTAGATTCTTAGGGTTATATCAGGAATAGCAACAACACTATTAGGAAGAAATTAGACTTAATTTAGTGCTTCTTGAACTTCTGCCAAGCACTGTGTTAGGTTCTGAAAGTACTGAAGTGAATCTCATATCATCGACTTTGGACTCCTGGAGAATTTGGTGTAGAATACTGTTGCTTCAAATGCATTCACAACTTAAAAGTCTAGCCTATAGATATATTTATCTTTATTTAATGCAATATTTTCCAAATATATTCAGTCAAGTAACACCTCTTTCTCCCCTTTATTTTGTAGTATCATCTTCAGTTTTTGTTATATTCATATGGTTTGGCTGTGTCCCCACCCAAATTTCATCTTTAACTATAGCTCCTGTAATTGCCACATACTGTGGGAGGGACCCAGTGGAAGATCATTGAATCATGGGGGCAGTTTCCCCATACTGTTCTCATGGTAGTAAGTCTCATGAGATCTGATGTTTTTACAAGGGTTTTTCCCTTTCATTTGCCTATCATTTTTCTTTCCTGCTGGCATGTAAGATGTGCCCTTGGTCTTCCTTGACCTTCTGCCATGATTGTGAGGACTCCCCAGCCACATGGAACTGTGAGTTGAACACATGTCTTTCCTTTATAAATTACTCAGTCTTGGGGATGTCTTATTAGCAGTGTGAAAACAGACTATAAATGTGAGTAAATTCTCTTGAGATCTGATGGTTTTTTAAGAGGTTTTCCGCTTTGCTCGACTCTTATTCTTCTCTCCTGCCACCATGTGAAGAAGGACTTGTTTACTTCCCCTTCTGCCATGATAGAGTGTCCTTGAACATGTACTTAACTACTGTAATCTCTAGGTTTCTCATCTGTAAAACTGAAATACTAAAATCTCAGAAGATTGATTGAAAGTCAAAAAAGATGACGTATGTAAGGCAGTTGCTACACTGTCTACTACATGAAAAGGCCTAATCCTGTGGTCATCACATCATTTTTTAATGATCCAGTTTTATTATTTGAATGGGGATGGTAAATGAAGCTCCATCTGTTGAGGGATGGGATCCACAGTTGAACAGGGAGAAAGTACCCACACAAGCAGAATCCGTGGAGGCCCTCTCCCAGGAAGGATCTCAAAGGAAAATCATTCACTGTATCTGTGTTCTTAATTTTTTCTCAGAACTTGAGTCTGAAGGATTTTAATATGAACTACTAAAAAGAGGTGTGGGGGTGGGGAGTCTCACTTGGCTGAATACATTTGGCAAAGACTGGGTTAAACAAAGATATTTCTATCAGATTTTTTGAAACTTTTACAATTAATGTACGATGAGAATCTTTAAGAGGGACAATTAATACATAGTACTTCACTTTTCAATGCATTTTTAAAGAAACCCCTATGAGATTAGGTTGTGAATAAATAGTGTTCTAGACCAAATTCTCCATGAGGCCAGTGTCTATGTATGATTCACTTGAGCAATTTCAGTACCTAGCACTGTGCTTGGGACATTCAACAGTTTTGTGGAGTGAATTAAGGGAGAAACAGATGAATAAACATATGAATAAAAACTTCACCAATACTTTACGATTGTATCAAGGGCAAGCCTTGATGAAATTCAAGCAAATGGAAAAAGAGCCCTACTATTTTTCTAAACCAAACTGAGAAGTTTCCCCAATTTTGCAACAGAACTGATTTTCAGATCAGAGGATACCTGTTAGAGATTTTCCACAGAGGTTTCAGAGTCAAACCTCTGTGGAAGGAACGAGCATTAAAAACACAACTTTAAAGGAAAATGTGACCCAAATCCCTAGCCGTGAAGCAAGGGAAGGACTATGATAAACTAATAGTAGACTGAGATGGGCCTCAGCGCCAGATGGAGGGACTTAAGCAGGTGAGAGTGGGAACAGGAGCAGCCTGAAGCAAGGCTCACCTCAAAGGCTTCATCTTAGTGGGAAGGCTTGAGAAGGAATTCAGTTTCCAGCATACTTACAGTAAATTTAAAATTGACTTATTGGTCTAGAATCTTGCTCTCCTATCGCACTGCTGTTTGAAAACATCTTGTCAAAGACAGTTTGGGGCTTCATATCTAGCATTTTCTAACTCAAAAAAAAAAGATAAGTGAGATACAAAGCAAAAATGTAAATTACTACTCGTCTGTAAATTTTACCTACCAGTTGCCCTACAGATGTAATAAAAGCATCCAGAATTCAAAGGAAAGTGATCAGGAACATGAGGATCCGCCCTCTAAGAAAACAAAATCTTTGTTTTCTTTGTTTTCAGCTGACAGAAGCATATAGCACCTAAATGATTGTCAGAAGCTCTGGGTATAAGTCTTAGTTCTGTAAAGTCCAAGCTGTGAGGTCTAGGACCATTTGGCTCCACTGGACCTCTGGACCCTCACTAGTGAAAAAGAATATGGACTGCCTGCCCTACTGTCTTCACGTGTTCACAGTACACATTACACAATCTCTTTGTACGCACTTCTCTTAGAGAACATGCAACACTGGATCATTAATATTTGTGCCCTTGACAGTATGTCTGATTGGATTCTGAGAATGTGGAGTTTAGGGTTGGAGCTCTCGTTAGCTCTGAAATCCCAGTGCCTAGCACAGTATATTCTCAGCATTTGTTTATAAAATAAGAGCCAGGGTATCCGTCTTAGTCTATTTAGGCTGCTATAACAAAATGCCATAAACTAGGCAACTAATAGGGGACAGAAATTTATTTCTTTCAGTTCTGGAGGCTTTGAAGTCCAAGATCAAGGCACCTGCAGATTCAGTGTCTGGTGAGGTTCCCCTTCCTGTTTCATAAAGGGCACCTTTTTACTGTATCTCGCATGGTGGAAGGGGAAAGCTGTCATAGCTTCCTGGGATCTCTTTTATAAAGGCTCTAATCCCAGTCATGAATGTTCTGCCTTCATGGCCAAGTCACCTCCCAAAGTCCCCACCTCCCAGTACCATCACATTTAGCGTGAGGTTTTAACATATAGATTTGGGGGGAACCCAAGCATTTAGACCATAGCAACATCTGTGCACCTTTAACAATATCCCTTAGCCTCCTGCTATCCCTATGTTAAAAGCTGGAGTTCATGGGAAGAACTTTGTGTAGACACTGTGGTGGGTCCCCCCAAAAAATATGTCCAAGTTCTGACTCCAGTACCTGTGAATGCAATCTTATTTGGTAAAAAAGTCTTTGGCTGGGCATGGTGGCTCATGCCTGTAATCTCAGCACTTTGGGAGGTCAAGGCAGGCAGATCACCTGAGAGCAAGAGTTCAGGAGCCACCCAGCCAGAATGGTGAGACCCTGTCTCCCCTAAAAACAAAAAATTAGCCAGGCGTGGTGATGGGTACCTGTAATTCCAGCTACTTGGGAGGCTGAGGGAGCAGATTCCCTTGAACCCAGGGGGCATAGGTTGCAGTGAGCCCAGCCTGGGCCACAGGAGTGAAACTCTGTCTCAAAAAAAAAAGAAAAGAAAAAGTCTTTGTAAATACAATTAAGACTCTCAAGATGAGATCATCCTGGATTAACTGGTAACTGGGTGGGCTTTAAATCCAACGACAAATGTCCCTGTAAAAGACAGAAGAGAAGGCCACATCAAGACAGAGGCAGAGAATAGAATTTGGCAGTCACAAACCAAGGAAGACAAGAAGCTGCCAGAAGTCAAGAGGCAAGAAAGTTTCCTCCCAGAGCCTAAGGAGGGAGCACAGCCCGGCTAACACCTTGATGCTGGACTTCTAGTCTCCAGAACTGACAGAAAACATAAGCACTCATTCAAATATTTGTGGAATTGAATGAAATTTAATCTCCAACGGTGAATAACACACAACACGAATGACCATTCCCCAGGTATAAAGAATAAACCTCTATTGCTTTAAGCTACTAAGTCTGTGGTAAATTGTTATGATAGCCACAGAAAACTAATACAGACCCAAAGCTTTAAGGTCAGTCTCTGCCTGATCTGAATCCCCGCAGCAGCTCCAGGGAGCTCAGGCCTTCAAAGGCCATGGAGCCTTGTCACCAGGCAACCATGGGCCTTAGGAAGCCCAGTTTCCCTGTCGTGAACACAGGTGATCAAAGTTTCATTTGTTGCTTTCGCCCACCAGCCTTGGAGAGTGTTAGAAAGCAATGGGGGAATTCAGACTAATATGATTTGTCATCCAGGGAAGTGATCAGATGAGAAGTCACCAATTATTGGCTTGCTCAGCAGAGGGAAATGAAAAATAATTGTTGGAAATAACATGAAAGCCTCCAGAAACAGAAGAGCTCTCATTTGTGCGACACCAGCCTCTGAGGGAGTTTGATATGAAATTGCTTCCCTGAGTATTATTAGAAATGTCTATGTTCTTTATCATTTAAATACAGCAAAGGAAAATTAAGTTATATGGATTTTGTGTGACCGTTTTTTGGTTTATATTCAACATTATCTAAACAGTTCATGAGAGGTTAGTTGATTCCCTCTAAAACTCAGTTTCCCCATATGTAACATAGAGACAACAGTAGTCCTTATTTCACAGGTTTTCAGTGCAATAAATAATTTGTATAAGTGATTCGCGCAGTAATACAGTAATATAGAATAACAGTAGTTATTCAGCAAAAATTGTCATTTTTATTTTTATTTATGAAATGAAGTTTCGCTCTTGTTGCTCAGGCTGGAGTACAATGGCAAGATCTCGGCTCACCGCAACTTCTGCCTCCTGGGTTCAAGTGATTCTCCTGCCTCAGCCTCCCAAATAGCTGGGACTATAGGCATGCACCATCATGCCCAGATAATTTTGTATTTTTAGTAGAGACAGGATTTTTCCATGTTGGTCAGGCTGGTTTTGAACTCCTGACCTCACATGATCCGCCTGCCTCGGCCTCCCAAAGTGGTAGGATTCCAGGCAGGAGCCACTGTGCCTGGCCAAATCGTTACTGTCATTGCTACTGCTGTTTCTGTTTTCTATGCTGTAATACAGTGAAGCCAAAGAGCAAAGTGGTTTAAGGCTCAAGCTATGAGGTCAAACAGTCATGGTTTTTAATGCTGGCTCTAGCACAGACAAATATAGTATTTATAGAAAAAACCACTAGACCTCAATTTTCTCTTCTGTAAAATGGAGATAACAGTTATTTGTCCAAGCCATAGAGTTGTTAAGAAATAAAATGATAGGTGTAAAGCATCTAACATAACAACTGGTTGCATGGTCATTCGTGTTGCACGTTCCATCCTTAGGGATTAAATTTCATCCATTCACTCATTCAACAAATATTTTAATGAGTGCTTACAGTTTATGTCTGACAAGAACTAGATGTTTAGCAGTGAACAAGACAGTCACACTGCCCACTGTCTGGGAGCTTACCTCCAAGTGGAGGAGACAGACCTTAGCTAACCATGAAATAGTTGGAGATGATGGCGTATCACAAACCCTTGAGAGACAGTGCTGTTTATTCAAGAGGAAGTAAATAGCATGCCTGTCTGCCAGAAGTAGAGTGTATAAACTAAATGAACCTGAATGTTGGCAGGACCATTTGCCATTTCGTCTGCCCCCACAAAAGGGAAAATATTAACTATAAACCCATGTGGCAGGAAGGGAGGAAGAGAGAAGATAGGGTGGCACCAGGGAGCCATTAGATGTCTGCTGCCTTCTGGGAGGCGCTCAGCTCTTTAATGAGGTTCTAGACATAGGAACTACCTGAGGGCAAGCAATTTTACTTTTGAGGGAAACCACAGAAGCAGGTTACATCTTTACATCTAGGTTATGAGATACTGGGGGACAGGATCCGGAATCCTGACTACACACCCCAGCCTGGGAACCCAGAGGCAGAGGGCACAAGGGGAGGAAGAGTGCGACGAGGGGTTGGGCCAAGTTTAACCAGGGCTTCCTGGACCCAGATGGATTCTAACCCCATAAATGAGTTTCATGCAATTAATTCTTTAAATATCATAGCAATCAAAGAAGAAAAATAGAGAGCTGACATAGCAAGAAGCAAAGAAAAAGCCCCTAAAGGAGCTGACACGTAAGTCACGATGTGAAGGTTAAGACAGCCAGCCCTGCAGAAGACTACCAGGCAGCAGGAGCAGCCTACCAGGCAGCAGGAGCAGCTCGGGGATCAGAAGGAATGTGTTGTATTAGAGGAACTTCACAGAGACCGTGGTGAAGATGTGGTGAGCAAAAGACAGTGTGATATGGAAGGAAACTGGAGGGATAGGCAGGGATTTCTGATAAATAGACTCTAAGGCACAGGGCTTCTTTGAGATCTATAGAGGTCTGTGCTCTTCAGACATTTAACAATGATGACATTGGGTTATAAGACATGATAAGCTGCAAATATTTACTGTTAACAAATTAATCCTTTTGTCACCCTAAGATTACAATGATATATAAAGTTACTATTTACAAAATAGAAAGATTTATTTTTAAAAGTTGATTAATACATACTGCACTATAGGTTGCATGGTCTGGTAACAGGACACATGTTTCAAGATAGATTGTGAATGCCTTTACTCAATCTCATTATTATGATCTCTCTAAAATCTTATTTTAAGGTAAGTTTAGAAATCTACATTCAAAGGCTTTGGCTGAATGGTTTTCTCAAGGAGACTCTGTACCCCTATTCCTGGCCCTCTGATAGCCTAAGGGTTTGCAGAAAGAGATGCAGTTGCCTAAAGAGATGAGATTGTGTGGCAGCCCCTAGCATGGTCCCCATGGAGAACAGCAAGCAGAATCCATAGGACATATTCCAAAGGAGATGCTCACAGACTGTTTGACGAGTTGGTGAGTAACTATTTACAAATGACCACACGTTGATTCACCACTTTCCTGTTCAAAGTCCCAACCCATGAGACAATTGACTTCCCAGGAACAAAAATGACAAAAAATAAAGTGAAACTCAGAGACAGTAAGTTTGGATGCCCTCAACATGTCTTTGAATTAATTCAGTTTCTCCAACACTTTGATGCTGCAGTTTCAGTGGGAGAATGTCGTAGACTTGAAGCACCAGCAAAATAGCCACATGATTCCATTTGGTGTCTGCCCTTCCTCCAGCCCTGCTAACTTAGGACAGCAACCCCAGGCTTCTCACCTTACAGGCAGAAGGTAGCTTTGAAAGGACATGATGTTACTCAGTGCTGTGTTCTCATATTCGCTGTCTGGAAAGGAAGTGAAAAGTCTCCAATGCATAATCTTGGATAATTTATAAGAATATCTCATCTCTGCTTTACAATTCATTTATAGAAGTTGTATCTTTATTAACTTGCTGTGTGACCTTGCGCAAGTCAGCCAATCTCTCTGGGATTCTTAATAAAGTCCAAATTATGTAGAATTTACCTAAAATACTACCATGAAGCTTCAGTGAAAAAATCATTTAGGAAAAGAACAAAATTTGGGGGAGAATGAAGCCAATACAAATTGGAGGGCCTTCTTTTAAAAAAAAAAACTTAAAATTATTAGGTACAAGGTCTTAGAAAGTGTCTGGGCAAATCAGAGTCCATGCACCTTAAGCTTCATGGCAACTCTGTCTCAGGGAAAGTGATTATCACACCATAATTATTGTAAGAATAATTAGCCCAGACCCTTTTGGCATTACTAGATAGGTGTGGGCTAGAAGAGACAATTTCTGACCATGCTGCAGTTACTCAGAGAAAATAAAGTTTACATTTCCTGTAAAAGGCTAAGTGTCTTTTGCTGCTCAAAGAGCACATTTTACTTGAGCTGACCTCAGACCTCAAACTCTCTCCTATGTGGACAAGCCCAACACAAACGCCTCAGGGTGTGACGTAATTCAATTCAATCTGAATCGACTCAGTGCATGTTTCTGGCGTACACCCCAAGTTGATTCAGAAAGAACTTGGGACAGGGTTCCCATGTTCAAAAACTCGAAGTCTAGTCGAGGCGATGACCCTGACACACACTCAGTAAATAGAGAATGTGATGACGTAGTATCATGGCAAGCTTGAATCTTACCTAATTCTCCCTCTCCTCTTAGGACAAGCTTCAATCACTCTTGTAAACTGTGTCCTGAGCGCCCAGCCTGCACACTCTCACTCCACCCTGCTCCTACCACGCTTAGAGCACAGAACACTCATTTGTCATCTTTGGTACCTTGTCCTGTGGCCACTTTTGCATTGTCGTCTTGCTATATAATAAAGTGTGTGTGTGTGGTGGTGGTGGTGGTGGTGATGATGATGGTTCCTAAATAAGATTGTAAGATCTTTGAATTCAAGAACCAGGTTATTAACTTTCCTATGATCCTGCAGGCCCTGTTCTGTCCTGTTAAATAAAAAAGTGTCTATTAAATGTTAAAATATGACATTCAGATTTAGCTCTAATATGTGCCATGGGCTGTTAGAAGAGACTGGATGGAGGTAATAAAAGAGGCTTCCTGGAAGGAGGTTGAGCTAAATATTTATGAATTTTATTCCATAGTGTTATTGCATTTCTCTCTAGCTATACAGCTCATCATTGCCACTTCTGAGCACCAAGCACCAATTTGGTCTTCCACAAATAATTTTAAAGAAAGGTAATAGGGTAATTTGCCAACCTGAAGAGAGAAATTGTTCAAATCACGATTTGATTGGAGGAAAGCTATAGAGGCAGATATTGGAAGAGGGTATGAATATGTTGCAACCTAATTTGAAACTTTTTGGAAGAAATGAGGGTGGGCCAGGGATCCAGGAGTAATCAGAGCTCAGGAAGTCAGTCTGGGGAAGGCCAATGTGGACTCTGTGACTGAAAACAAGGGCACACAGCTGTGGGAGTCATCACCACAGTGAGCAGAGAAGGAAGGGCAAAATATGTGGCAACCAAGTTAAGGACTGACTGTAGAAGAACAGTGCCCCATTAAAAGCAACCACAGCCACCCACTTGCTCGATGAACACTGGAAATGAGCAGACTTGCCCAGCCATTATTCCTTCTCACTGCCAACAGGAGCCGACCTCTCCAAGCAGTGTCCTGCTTCTCTGCTGCAGCCTTTGTACTTCCTGAAGTCAGTACCAGGAATGCCTACCTGCCCTCGGGTCTTCTGTCCTTTTGAGGTCAGGCTTACAGCTCTTGAGATGCTTCCCTGATGTGCCAAGCAGGTGTCTTAAAAATATGAGTCCTGAACCATTGGAGTTCCAGCAGGGAAGCACAACTCCCATAACCTCTACCAAGGAATGTCCCTTTTCTTTCGTGGGACAGCACCTTCTTTGACCAATGGATCAATGGAAGGAAGAAGGGGCCCTGAAACCGGCCAATGACATCAGGTTAATAATCAACTCTGGCAAACATGGCATGATGAAGAGCTCTACAAGATGAACCTTCTCCCCAGCCCAGCCCAAGTGTGTCTATACCCCTCATAGTTATACTTAATACTAAACTCCTGGGAATTGCTATCTAAGTATCTCAAGATGTGAGCACAAAGTAGATGCTTGCCAAATTCTTAGAGAATAAATTGAAGGTAGGGGACTTACCCTTTTGTTTTAATTTAAATGTCAGAAAAGTCTTTGTGCCCATAATTTCAGTTTCCCAGGGTTCCATTGATCAAAAAAGGTGACCTTGTCATCCAATGCGCTCTGTCTCTTATATCCCATTAGCTTTTTCCCTAAAAATAAGACCCTAGAGGTTGAATACAAGATAGAAGTTTCCCCTGCTGTGGGAAGGATCCAATTTCTAAGCAGGCTGAATTCTTTCTGGGTATAGAAAATTCTGCAGCTGAGACATAGCCTCTTTTCACAACCAGGACAGGCAAAACTAAATACTTAAGGCAAGCCACCCCAACAAGGACAAAGCTGCTTTTTAACGAAACCCCACTTGGCACTATGTAGCCCTGGACATTCCCCTTGCAGCATCTTCCTGTCCCGATAGTCTCTTCCAAAAGGACCACTGGGGACTGTAAGAAACTACTGTCGACAACCGATAAATGCAGTCTTCAAAGCCACTCATCCATTCTTAATGGACAGCCCGTTAATTTGAGGTCTAGGTCATGAATTTGAATGCTATGCACTGAACACCTCTCCAGCAAGAAAACCTGGTTTTGCCTCAGGGTAAATGGTGATTCATTAATTGTAATTAAATTAGGCTGGTGGCTTAAACTGGATGTGACAAAATGAAAATCCCCATATAAAACCTGAGATGCATATCACAGGCCTTCTGTCAATAACGTCTAGTTTTTGTCTAAGTGGATTTAAAGGGAACAAGATGCCTCTTCTTTAACAAAGAAAATAAACTACCTCAGTTAAATAGGGAAATAAATAACTACTGAATGTTTCTCTATTTCTTTTTCATTCAGGTCCTGCTATAGAGACCTGGAAGGACTAATAAGGGTTTTAAGTGTCCGTACATACTGGGCAGAAAAGGAGCAGGTCCTATTAAGCCCCTTAAGTGTTGGTTCTGGAGCCAATCTACCCCTACCCCACTGGTCTTGGGGTACAATCTGAGTTCTCTTGGCAGATCCAACACAATTGCTTCTTAGCACAGTGGCTGAATGGGCTGAATCCTTGGATGGAATCCCAGAGTCCTGAGATCTCACTGGACCTCATTCAGCGGCTAGCTGCTAACTTTGGAACTCTTTGTCCCTGAAGTCCCTTAACTGAAATAAGGGAGTTAGACAAGGTTTCTCTTTTAAAGCAAAAGAAAGCTAAACTAAAACACAAAATGAAACAAGTAAACATGAAGTTTCTCTGGTTAACAGTGCAGAGGAGTTTTACCTGCTAAGACCTACAGCCCCACCTCTGAGCCCAGAAGAATCTCAGGAAAACCTAGAAGACAGTGGAGAAAAAATCTGAAACCCATTCAGCTGGGTGTTGTCTCAAGACTTTCCCAGTTCCAAAGCTTGTGAAAAGCATGATTTGTTTCATCATGCTATGAACTAGAGTATGATTTTAAATAAGAAGTAAAATCATACTGTATTAGGGAGAGTTTAATCAGAAAAGCAGAACCACTATGAGTGGTATAAAATAAAAGATTATTAATAGGAATAGATTTTTCACAATTGTGGGATGTGGTGAACAAGTCCCTGCAAGGCTGTAGAACCTGGTACTGAGCTGAAGCCATTCTACCTCAGCTGTGAAAGCTGCTGGAAAAGAAAACCAGACATGAAGAGAGACCATAACAGAATGTAATCTGTGACTATCTCTCAATTACCCTTAGCGTGATGATGCAGGTGACCAGCAAAAGCTGACACCTTCCTCCATGGGACTGCACCGACACCTGGCCCAGGAAGGTCAAAAGGATCTGATGAGAGCTGGAAGAATGGCAAGCCTGGTGCTCCCTCACCCTCATTAGTAAGCCAGCAGCTCAGTGACAATGTACACCACCTCTGACAGTGCCCACAGCCACCTTCAGAGCATGAAAAGGCTGCTGTTTAACTCCCATCTCCCAAGTCTTATTATACATTTATCACTTGTGGCCAAACCCAGTCCAGAGTCATAAGGGAAGGGAAATTCTGGGAAACACAGTTCCAGCTTAGCAAAGTTGACAAAATACAAAGCCATCGCAGTCCACCCTGGTCACATGGCTGCCATATGCACTTATTTTAATCATACTTAATCTCCAAATAAAGACAAAAGTAAAATCTCGTTTACACCAAACATGATGCATCAATCTTTCATCCAATCAAAATACGCTATCCCTCTTCACAAAAGAGAAGACAACTTTTTATATAATCATTTTATACATACTGGGCTGATGGCATTTTTGTTTCTAAGTCATATTCTATTTTGGATAGCTTGCAATTTGCATACTGAGCTTCAGGTCTAACAACACATCTTACATTGGTGGAATGGGAAAGGGGAAGACAGAACTGGTGGATATATATGTAAATAATTTATATCAAAGCAAGGAAGAAATGCTGATAACTATGACAGTCTTTGTTTCTGCAATGTGAGGTATTTATAACTACCTTCTTCTATTACCCATTTCATATGCCTTTACCCTTTGCAAGCATGTTGCCTAGCAGCATCCCTTGGCTGGTAGGGTAACCTAAATCTATTTGTAAAGCGTTGGGCCCTTAGCAGTCCTGCATGTGGCGGCCATTATTTCCCACTGACTTTCATCAGAGAAATCTAGGAGGGAGGTTTATAGTGTTCATTTTTGACAGTGTAGCTAGATCCTTCCACGAGGGGAGTTGAACTCCACTTCATTCCAAGGGCTCTGGGTCTTCCTCTGGCTCAGGTCTGGGGCTTGGTGGGTTTCTAACTCTCTATTTTGGTGATTTAATGAGGCTTCTGGTCACTAATCCCAGAATGCTTCCATTCACACAAAGTAAGGAGATTGTTCATCCAGTTCAGTATAAGAGACACCATCTTCAATTAGCCAAAGTCAAATATCTTGTTTTCTGTGTTTACAAATAATGTAATGATGAAAATCCTATCTTTGCATATTGACGTAAGTATAAGATACATTTTTAAACAGAAAGGTATGAAACATTTCTCTTTAGGACCTCATGGTTGCCAATTATTTGCTCATGCATTAGTTCATAGATGGCTCTTCTGTGTCTATGGGTAGTAATTAAAATAATCCTCATCATGGCTATTTTTAGGACTGTTAGCTAAGTGCTTTCCCTATAGCATCTCATTGAATTCCTACAACTAGATGTTATTATTCTCATTTTGCAGATGAGGAAATGCTTACAATTTCAGGAGCATGTATAGACATGAGGAATGTAAAAGCCTTAAGCCAGCTCCCACAGCTAATGGTTGGTTGGGCCAAATTTCAACTTTCTCCTGCCAAAAATCATTTTCCCTATATTATGGCCCAGAAAAATATAAGTAACGCATTTATTTAACTTTTAAGATTAGTTTAATAAATACAAAATCTGGATCTATCACAGGTCAGAGACAAGATAAGCAACGGGAATCTTGAAAATACATGGAGCAGACAAATGATTGTCCAAAGCTATTAAAAGTGTTCAGAAACTGGGAGGTCTCTGGGAATAAGGGCAACCATAATGTGGTAGAAAAGAAAGCGTGGCTGTTTAATATTTGTGTAATTTTAGCACATCAGTAAACCTTCACTGTCTCATCTGTAAGAAGGGGAAAATAATAAAATCTATTTCACAGGGATGATGAAAGAAGTCAACAGCATATGTAAGCACCTGATAGACTGTGAAGTGTTGTTGTATTAAATATTATAATTATTACCTTGTGGCTGCAGAAAGTCAAATACTCAAACATCAAATCAGCAGTAATTAAGGTGACAATTCCTAGCTTAGGAATGCCCTAGACAAACCAAGACATAGACTTAGGAATACTGTACAGAGTCCCATTCAGTTTAATACTTAGGCTTAGGAATACTGTTGACAGAGTGTCCCACTCAGTTTATTACTAGTTTAAATACTACTGGACTCCCAAATGTTGCCTGGATTTGAACAATAAATTATAGGAGAACCAAAGCATCAGGAGTAGAGCAAGCCAGCCATACACTAAGTGGGTAGGTTACTGGGTAACTCAGGTTCTACTCCCTGTTATTCCTGTTTCCCTGGGGAGATCAGGGTGAGCCCAACCAAGGGTATGGATTTCACAAAGCATGCAAGTCTGAGAAAGAATTTCCCAATAGTCTGGCTGGTTTCCCACCATTCACTGATAAGTCAGACCTGGCAAATTATGTGCATTACGAAGTGGCAAAAGCTTATGCAGTACTAATTATGTGGCAGGCACAGTTCAGGGCATCTTACCTTGCCAATACTTTTAATCCTATTTTAAAATGCAGATGATAACCTACAAAGCAGGTTATCATCTGCATTTTACAGATAGGAAATGGAGGCACAGAGAGTCAAGTACTTTCTCCAAGATCACACAGCTATCATGTGCAACACCAGGTTTTTAACACGTGTTAATGGGATTCAGAGTCCACTCTCGCACATTCAGTCTGTTGCGTCCCATCCTCCTAAGTCTGGAGAAGCAGAATGACAAGGCCCATTGCAGGCAGCACCTTAGGAATGAAAACTCTTCCTCTTTACCCAAAGAGAGCATGGACATGAGCATCACCTTTTAGAATTGCATCACTTTTAAAGAACAGGGATTCTTTTCTGCTAATGGACATGGTCCTCCGCAGCATGTGCTCACTACCCCATCCATCAGCCATAACAAGGTGCTCAAGTATCTTGACTCATAACTATTTGGAGCTGGGGACTGGGTGTGACAATGTGTGAAGATCCTTCCTTTTTCCAGTGATGAAAATTTTTCCATAAGTCATATTTCTAATCACACTAGTTTGAAGGAAACTTTTCTGACCTATTACTGTTGAAGGGTTTGAGTATCCTACAATTCAATCCTGACACTAATGTCCTGAAGTTAGCGCAGTTCCCACAGATCAAAGGCTCAGTCCTACAAGACTAAGGCAACCCTCACATCAGATGCCCTCAGCAAGTTTGGGTCACCTGTACTTCTGACTGATCAGCTATAATGTTGGGGGTATGCCCATCAACCCCGTTCCTCAATAATTTACTAGAATGGCTCACAAAACTCAGTATTTTATTTACTACAAGCAGTTGCTAGTTAATCAAAATCCATCTCCAGCCTCTCTCCCCCTTTTAGGCAGTCAGGGGATGGCACTGAAAGTTTCAGTCTAATAACATGGTTAGTTCCTCTGGCAACCAACCCCCATCTGGAGGCTATCTAGGGCTCACCAAGAATCACTTCGTTAGCATCAACTCAGGTATGCTTGAAAGGTCCTTACCACAAATAAAAGGTGCTACTATCCATCCTACCACTCAAGAAATTCCAAGGGTTTTAGAAACTGTGCCAGGAACTGGAAACAAACATCAAATATTTATTTCTTATTATATCAAAATGATCCATTGCTCAGTGTTTAGGTCCTTTCAACAACAATTTCTTGGGCGAGATGGATTGGCAAAGAGATGAGAAAGGTAGCATGGTCCAGTTAAATTTAGATCCTGAGAGTCAGGACATTTAGGGCAACTGGGAACATTTGGGACATTAGGATATCTGGGTCCTACTGCTGTTCTGAGTCAGCCATGTGACATCAGATACCCTGTGTCATTCACGCCCTGTACACTTTTTAGCCCACAGGAATTTTCTGAGAAACAAGGAGATAATATATCCAAAAAGACTTGGAACATTTTTTTTAATGTCCTAGAAATGTAAATTTCCTGGGTAAGACCTTGGGAAAAAAAAAAGATAAACTTATGGGAATTGTGTTAAAATGGATCAGAATGAACTGGGAATTCCACAGCTGGCCTGGGCTTTGCAAATTATCTGTAGTCAAATGCAAATCTGGAATGAGATTGTTACAAGGGTTTCTTTTTTCTTTTCTTGGCGACATGGTCTCGCTCAGCCAACCAGGCTGGAGTGCAGTGGCAGGATCTCAGCTCACTACGGCCTCTGCTTCCTGGGTTCAAGTGATTCTCCAGCCTCAGCCTCCTGTGTAGCTGAGACTACAGGCATGTGCCACCAATGCCTGGCTAATTTTTGTGCATTTTATAGAGACAGGGTTTCACCATGTTGCTCAGGCTGGTCTGGAACTCCCGAGCTCAAAGCGACAGCCTCAGCTTGCCCAAATGCTGGGATTGCAGGTGAGAGCCACCATGCCCAGCCATGGATTTAAGTGTTTATTTTATTACTCATGCTTGGTGTGAAGGAACTAAAACTCCAGTGGTCTCAAAAGAGTTCTACGCACAGGCCATCTTGGTCTTCCTCCCAGGACAGCTGCACCCCTCTCACACAGGTGACCATTAACTCCGCCCTCTCACATACTCAGATCCCAGGGTAGCCCAGCCCTACAGCAGGCATTACTGACTTCTGTTACAACAGTCAGGCCAGCCTTCCTGCTGAGAATTCTCCCTGCCCCAGCTCCTTATCTGCTACTTCAGGACCTGTGACAATGGAGGCCAGGGCAAAATGCAGCAGGATCTCGGGGACAGTCATCCTGGGTGTGATTGGCAGCATCAGCAGGCTGCTGTGGGTTATGTGTGCAGAAGGGTGTGAGAGTGCTGACAGCCAGCTGATCACCCCAGATCCATGTTCCCTCCTCATAGTGTCAGTTTGCTGCTGAGAAGTGGCTGCTCAGCCAGGGACTTCATGTCACAGTTACCTGTCATCTAGGTGTGGCCATGCAAACTAATTTTCATGAATGAAACATAGCCATAAGTGATCTGTGTCCCCGCTGGGTCTGAGCGAATAAAAAGCAGATGTGCCTTCTCCTCACTTTGTTCCCTATCCTTCAGTGACTGGAGAGGACTCTGTGGCTCCAGAAGAGGCAAGAGCCACAAAGTAGAAGGGGCCTGGGACCCTGAATGACCATTTGGAGGAAAGCCACCTGCCAGCAAGGAACATCTGCGCTGGACTTCCACATGCATGAGAAAAATGTATATAGACTGTGCTAAGCCACTGTGACTTGGGGGTTTGTTTGTTACAGCACTGAGTCAATACAGTCAACTAACACAATTAGGAACTAAACACTTGCAAGCCCCAATGGAGTTCTCATTTTTTAACTTTGCAACAGAAGAATACTGAAAACTTCAAATTCAGCATAGGACTGCCTAGCCACCCAGAACTGACAGGTGCTACATTAGAAATTTCTATTTCCTCTGGGACAATATAGTGCTCCTTCTCTCAGGCCTCTGAACATCTTTTAACCCCTCCCAGGCCACACAGTTCAAAGGGCAGAGGAGGACCAGGAATCCTCACACAGGAAATCTCCAAGAACAGCGGAGCCTTCCTGATCACCAGGGTGCAGCCAGGGTCGATAGTGCATGCTCCTGAGAAACCTGAAGGGACTGCCCCTCACTGGGAGAAAACTGCGAGAGAAGTCATCCCATTCTCACCAGATTAGTGGGTTTGGTTTCACAGTCATTTGGATTAATTAGTAGGAAGTAGAATAGCCACCATTAGATTTGTCTCTTGATTTGCATAAAATTGAGCCTGGATGGATGAGCATCTAGAGAGGGTAGGGAGATAATACTATTTCTCTGCATTAACTTTGATTTTGAAAAATATCCCTAATGGGGAAAATACATAAGCATCATCCTACTGCTTTCACCTCCAGCCTCTATATGGAGTTCAGAAGTGATCAACTTCCTCCCAGATCCTTTGTGGCATAGGCCTCTGCAGCACATGCCAGAATTCTGGGCACTGGCCCACGAGACCTACCGGGGACAGCACAGCCTGTGTGTGCCCAGGTGTGTATGGCACCCTCTCATCACAGCTGCCATGACACCCGGGGAAGAGCAGCTGCCTGCCTTTTCCTTGCTAATTTCTCTTCCCTGCTGAGCTACAAGGGGGAAAATAATTGCCTTCACTCTGAGCTCTGACATTCCCACATTTAAGCACCTGCTCTACCACTGTTCTCCCTATAGGAAGACAATTTCTGCCACACTTGGCGTTTCCTTCATAGCAAGCCTGCTGATTAGAGAAACACACTTTAAAAGAGATGACTGGGGGCCTGTGAATGAGGCCAGGACCAAAGCAGCACTTTGGAAGACTGGTCGGCATTTTCCCTTGATGAAATAGGAACTGCTGTAGGAATTCCCCAGAGTGACTGGACAAAGGGTAGACTCCTGGAGCTACTCAACCCATCTCACTCTCCTACAAGGACCAGCCTGGTCAGCAAAAACAAATTAGGAAAACCTAAATCTAAGGAAAAGGAAAACCAAGTCACGGTCATTCAATGATACCATATTGAATTTATCAGAATCTTTCTCTAAGATATTCAGAGTTATTTTCTGACTACTAGAGGGCTAGGATCAATTGATTTTTTTAGGATGTGCATTTTTATTCAAGATTACAAATTGCGATACTGTAGCAGTTATTACTTTTGGCAAGGTCAGAGGGCCAGCATCACAGTATCTCATGGTGGGTAGGCAGGACAATCTAGGACTCAGAGACTTCCCTTCTGTAAGTAAGTAGGTCATAGATAGGAAACCACAGCTAAGAAGAAAGACAGCTCCCATCATTTCCTTTTATCATCCCCCAAAGAGCCAAACCTTAGATGTTAGCCAACCATTAGGTCTTAATCTTAATGTAACATTATAATGCAACCCAAGTTTTTAACTATTATAAATGTTTATCTTTCTTGATCACACAAATATACTTTGATATAGAAACATTAGATCAGGAATTGGCAAGCTGTTACCTGCAGATGAAACCTAGCCATCTGCCTAATTTTTTAAATAACACTTTATTGCAATATGCACATTTGTTTGTGTTGTCTCTGGCTGCTTTCACACTAAGAGTGTTGAGTTGTTGTAACCATATAGCCCAGAAAGTCTAATATATATACTGTATGGTCACGTCCAGAAGAAGTTTGCTGACATCTGCATTAAAGTAAACTGGTAAGTAAAAGCCAATCTCTCACCATTGCATTGCTCAGAAATCATAAATGGTGACATCACCCATTCCTCCTTTTTATTCCTGTGGAAGTCGCTCTTTAGAGAAAGGACCCTCACCCAAAATTTAGTTCATATGTTGAGACTTACAATGTTACAACACATGCCAACAGCGTATAAACAGTCTATTACTACATAGTCAAGGTTTTTTCTGGGAAGAACAGGAAAGGCCTCCCACACTGGTCTGATGATGTCTTGCAAGAGCCAGGAAAGGAGACTGATCTGGGGCTGTTAGGAGGGTTAGGATGTAGGGCAGAGTGAATGCTTCTCCATGAGGGCAGGCAGGGGCTTATGTGGTTTGAATCTTACACTTGCTAAAGGAGGGAGTACCCTGGCTTTCTCATCAGCTCTCCAAGTATTTGGTTTGGCTGTGTTCCCACCCCAAGCTCATCTGGAATTGTAGTTCCCATAATCCCACATGTCGTGGGTGGGCAATAATTTAATCATGGGGGTGTAACCCTTATGCCGTCCTCATGATAGTAAGTTCTCCTGAGATCTGATGGTTTTATAAGAGGCATCCCCTTGGCTCGTTTCTCATTCTTCTTGCTGTCGCAACGTGAAGGATATGTTTGCTTCCTGCCATGATTATAAGTTTCCTGAGGCCTCCCCAGCCATGCTGAACTGTGACTTAAATAAACCCTTTTTCCTTATAAATTACCCAGCCTCGGATATGTCTTTATTAGCAGCGTGAGAATGGACTAATACACCAAGGGTGGAGCAGAAGGGGCAGGGAGAGCGTTGAGGCTTAAACAGGGTCACCTGTCAATCATCAAAAAATGGAGGCACACTCCTTACTACAATAGCACAGTTTCGTGTATTGCTGCTTCTTTTGATCTATCCAGTATCTTCCCTCCCTGGCTCCTTGCAGAAAGCAAATCTATAGTTTTATACTAAGATTGTTTTCCTGGGATGAATTCATGCCTCTATCCAACACCCTCAATTCCCACTTCTCCCCTGCATCCCGTCACCCCACCCCCACGACTTGTGTTCTGCTTCCTCCCAGGAAGAGAGTGTCAAGAATTCTTTGGGCCATAACAAAGAGGAGTGAGGAAAGAAAGACTAAACCTACTGAAGAGTTCTCACTTTTCCTCTTTGTAGCTTCCACACCCTGCCATTTTCTGGCTTCTTCCTTAAGAGCCCTGGTCCCCAATAAAAGCCAGGCACCTTCCCCTGTTGAGGGAGCGGTAACATCTCTGTGGCGTCCTGGAGTGAGCAGCTGAGACTAGCTCTGCCTTAGGTTCTGAGGAAACCTTATCTCTTTCCCTTCTATTTACTTTTTCTCTTTACAAGAATCAAAGTATCTACACATGCAAAATTACAATATAAGTCCAAAGAAAAAATCAGGGTCTCTCACCTCGGACGAAGGAGTCCTGTAGCTCCCACAGTAGAGCTAGGCTCACGGGATGCCTATGCTGGGGTCTGCCCTTCGAGGCTCAGGAAATAAAGCCTCCTTTGCCTAATGGCATTCACCTTGCCAGATCTTCCCTGGGAGTCTCAAGGAACAGCTGAGGGTGGAGGCAGGTGTCCTGGGTTTCCAGTGAGCCTTCAAGCACTCCTTACCTGCAACACACTTAACCGAAGGGCAGGAATGAATACCAGTAAGTGCCCTGAGGAGGAGGAAGATAGTGAACATTGGAACAGTGGGAAGGAAAGGGAGAAGGGAATTTTCTACCATGTGTAGGTGCTTTATCGACCATATATTTTATGAAAAGGTTTTTATTGTGGAAATACCCAAGCACACATAAAAACAGAGACTAGTCCCAGGAACCCAGGTACTCGAATCATTTGAAACAATGACTATTCAATATTGTCTTATAAACTGTACAATAACCCTGAGAGGTAGATGTCATTCTTACCCCTGCTAGACAGGTTTGAAGACTTTAGGTTACTTGCCTAAGGCTACGATATGGCAGAAGAAATGGTAGTTCTCTCCGGCTCTAAATCCCACACTCTTAATAGCATGCTGCCTCCAGGGAGGGCTTCGTGAAGGAGGGAGACTAAAATTGGGCCAGGAATGTCAGAGAAGCAGCAAGAGGACATTTTTGGGAAGAGGAGAGAGAGAGTGAGCTCACATCCAGCGGCAGAAATGAAGAGAGAGCATTAAAAAAAAAAATCCCATTAGTCATCTGCTGCCAGCAGTATTTTAAAACTTTCAGTGTAAGTCAGTTTCTATTTGGAAAATCTACAAACAAATCTAGTCATGTATGGAAATGTGCATTGAGAGGAAAGGATGCATGTCATTTCCAGAAGAAGGTGAGAGTAACTTCTACTGCCACATCCCAGGGAATGTTAGCTGTACAGGTTCGGGGCAAGTGCCCATTGAGTGACAGAACTTGGGGCCTATAATGGAAGAGACATACATGGAAGGCACAGACACTGGCTGTGAGTCTCAGGAAGACTCTTTGGGGTCTCATCCTGCCAAGAAACAGCTCAGTCGGGAGACCCCCATCCAGGTGGCATTGAAGGTATTGAGAGGCAAACACCCAGATAGAACAACAGAGTGGATCCATCGGGGGACCAACAACCTGAGAGCTTAAAGGCTGACAGCTTTTTCAGGCTAAAGTCCCTGAGCAGGCTTTCATCCACATATTTAGTTGCTCTTAGACAGGTGAGTCTTATTAATACACAGGTGTTCTACATTTACTCGTAGCTTTAAAATACATCAGGTAGGCAGCTGTCACCCGCCTACCACTAATTACAAACTAAGAGTATCCTCCACGAGGGAGCCATGGGGACAGGGTAAACTTAATGTTTCTCAATATCACCCCCTACCCTAGCCACCATGAAGGCATCCAACCTTCATGCAGGAGCTGCGAATGGCGTCCTTCAGGCCACACCTCCCGGTGGCAGGGCTGCTTACTACATAGAACTAACCCTTCCTTTTAGACAGAAGGAGACATTAATATGTGCCTTGTTGTAAGCTCCCACAGTGGATGGCCTTTCTCTGCTTCCTGAGTATAGATGTAAGTGATGTCTCATCACCAGCATAATTTGGTTTATTTTTTTGCTACCAGATTGAATACTACTCAGCCATTTCAGAGGGGCCCTGCATTGGCCACTTCCTGCTTTATTATTGAGTGCTTCCAAATAAGGAGCACGAGTCTACGGAAAGGGAAATGATGCTTTGAATCTGCAAGAGGATGCTAAAGGACATCTTCAGCAATTTTAATAATAGCTTTGCAACAGAGGCCTCTGTGGTCTTGAAATGATGACAAGTGAAACCCAAAAAAGCTTTATTGTCTCGGGGAAGGTAGAGTCAGAACTGGGAAGATGAACCTTAGACACACAGAAAAGAACTTCAGAAGTCTACTTTTGTGTTGGCCTTGTTAGTTTGTTTTAAAAAATTAAACATTAAATAAACACGTGTACTTTTTATCCCGTTATATATCTCCTGCATGTATTTTCTGTGCAATGTATGTCTAATTTTGGAATTTATAATTTTGAAAAAAATTCATATGTATAATACCCTATATATGTCTGCACTTTTAATACAGGTATGATAAAATGTGCAACCAAACATTACTTTGCTTTTGAAATTCCAGGACAAAATTGTATGACATTTAACGCCTTGGCCCATATTTTTAAAAACATTTCTCAGATCCAGTTGTTTAATGACACCGAAACAAACCTGTTAGTCATCTGTTGTCAGCATTTTAAGATCAGTGTATTTAAGTCAGTTTCTATATTGAAAATCTACAAATCTAGTCATGTCTGGAAATGTGCATTGAGAGGAAAGGATGCATGTCATTTCCAGAAGGTGAGAGCAACCTTTACTGCCACATCCCAGGGAATGTTCGCTGTACAGATGTGGGGCAAGTGCCCATTTAGGAACAGGACTTGGGACCTAGGATGGATGACACACACATGGAAGGGAAGAAATAAAGTAGCAGGAGAGATAAAAGGAGGATAATTTCACCTTCTAAGTTTTCTTCTTTTATGTTTTTGATAAAATAGAAACTTGTGAGCTTCCAGGCTTAATTTATTGCCCATCTTTTCACTCTAGTTCAAGAGGAGGTATATGGATAAAGGGTGATGCTTTTTATGGTTGGGCTTTGATGTTGCTGGGATATTTAGGGATTGTGTTTGTCCTTCAAGAGGGCCTTTTCATATGTTCCTCTAAGGACAGAAAAGGAAGGATGACAGGCTGAGCAAAGCCACATGGGCCAAAATGACACACAGGAGACAACTTAGCATTAGGCTTATAGGTTTTCTGGTGGGACCGAGAGATTTGAACAATCTATACCAGACACAGAGCCACATGGGACTAGCATAAATGAGTTTCCCTGCCACTGCTCCCAAATTGGCAAGAAGCAGCAGTTTGAGAGAGATTGAACCTTTTCTTCCCTGGCAGTCAATAGGCATATATGGCAACACACAAACACCCCAGCACATCCAGAATGCAGGCGTGTGATGGCTCAGTGTCTTGAGTACAGCATCCTTGAGGAGATGGTATCCCAGCTGCTCCCATTTACATGAACTATTTAATCTCACTCCAAACAGCACTGGTGTCATCTCCCTGCTGTTTCAGTGCTGCTATGACCTTGCCGTCAAGTCTTAGAGTAGTGCAGATTGTGCTAAACATAAAAGGCTAAATTGAAGTAGATATGTGAAGTTAGAATGCGATAATTCTTGGAAAATATACTGCTACTATCAAATTACTAATATAATGCTGTTTTACTGTGTCAATGTGTACTTTTCATTTCTGAGGAATAAGCACTCTACATTTTCATGCCTTCTATATTGACTTTTTCAATATGGGCCAATGTGGGGAAACTGTAGATTTCATAATAAATGTTTAAAAATGTTACTCCACCAAAGTAGAAAAATTAGCAAAAGACAAGAACAAGCAGTGCACATATACACACACAAAATACAAATCGCTAATGTGTGCCCATAATGACATCTAAACTTAATAGAAACCAAAGAAATATGTATCAGGACAAGGAAGAAATACAAATGTTCTCCTTATCAAATAGGCAAATATAAAAAAGAATGATGATAGTACAAGTTGGCAGATAGGAAGAAGTGGATATTATTATTTCTCTGGTGTTAGTACAAATTGTTTACTCCTGGAGGCGATTTGAAAATATTTATCAAAATATAAATGTACATACTCTCCAACCTAGTTTATCTTTAAAAATTAATTCCCAAGATAAAATCAGATACATATGTTAAGACACTGGTATACAAGGGCTGAACATAATACTGTCTGTAAGACCAAACAATGCAAACAATTGTTTATCAATAAAGATTGCTTAAATAATTTATGGCATAAGCCAAACAATAGTGTGTCATGCAACCGTAATATAAAGCTACGTTACGGAATAGTTATGCAATGTATTGTTAAGTAAAAAAAAGAAAAAAGCTATTTGTGAAATAGAAGGCATTGTATAACAGACTTGCACATTTTTGTGAGTGAAAGAATATCCACCAGTATGAGCATAGTCATAAGTGGCTTGTGTGGGCAGAGAGAGAGAGGTTCCATGGATTTTCTTCTTTGTAGCGTTATTGACTGTACAGGTTGGGTTCCTTGTTTACTTCCAACTCATTTATTCACCAAATTTACTGAGTACCTACCACATATCAGATACTGTTCTAGACACGTGACATACAACAGTCAATTTACAGCACTGAGTAACAGTCCCTATATTCATTTCACTTGCATTACGTTGGAGGGAAAAAGAGAATCAAGAAAGTAAAAATAAACCAGATGGTATGTTAGATAACATTAGATGTCCAGGAAAAAAGGCTTACACAAACCAAGGAAAGGGACTGGTCAGAGAGCTCATCCATCTCCTCCCATACTCACCCTGGGCCTAGCAAACTATGTGGTCCAGAGAAAGGCTCAATCTCTTTTGGTGAATGAATTGAAGAAGAAGAATCCACTCAGAGCACTCTTTGGCCAGGGTGCTATGCTGAAAGCATTCCTCAAGACTTTCATTCCTGAGTTCTCCTAAGAACAGACAGGTAATCTACCTTGCTTCAAGCCACACATTCTTTTCTCCAGGCCCAGTAACAGTCAGCTGATCTCCTTCCACCTTTTTTAATTCAATTATATTCTGGTTTGGCCTTCTTGAAATACACATAGTTCCTTGGGCTAACCTCAATTCATTATCATCCAATTATTGTGTAGGATGGCTTATCTCTATGCATAGCTGGCCCCATTTATTATACGTTCATGCCTCACAATGTCACATTGTCTTCATACTTTGGGAAAGTGTTCTTAAGTTTCTCTATATAACTCCCAAAAATCAGAACACATCTGACAATAATAGATACGTTCTTGCTGAGTGCCCTCCTTTATTTCCTTCTTTAGTTTGTATTTCTTTGAATTTGTTCTTGTGAATGTCCCATGACTTCTTGTCCAAGAAAAGTTAGTCAGATTATAGAAAGAGAATGCAGCAAATTATAAAGGCAGCAGGCACAGTAAATAATGAGTCTCCCCTCATATATATTATTTCAACTATTAATAAAAGTGTTTTCTTGTGCACAGAGATGAATGTCAACGGCAATTGGGATCTGGAAGCATGACAATGAAATTTAGGATACAGAGGACAAAGAAATAGATATTCAGCAATTATCTTCCACCTGTCTTTACAAATGAAGTGGGCAAGGACTTAACAAGGGATTCAATTGCTAAAAGTGGCAGATGAGGAATTAGCACATACACAGATTAATATCAGAATTGGACATAATAAGCTTAAAGCGTTATTAATTATCACAACATACTGCCTTTTTTAAGTAGATAAGCACAAATACAGATTTGAAATTGCATAATAAAAACCATTTATGGATATCCTCATAGGATGTTTGTCACTTGAACATGTGAACTTACTGCCAAAACAAAAGCAGCAAATATTTTATCAGATCTCACAGTCACGAGACTAAATAGTCTCCCAGTTGTGATTGCAACAATCACAGGTCCTTCTGATAAACTTACCAAAGTCTGGCATTTTGCCTCAAATCCTCTACAGTCTCATTTTCAAACATGCCACTGGTATTTGGGTCTTAAGTTTTATTTATCTCAAGAAACTGCTCCTCATCAGATAAATGGATGTATTAACGTTTGTCACCAAATCAGCTCTCAGAAATTAGCCAAAGAGGATTCTTACTAAATTGAGCGTCTTCATATTATAAAAACATTATCAAGTAGCAGATATGGTCAGCTTTTTGATTGATTGACAGGAAAATAAGCATCAATTATGAAGACATTAAGCCCCTTCCTTAAGTCACAATAAAGGACAAAAGTATTTATTTCATGCCCTTGTTGTACAAAGTATCTTATTTAATCCTTACTACTCCATAAGTTGTAATTATTACAATTTCACAAATGCAATTAAGACTCAGAGACATCAAGTAACTTGTTCAAGGTCACACAGCCAGTACATGGCAGAGTCAAAATTCAAACTCATTTTATTAACTACCTTATACTTTTTGCCCAAAAGGACAAAGTTTCTCTTCCCAAAATCCACCCAAAATGCATGTTCCTTTTAGCCATCTTCCCACACTCCTGTCCCCAAAATATAAGGTATTTCTATCATTATGATCTTTGAGGCTTTCAGTTAGTTTTTTAGGTTATTGATATAATTCTTAGCCTATCTCAACACATCTACTGATTCATTTTGCAGGTATTTTTCTATTGTTTATGCTTTAATATCCTGTTTTCTCTATTAGGGTCTAAGAGTTGTAAAGGTATGCACCATAACCAACCTTCAGCACAAACTGAACCTCAAAGAACCATGTCAGTAACGTGTGGAATGAATGGTACAGTGTCCCTTAAACTTGAGATGTTAGCTCTGACTTGTACACAACATTAAACACATCTCACTCTGCTTTTTGAGGTTTCAAAAAGCAAAAGTTCACTCAAACCACTTCCAAACAAAGGAGGAGATCTATGCATTTTCAGAGAGGTTTCATGGGACTCAGTAAAGCTGTACAGCCATGCTTTTGGAAGGCTCAGAGCTGGGGCTGCTCCCAAGACCAGCTTCTCTCTCTTCCTCTTATAACATCTCCTGCCTCGTTGCTACACTTTCTTCTTTTTCTCGTGGTAAGCTGCCTCATCTTGCATGCGGCCAGTAATTGTTGTCTCTGCCAGATTTCTACAAAAGCTTTTACCTCTAGCAACCTCCCACCCCAATAACTGGCAACTTTTCATTCTATTTATGAAAGAAAATCTCATTTACCCAGCTCGTCTTTCAAGCCAGGACACACAATCCTAGGTCACTGACCAGTTTATGTATAGGCACCTCCAGGTTAGAGGGACCCCTTGTCTAAAGCGCTACAGGGGGAGGAATGCAGATCTCCTAGCTGACCACCTGCTCTTTCTAAAAGGAGATGTGCTGATGAGCAGATATCAGGAACTCTGCTGAACGCTCGTATGTTCGATTCAGGTCTCTGTCTTCATGAGGTTTGCCTTCCCATCTCTTTCTCAAAGCCTAAAGAGAGATTAGGTCCTCGACCTCAGCCTGGCTTCTAATTAAATTACAGCCATTCTCAGTGAGGATGTTGATAGAGGAAATGGGGTCACTTCATATAATAAATGGTAAAGTCAAAGAACCTAAATGTAAAAATACAAATTAAAGATATTTTTTGAGAGGCGAGGACTGTTACATGACATTAGTTGCAGCCTTGTTCTGGCAAAAGGAATCTCAGGCCATAGTCTATACAGAGCCACTCAACTGAACATCTGGAGAACAGTTTGGAGTTTTTAGTTTGGCTCAGGCTGTGACTTGAATAATGAATGATCTCTCACAGGTTGAATTCAGTTAGGAAAATCCTTGAAAAAAGTCTAGATACCAAGCTACGATTTGGGGTTATTTTAGCAACTAAATTTGATGAACAGTGTGGTCATCTGTGTTAATATCTGGGAATTTATATAAAGACATCAGATTGGCCTCTAATATGTTAACCATTCATACTTCATCAATACAACGGTGGAATAGAGCAGACTTAAAACACGTTACTGTAGCCCAAAATGCACGTCTCACATCCTTTTCGACGTTCGCTTTGCAATTCTGTTACTGATTATCTCTGGCAGCAGGTGTAGTACAACTTTATGGGCAGTCTTTTCGTTTTATGGAGCTTTTCATGTGAAATACCAGAGTTGGTATTAGCGATTTCATAGACACAAGTTCTATCAATCGTAAATCTTCAAATTGAAAGCATTTACTTTAAATGTGTTCTACAAATCTTTCTTTCATGGGAATAGTAGGTCATTTATGCACTATATGTGAGGTGACTGGGCAAAGTATACTTTATGAAGTTTTTGGATCATTAACTCTAGATTTTTATTTTTCTTCGTTTAAAAAAAAAACGATACCTTTGAATATTTTAATAGTAAGATGGGAAAATGAGCTTCATTGAATTTTCTCTTTGTGGTCGCTGAGGTAGGTCATGAAGGTGATTGAAGTCTCCCAGCAGGCTTTTAAATATTTGAAACTGAAAATATTTAACGGTGTACCAAATGACTAGTACTCTAATTTTTATTTATATTCTATTTTTGGTGTGGCTGTGATTATAACCTCAGTAAGGCGGGTGATCAGTAATGAATGTGTCCTGTTGGTAGATCCCTCCAGGGCTCTGATTCAATCTTTTGAGTTATGGGATGAGGACAAAATGAACTATTTTTCAAGCTTGTAAATATGTGACAAATGACAGTGCAAGAACTATTGATTCCAATCACAGTGATACAATGTTTCATAGTCAAGACTGACTCTGGCTTTACAAATTACTTGCAAGTTGAACAGTAAACCCATGCACAACATGCTTCAAACTGGATCAATCTTCAAGAATATTTGTGTCACTATTCACAAATTCCCAAATTGAAATGGACTTTTCTTCTATTTTCATGTTAAAAGTGTGCTGTTGAATTTTCCCTCAATATTAAAAAGGATGAGAAAAGCAGAACCTTCATAAAATTTCCAGTGACACTATGCACATTCATCTGTGTTTATTCTTATTAGTTAAATGGGCATAAACCAAATATAATTGAGAAAGGCCTCTTACGAATATGAATCATCAAACAGCTAAAAATTCATAGATTCAGCGCTCCAATCCTATTCAAACATATCTGGAGACAAAAAGAAATTCAGTTGATTGGAGTATGAGATACTCCAGTAGCTAGCCATTGTGTTCCTGTTTGGGCCAATAGGATTTGATTATTTTTGAGAAAGTCCCTGACACAACAGGCATTTCTATGTAAAGACAGACTCTCTTAAAAACCTCTTCCCTTGGATCCAGAGCTCTTCTATTTTGAAGAAATCTTTTCCTAAATCCCTACTATACAAACCCAGTAAATTACACTTTTTGGGAGGCAAAGTTGGGGGGCAGAAGTCACTTCTGCAGCAATTGCTCAGAGGCAGCATCTGTACCTCCCCCCACCATTCCCACCCCCACGCCCATTGTGGAGCACCATTTTAAACTTGCCCTCAGGTTGTCACGGCATATTTTATGCAGGACTGACCTTAGCGGAGACTCTGCATGCTGATGTATTATTGACCTTCTTCCCCACTGCTTACTCAAACAGGCCATCTGGGTACCAGGACGGTACAGGGAATATGTCCAACTTTCCAGATCAAGATAAAAATACATAAAACGGAGTGGGGTGGGTGAGGGAAGGAAGGCTTTTTAGCTCGTACTGTGGATTCGTTTATTCAGACGTAATTGGCGTGGATCTGGCCAAGGCACAGTTTTCTTCTTTGTCTAACCCACTGGCCTCCTAGCCCCTCCCCTCATTGTTCATCTCCATCAAAGTGTGATGAGCCACTAAGCAAGAAAGGAGGGCAGAGACGCGGCAAGACTACCAGCAGCCCCTCATTACGGTCACGCTTCTGGAGAGGCCGGAATTAGCTGGGATGTGTGTGGCTGCTGAGCCTAGCAGATGACCTGATCTCGGCCCTGTCCACACTGCATGGGGGGTGGGCTACTTCTTCCTTCCATTCTCTCTCTCCCTCCAGTAGGTGCTGGGTAACTGGGACCCAAGAGCCAGGTTATTGTGACTGGGGTTTTGACTGGTGGAACAGCCCTCAGCTCTCACCGGGTAGAGTCACAAAGGACGCAGCCCTGCCAGGCCAGGACATCTACAGCCTCTCCAGGGCATTTTTCCCAGGCTGAAATCCATTTTTAGCAGCTTCACTTGGTTGATCAATGGCTTCCATTCAATGGGAATATTGACTTCGGAAACTAGCTCAGAATGTCACATGAAGTTCATACCCCACCGCTCTCCAGGCCCCAAAGAGAATCTGAGTTCCCTGCAGCCCAGGAACACCACCAAGGGTGGGGGGGGATTCTGCTTAACCTCACTTTCTGGTCTTCAAAAAGCTTTGTTTACTCTTTTTCTGGAGGAAAGTTCTATTTGTTTACAATTTAGTTGAGGAAAATAAGAGACATTTTTAAGAGATATACACATTAAATATTTTTATATTAAAAACAGCTTTATGGACACAATATTCAGCCCAATTTGTTTTTCCTAGCATAGAAATGCAGTAGCCGTTAGCCAAGAGCAAGGTGCCACCTCCTTTTAAGGCTTTCTGGCCCCTGTCCCCACCCACTCCCTTCTCCTCTCCTTTGTTCTTCCATGTCACTTCGTAGACACCATGGTAATAGCCTCCTTAATAGAATTTGTTGTTCATCTGTATCTACCCTTTTGAAAGCACAAATGACTAAGACTGAACTTTAATCACCTATGCCAAGTCAGCTCTATGCCTGGCATATAGGACAAATTCAATAAATATTTGCTGAACAGTCACTATTTAGAATTTAGCAGTGTACCAAGCACTTAAGTTAATCATCACAGTCACGGGAAGAGGTATATACTACCCTTACCCCTATTGTACAGATTAGAAAATTGAGGCCCAAGAGGCTAAATAGTAGCTAGAAGAGTGTGTGCCAGTCTTTTCATTTGGTCAGTATGATTACATGGCCTGGGTTCTAGCTACAATGCCACAATAATGAAGGAATGCTTATACCTCTCTTTGTATACAAATAGAATATGCATGTTTCCATTTTTGGAATAAGTAAGGATGGTTCTACTTCATCACTGGGTATATTGAGTTGTGACAGTTACTCAGCATCTTTGGTGAGATAGAATACAAATTGTAAAATGCAGTCAGTCTCCGTTCTGTTTGTTCAGGTTTTTTATGGCAGCCAAATTGAGAGGCAGAAGCCCAGATTTAGAAAATGCATTGACTGTGTCTTCAGCAAAGTGGAATGGTCTATGGAATACAGACCCGGGGGTCCGTGGAGACGGTTGTTTTAACATGCAGATTCTGCAGCATACACAATTCCTAGAGGTATCTCCTCTTGGTAGCAGTGTGACTTTGAACCAGGAAAATAAAACCTCTCTGACCCTCTGTTTCCTCATCTACAAAATGGGATAAGTAAATGGTGTTTTCCTTACCAGAATGCTGTAAAGAATAAATGAGACGAGACATATCGAACACTTCCCACAGTACCTGGAGCATGTTTAGGAGTTTAATTAATAAGGGATATCTTTATGACATCCAAATATCTGAATATCTTTGAATACCTATTCAAAATAAATAAAAATTACCAAGGATAACACAGGCAAGATAATGTACAAAACATAAAAGAGATGTAAGTATCTGTTTAATGCACACTGAACTGCACTTAGAAATGATTACAACAGCAAATGTTATGTACAATAAAAAATAAAAAAACTTGGCATGCATCAATGCAATAAAAAACTCACAATAAAACCTCAACATACATCAATGCAAAAACAAAAGCCAAACAAAAACCCAAAACACTGCAAATGCTGTGGAAAATTCTAAACATGCAAACTGATATGTGTTTTTATTGTTTTTAACATTTGCTGTTGAATTTTCAATTAAAGTATTCGTGTGTCAAGTAATGAGAACATTTAACCAAATTTTTACTATACTTCTTGGACTATTTCACGTTCTCTTTGCATTGCCAAGACTTAAACAGGTACTCAAAGAGGTTTTTACTAGTATACATTTTACCACGCTTAATGTTTTCAAAGCACATTTTATGACATTTTCTTCTCAATTCATGGGGGTTAATGTTTCTCATGATCTGGGACAAGGGATGAGTTTGGGATGGTGCCTCGCTGAGGGTCTGTGGTTGCCTGTCTAGGAAAGCCTGACTTAGCAGTCTTAGGAGAACAAGGGCAGAGTTTCAGACCGAAAGCCTAGACAAGACAATGCACTGGCTGGTTCCAACCTGTGGCTAACAGGTCCGCATTTCACATACCCTGTGAAAGCAGGCTGGCCTGCTTCTCCCTTCACACACTGCGTCTCACAAATAGTAGCCTTTGCCATCCTGACATCTCCATTAGCTGAATGCAGGTCATAATCCAAGGTTAAGATGAAGGGACGAGATGGAGAACCGTGGGGAAAGGGGTAAAGGGCTGGCCTTGCAGCATGATGGAAGTTCTGCCTGTGTCCAAGAAGACATCTCTAGCCTTAGATTGCAAAGTGATGTGCACTCAGCAATGTCAAGAGCCTTCTTTGCAGAGATTTAAGGCAAGCGCAGGACTTAAAAGTTCAGGTGGGCCAAATAGTCACTCACCTAGAATGCTGGTGTGAGGAGTTAAGTGACAAGGGCCACAGTTTCCTGGGCTGTATAATACCAGGTGAAAGCTATGTGTTGGAGAACATTTATCTGAAAGCCATACATCAGATGGAATTGGGTGGAGGCAGTAGAGGCCAACTTTAGATAGTAAATGTGGCCATGTTGAAAAGATCCCCAGCCAGACTCCTTCATCCCTGATTTTACAACTAGCTCCCAAGCTACCACTTGGGGGTCTACATTTATCTACTGCCCTCCCTTCAGCCAAGCTGAACATGGCAATGGCCTCTGTCCTTCAGACTTGAGATTACAATATCATCTTCTACTGTTTCTTATGCCATGGCAGCCACATCTATCCAATTCCATTTATGTAGATGTCTTGCCAATTCATTTAATTTTAACAGTGTGCTTAGCATCATACAATGAACACCGATCATCTGTGTGCTGTCATCTCCATCCATGCTGCCAAACTCCTCATCTAGACCCAGATGACTTCTCACCTGTTTGACTTCTGCCTCTTCCCTTTTCCTCTTTGAGCCTCTATTCATCAAGTATCACTAACCTTCTAGCAAATACACAAAGCACAGAGAATTGGAGTATAAGTGCCAGGCAGGGCCTTGAAAGTCATTTAGTTCAACACTTTATTAAAGAGGAAAGTGAGGCTCTGAGAGGTAAAGCCACTTAGGAAGGGGTAGGAGCTTTAAACGCAGATATTCTGATTTTTACAGGGGAACTCTCGTACTGCTGTTGTCCTGTATGAGTGTAATCTACCACAATTTTGCCAGCCAACGAAGTGCAAAACCAGGACCTGCAGAGCTGGAAACAGTCTAAACTTTCTGCTTAGTACAAATAAGTAAAATTTTGTGTAACATGTATTCATACTTAGGAAGATACTCCTTGGCTTCCTTTCATTAGAGCCTAGGGCAACCATCTACAGAACCTCTTGACACGTTAAAGTGAGGGTTGACAAACTACTGTCTGTAGACCAAACCAGCCAACTGCCTATTTTGGTAGGTCAAGTCTTCCTGGAGCACAGTCATACCCACTTGCTGATATACTGTCTGTAGTTGCTCTTGAGTTACAATGGTGGTGTTGAGTAGTGTGACAGACTGTGTGATCTGCAGAATCTAAAATATTTGCTATCTGGTCTTTTACAGAAGATGTTTGTGGAACTTGGATTAGAACATCGTAGCTTTATGCAAAGCCAACATGGATTTTACCTCCTGGGTAAGGGTATTCTGTGAAAGTTGTCCAAGGTGGTAGCTGGCTGGCCCTAGAGTTTGTGGCCACAGCTGGTTGTCATCCTTATCTTCATATATTTTCTTCCTAATTTGTGAGCTCCTTCGATGCCAGTTCAGCCCAAGATTTTTGTAACTCTGCGGGCAGAAGCTCACAGATATGATTCCACATGCCAGTACTCCACCACTACCTAGTAGCCTCCTAACAGCCTCACTGTCTCCAGTCTCCAGCCTCCAAGTTGCATCCCATGCAGCTTCCTGCATGCCTCTTTATGCACTAACTCCAGGACATGCACCCAGCCAGATCACCCTACTTCATGCTGAACGTTCCAGTGACCCCACTGCCCCAGGTAAGGCTGCTTCACCCCGCTACTCATCAGAATCTCAGAATGCTTTTTAAAAGCATGTACATCTAGGTCTCACCTCAAAGCACTAAATCTGAAAAGCACATATTCTTTTACACGTCACTTCCTTAGAGAGGTCTTCTCTTCCTGTTCCGTCTGAAGGCGAGTGTCCCCAGTGCCCTGTTTTATTCTGTTATTTCTTTGTTTTTTTTCCTTAATGCCATGTATCAGGATCTGAGAGATTAAAGTATTTGTTTACTTCTTTATTGTCTGTCTTTTCACCAAATAATAATGAGCTTCATGAAAGTATTGACTGTATCCTGAGCACCAAGAACAGTATAGCCCGTAGTAAGGCCTCTAACCTATCTGTCTAATCTTCCCTGATGTGGCCCCAGCATGCTCTCTGGCTTACTTGTCCAGCTTTAACCTCTTGTCTCCATGCTCAGGTTCCCCCTATACCACCCACTTACAGTGGCCTAGGTGCACAACGCCACCTTCAGGGTGCTAGGCAGCAAAGCTGCCATGCCTTGGTCCTATTACTTCCTATGTCTTTAATATCCTCTCCCTCCACATCAGCCTGGGAGCTCATAAGTGCTCCTTCACAAGCCACTTCAAAGCCATCTCCTTCCCTGACCCACATAAGCAGAAGTGATCACCTCTACCTTGGAGCCAGAAAGGTGCCTGTTATGGAGAATCGCATTGCTGTGGCTGTTTAGTACATGAAGACCTGTTCTCACTAAACTGGAAGCTCCCTGCAGGCTTTCACTTTGGTATTTCCAGAATCTAATGGTATACTTGGGAACACTGAATCCTAAATAAATTTTTTTAATAAGAAGTGGGTGGGAAAAAAAGGTAATGAAGCAAGGGAGGAAGGGGAGAGGGAGGTTGAAGAGAGGAAAGAAGGGACAGAGAGATGTAGAGAAACGAGAGGAGGGAAGATGAAGAAACCAACTTCTCCCGGAGAGTCTTCCGCCTCACTGCTCAGTTTGGCACTGCCTTGCTAAACTTGGCTGGCTCTATGTTGTAAAACTAAGACAGCAGCCCCAGGGACATGATCTGTTCAGTGGTTTATTTTGAACACTCTACTGTGCGCCTCTGCAAAGTCTTCTTGAAGATACAGCCAAGAGGAAGAAGGGATAGGCTTTCTTAAGCAGACAGTGTGATATTTCAAAAACCCTTTCCTTGAGTGCCTCCCAATCACAGGCTTGATAACAAGGTAAAGAAAGAGCAGCAAAGAACACTGCCAGTGGAGGCCAGGCAGCCTCACAAGTAACTGGCTCCCAATGCTTTCACAAATTCTTTGTTCTACTCCAAGGTGTATCAAGATGGTCATTTGCAGCATTAACGTGGTTTGTATGTTTTTTCCCTCCAAATCTCATGTTGAAATGTGATTCCCAATGTTGCAGGTGTTACCTGGCAGAAGGTGATCAGGTCATGAGAGCAGATCTCTCACGAACCTTTTAGCACCACCTTCTTGGTGATGAGTGAGCTCTTCCTCAGTTAGTCCACATGATATCTGGTTGTTTAAAACAGTCTGGGGCTTCCCCCTCCTCCCTTTCTTGCTGTTGCTCCCACCAGGTGACATGCTAACTCCTGTTTGCCTTCTGCCATGATTGCACATTTCCTGAGGGCTCACCAGAAGCAGATGCTGACACCATGCTTCCTGTACAGTCTGTAGAACCATGAGCCAATTAATAATCTTTTCTTTATAAATTACCTCATCTCAGATATTTCTCTATAGCAATACAAGTACAGACTAACACGCATTGAATGTGTTGAGTAAATATTTCATGACACTTAGGATGGACCAAGGTGAGAAACTAATACAGAATTTTTTGCTCAGATGGAAAGGTAGCGAAAATTGTTTATCTCTATGTTAAAACATTGCCTTCTCCATAAACAGGAATTTTCCCTTAGGTCAAGGATGCATACAAGAGAGAACAGAGAGCCTGCCAGTGAGGAACTTACATGCACTCTGAAGGGCATTTTGCATATGGCTATTTCTGATGATATACCTTTGAAAATATAGCTCTATTATGGATGCATTTCATTAGTTAAAAGTGTGACATTTCTCTGTATTAATGAAATAGAGGTAAGTTCCAATCAGATGAACCTGCCATAAATATACAGTTCTAACTGATAGAGTTTTTACACTTTCATTGATGATAAAAAATGGCTTCCTGATTAAAAGAGAAATTCTAGCTGCCTCATAGAAGAATAGTTGGGAGGAAACGGAACATAAAATAAAGATGTATTGCACAGGATAGCAAAGCTATGCAAGTTTCACATCTTTCTTAAATGCACATGACAGGGCTCCAGTAGAAAGCCCTCTGGGAAATAATTTACGGTGGGTGAAACCAAGGCTCAGACAAGTTAATTGAACTTGCCCTGACTCACCAGATTTGTGGTGGGAATAAGATTTGAACCCAGAGCTACTGAGTTACGATGCTTTTGCTCACCTTAGAAACATCCACAATATACTGAGACATCAGGAACACTATAGCAAAAGTTAGCACCAGAAAACGTGGCTGCTACAGTTGAACTCTACTGCTAATTCTGCTGGGCCCTATCTCACAGCACCCAGGTTGTGTACCGAGTTTTACTGTTGACTGGTCAGTTGTCATTCTCCTCTCAGATGTGCAATAAGACTGCAGTCATTTATTTATGCAGTTTTTATTGCTTTGATGCTATGTTTTGTTTCTTTTTAATTTAAAAAGAAATTTTAAAAGGAATCCTTGTTATATAGAGTTGAATTTTTCTAATTTGGGCCCCATTGAACTCAGGATTTGTGGTAATTGTACCCAACCAGAAGCTGAGTTTTATACTGTTTTTGAAGAAAAGATGAACAAATGAAGTTAATAGCATAGAGGACATATTTAAACCTATTTAAATATAACCATACATTGTTTAAAATGTTGGCAGGGGATGGTTTGCAATGAATATGCTACATGTTAATAACTGCCATATACCAAGTGTCTGTTCCAAAGCAACAATGAGAGATAACATAATGTATGATCAACTTTGGTCTCTACGACAACTCTGTAATGCAGTCCTATCGTATAGATAAGAAAACTAAGGAAGAGATTATTTGACTTGTCCAAGGTTCCTCATCAAGGATTCAAAGCCAGGTGTGGCTGGCTCCAAAGCCCATGTTCTCCTTTGCATGCTGCATTGCAGTAATTTCTTATCTTCTGGGGGTCCTGGACCCTTACAAAAATCGAATAAAAGGTGAGAAATGGAACACATTCAAAATGTTGCATGATTTCAAGAGGTTTTCCAACTCAAGAACACTTGCACTATTGCCAATTTATGAACTTTCTGTTCATAAAAACTCATCATCCAGCACAAATCATTTTGCTAATCTTATGTTTTCTAGGTACCTGTGTATTGGAAAGTAACATCCATTTTAATTTACAAACAGATTAATTCTTTTAATTCTCTTAGTTGATATTAATAAAATTGTATTCTACAAAGAGAGTTTAGTATCTTCAACAATAATTGATAATTTACCCAACTATTTTATTTTAGGGCATATCCTGATTGTTCCTTGAATCGATCCAATGCAAAGCTTGCTCATTGTGACATAGTGGCTGCTGTATGTTCCAGATTAGAGGTTGCAAACTGAAGGCTCAACGCCGTGCTGGGTAGAGCCATATTGGAGCCTGAGACAAAAGAAAACAGTAATACCGATTCCATCTTCATTTTAAGATTTTGGTATCTTTTCAAAATGAAGTTTTTCTTTAATTTTGATTTTTAAAGTATTGCATTAAGATATTATTTATCTAGATTGCTCAATTTTGGGGTACTCCCTTAAATTTTATACCTGAGATGAGCACCTCACTTGCCTCACCCTAATCCCCATCTCGGGTGAAGGAAGGGCTAAATGTGGACAGCAGAGTGTTCTTAGAAAGAAGACATTTCCCATGAAAAACAGCATTCCTGGCATCCTTTGTAAAAAATATGACAATACCTGGCAATATTGGACTTGCATTTCCACATGGAAAACCTCAACTATGGCTTCCTGTCAATGACAGCTACCTCCAATTGGGGAGGGTGGGGCGGTAAGTGCCCTCGCATTCTCTAAAGCCCCCAGCTCCCTCTTGGTTCAGTTACCTGGTCCCTTTATGCATTTGAATTGAGTATTCTGGGGCTAGACCAGGTGGAGAATGTATAAATGTTCATCTCTAGCCTTCATAAAACTTGTTCAGCCATAGCCTGAAACATTCTTTCAGGATTACCCATGTGCCACCCTTGACATTAAATCACAAGATAATATCACTGCCAGCAAGACCCTAGGGAAAACACCATTGACCAGCATTGAAGCAACATAAACCACAGGACTGAGGGTGCATGTCACATGTTTTTGATGCAAAGCAAGAGTGTTATTTTTGCCTATTAAGGATTTAAGTTACTTTTATCCCTAAGATTTTTTGAGTGCTTACAACATGCCTAACTCTGTGCTGAAAGCTTTACATATATAATCTTATTTTATTATTATAAGGTGAGATGCATGAGATGTAGTAATATCTCCATTTTATAGTTTCAGGAACTGAGTTACTAAAAAGTTAGGAAAATTGCCCAAGGGCACATAGGCAGTAGGCAAAGGAACCTGAATTCACACCCAAGATGGATGACACCGAAACCTTACGCTTGTTCCCACTATGAATGCTGCCTCTGCATGCCCTGCTGTTATCTTTAATAATAGACAACCTGTCTCCTAACTTCACTAATTGCTCTTTGCTGTCAGTGATGTTAACGTTTCACAAGCACATGGAATTTGATCCAAGCACATACAACAGCTGCCTATTGTATTAAATTCACTTTAAGAGCCTATGTTGCTTGTTTTTGTGCCTTTTTTATACCAGATTAATTTTTCAGAGGTTAATCACATGGCACTTATTTTAATTATGCCTTTCTAGTCACGACAAATGACAGCATTTGACTTCTTGTAGCCTTCCTTTGTATTGTGTGACCAATGAGATTATTAATAAATGCTTTTTTATTATGTAGTCATGCTGTAGGTGGCCACGGGGTATGGGCTGGCCTCATGTATTTTATTCCGGGTGCAGTGTCAGCAGGGCCTTGCGGATTTGCTAATGAGCTAAATCCGGTTAGTGCCACATGCCCTGGACTGCCAGAGATCTTTTAAATACATCATTGCTCTCAGAGACTCAGCTGGGTTCAGTTTGAGAGAGATTAACTTCTCATTCCAATTAACAGAGAGTCATACTGCTGGAGAGAGGGTTGCTTATGCAGCCCCAAACCTAGGACCCTCTGACTGATGAACTACTGACCAGTCGACAACAAACCCAGACTTGTGAAAGCATGGCCTCAAGAAAGGATTTTTTATTATCATTATTTGTTTTGTGTCTGCCTTAGAGGCCACCATCTTCTTAATAGGGTGGGCAGTGGGAAGGGGGAGAGGCTGTTTTGTTTCCCATGTGGACAGCAACTGAGCAGGAAAAATATATTGACTTCGCTCTAGAATATTGGAGGGTTAAAAGCAAGGGAGTGGAACATTTAAGATCAACTTGAAATCAGGTATTTATAATCCTTCACCAGATTTCTCCCACAAAATAGTGGGTGCAAATGCTATTTTAAATTTTTATTTTTTCAGGTAAGAGTAACACCAGTTAACACTGATTGAGCACTTACAGGGCCCAGAACCCTTAGAATATATTAATTAATCTAATGCTCTCAACAACCCTTGGACAGAGATACAATTATCCTTGTATTTGTATACAAGGATACTCCAAATTGCACTGCTCCAAACAAAATTCATGATAATGTCTTCGTTCATCTCGTATTTTTGTCTCTCCTTATATCTTGTCTCAAGTTGAATTAACATTTAAGCTACACAAATCACTCTTCCATGTTTTTGTTGAGAGGGTGAATAACTATTTTTAAATAAAACGCTTTTTAAGATGGAAGTCAACCCCACATCAGGCATCTACAAAGATACTACATATGCACAGAAAAGTAGGAAATTTACACAACGAAAGGAAAAACAGGTGCTTTTTATAGAATATAATTTCTGATAAGAAAAATGTGTGCAAAATGAAATATTCAGCTTGGAAATCAAGAGCAGAAATGCACATCTTCCTTTCATTTAAGATTGATTCAAAAAAATATAATCTAAAACATGCTTGATCATAAAGTAAAAATACCCTGTTTAGATTGAAATTATCTCACCATAGTAGCTTTATTAGTAAGATAAGCACACTGGCCCATCTCAAGAGAGCTCCAGAGGTATTACTGAATAGAAATCAAAGTGTGTACCCTAACCACAAGCCCATCTAAAAATCAATGAGTTTTTTTCTTTTAAGAAAAAAACAAACAAACAAACCTGTTTTACAGGAGAATATGTTCTTTGCAAGCTATGAAAACCCAAGGAGTTTTATTTGGGAGGTTTGATAAATGTTTTTCAAAAGTAATATGCCACATTTAAAGATCAGAGTATCCCAATAATTGTTTGTTTTAACAGAAGGAAAAGCTAAGAAAGGATTCTCAACATGTCAGTGTATTTTGAAGTTACAATTGAACACACACACACACACACACACACACACACACACACACACAGGCTTTAAACTGGCTTACTTATCTAGAGGCAGCCAAAGGCAAGACTTGCTGGCAGTAGGGTTTGAATGTAAAAGTAAAGCGCCTATAAATGTGCTTTTTCCAGACTGTAATTACTTCCTTTTCCTTAATATCTGCATGGAAGTAAGTGACACTGATGCTGGACGCATAGCAGAGCAAACAAAGGATCCACTTGAAAAAATCCCAGGAGGGAGCTCGATGGGTGTTTGCACATACATGGAGGGAAGTGGGGTGGTTTGTGTGGTGTTTGGGATTGGGGGATACAGGCACCAACCACCCAGCAAAAATCGCCAGGATCCCAGAGTCTCCTTTTCAGCCTCTGGAAACAATAGCTCAATATTATGAAGGAAATATATTGGTTCTTTGTATTTCTTAAATGGGACTTGCTCATTTGGATCCTAAGAAACCTCCTTTTCATTTTTCTTTATTAAAAGCATCCTTAGAAGCATTCACCCAGTGAGGAATAAAACTGTCTCCTTTCTATGGTTGGACCTCTCCTGTCTGCACCTGTTACCCCACCTTTCTCCCGGCCTCCCCTCATGCTGCTCTAAACAGCACAGGTGATTGAAAACCACTTTCAGCTCCTACCAAACTTAGGTGGCCTGTGGGCTCTGGGGGACCAGGACTGGCTTTTGCTTATCCACGTGTTCCCTGACTTGATGCTTCATGGGTTGGACACATGCTGCATGGTCAGAATGCTTTGCTAAATGGAGAAGGTTCTGGTTAACTCCTAAAAACATGTTTACTGAACCTAGTAAAGAGGAAAGCAGGAATGTTTATGGTATCTGTTAGGCTGTGTAAATTTTTTTAAATCACAACAAAGTTTTTTTCAACCTCCTGTCCAAAACTTTTGTAAAACCTCATTTTCCAACTAATAAAAATGTAAGATATAATTTGCCTGCAGTAAGTGATTAGCAAAAGAAATAGTGCTGATAGATGTATCTCTAGAGGATACCTTTAAAACGGAGAGGACGCTGCAGTTGATGAAAACAGATGAGCTGTTTGGTTTTCAGGCTGTCTCTTTAACAATGGGATTCAATCTGAAAACCTTGGTGGGGATGATGACAACTCAAGATCTGGTCTTGTAATAGCCTTGCATGTCTAGAAAGTTCAGGTGGAGACCATCATAGGAAGACCTGAGCTCTGGAACTCCCGTTTGTGATCCCCAGACTCACATTACACCGATTTGTACCAGAAATTGACTATAGTATAATACAGCAACATCTTTTAAGTATTCAGTATGTGCCAGGAAATGTGCTACTAATTGAAGAAGACCAATTTTCCTTCACGGAGCTTGCAATCCAGTGAGAGACGGACATGTTAATAGCTACCTTAGGTCTCAACATGAAGCCCCTAGAACAGCAGCACTAACACTACCAGGAAGCCTATTAGAAGGACAAAGTTAGCTCCTATCCCATTCCTGCTGAGTCAGAAACTCTGGAAAAAAGGGCCCAATAATTTGTACTTTAGCAAGCCCCCCAGGCGATGCCCATTAATGTTTGAGAACCACTGGCCTAAAGACCAATTATATGCAGCGATATTCAACCTACTTGCATATCAGAATCACTTGATGCATTACTTTCCCTGCCCCGTCATTTAAAACAGAATCTCTGTTCACTACCAACCCCCTCTTGAATCACTATCTTGTTCTCCTGGCCGTCAGCTCACTATTAACTCTGACCATTTCAGAGGTGCGATTAGCAACATTTACAACGTCCAGTGATCTTCACGAAATTTGTCCTCTTTGATTTTTCTTAGGTATGTTTTGTTAGCTCACAGGCAAATTGAAGGTCTAACTTTTATAGCTTCATAGAAATTCTTGTAGATGCTCAAGAGCTTCCAAATACTCCAAGAGATCTTTCCCTAGCAACTGTTATATTTCCCCTTGAGTTTCTCTCTAGCTTGAAGCTTTTTTTCTGCTCACAGCAACTCCCTCTGAGAGGAGAAACAATAGTAGTTGCAACTTAGGAGGGAAGATTGGTATTTAAAAAAAAAAAAAGCTTAATGGAAAAGATTGATAAGGCTACAAAAACAACTAAGTTTTTCTGCTTTTGGCTGAAATTATGACGTCAAGTCAATATGGTAAGTGCAGTTGTCTCGTTGATAAAATCTCATTGACATTTGTGCATGTATTTGATGAATGAAGAAATCTTAAAAAGGATTAACAAAGCTTGGTAGACCAAAATCTCAAAACATTACATCTGCGGAGACTAATAAGGTTCTTTGTGGTTAAAAAGCCTAAGAGCCACCATGTAGAATTATCAGTCATGTGTACCAGAGAGATAAGGGCAGTTCTCAGAGCAGCAGGCGTGTACGAGAGAAAGAAGAAAGTGCTGGTTCAATACTAAGCCAGGGAAAAGAAAAGAGCCCTTCTACCCTGTTCCTCTTGTTTGAGGTTGGAGCTTCCGTGCACCTGTCTAAAGCAAAGCTGATGAGCTGGGGTCCTGCCTTTGCAGCCTGTTGTCTGGGGTTTTAATGGAAGATTTCAGGGAGTTTTTATTGGGACCAAGATTCTATGAGAGTTCAAGGTAAGAACTAGGAAGACAGTGTTAAATCAAGACACAAGTTTATATACAGCTAGACAGAGTAAGAGCACCCAGAAAAGAGGCCAAACAAGACAAGTAGGAAAATAAGTTTAAATTGACTCAGAATGGGCAGAGCTGACAACTCTCAGAGAAAAAGTTACAAGAAAACTTTGGTTCCTCAAAGCAGGTTTCTAGCTTCATTTGTCATTTATCAGTTAACTCTGTACCGAGACCAGCTTGGCTATAGAGACTCCAACCCAGGCAGACACCCAGAGAGAACAGCAAAGTAGGACTTTCCAGGGACCGACAGCCTTCTGAACCGAAAGCTTTGTAGAACTGACAGCATTCCAGGCTGAGGGTCTCGAGCAGATTCTGACCCATGTATTTCTTCTCTCTGAACAGGTGATTATTATTAACAGAATGCGTCCTTTGTTTTCTCATAGAACCAAGATGAACTAGGCAGACAGCTAAGGCCTGCTTACCACTGATCAAGGAAAAACTAGAAAGTATTCTCCAGGACGAAGCCACGAGGGTAAGTCACATATCCCTTGCTTAAACAGTTGTTTTAACCGGAAGATGATATACATATACTCTTTTGCTACTTTAGAATGCCCCAAGTAGTTTTCCACTTGGGGGGGTGGGGAGCCGGCTAGGTTTTCCTTGCCATCGTTGTTCTTAGCAAACAGTATAATTTATTATACATTCAGCATTTCTCAGCAGTCATATACTCAGTATTTCTCAACAACTCTGAATGGCCAAATCAGAAATCTTAACTCAGAAAAGCCCTCTTCAATCTGGGAAAAAAACATAGCCTTAGGCCCCTTTTAAAACAGCCATGGACAGACAGACAGTCTAAGATGTGAGCTTTGCCTCTGAATGGACACTATTGCTCACCAGGGATTTTGCTGAAATGATCAGATTCATTTTGCTTCGGTTGGCGATGGCAATAATGACATTAAAAATACCACCCATAAAACAGCTATCATTATCTGATTCTTTTTTTTTGACATGTACTTACGTTTTGTGGTGGTTTGAAGAAATAGCAGTGAAGTTAATGCCTCATTTCTTAGACCCTCTAAGGTTAGAGAGACCAACCTAAATTGAATCACAAAAATACATTTACAGCTAATTCATATATTAGAGCTTCAATCAATCATGATTTGTGCACTTAGAGATTTGCATACACCTCATCTACTGTCCAAATCCCTCTCCTTAACATTCATCCAGTTTTTTACAAATCTATGATAGTTGTAGGGCCAAAGTATAGGGAATACAGCTGGAAACTGATGGGGAAAAGGGAATGCCCTGACTTGACTGGAGATACTATCTAAACCACAAAGTAGGGTCTGAATAATATGCAGTTCTTCAAATCTAATGGCCCAAGGTACACAGTTTAACTTTTCTGCACCTCAGCCTTTACATCTGTAACACAGGAGTAATAATACTTCCCTGTGTATCTCATAGACATGTTAAAGATTAAGAATTGTCATGATCCTGCCCCATGGTGGACAGTGCATCTTCAGCATAGATTCAAGCAGAAACTCCTTTAGCCTGAACGATTTTAAAATGCTCTTTTCAGTTGCAATGCTATGTGAAAGAATGCTGGCCATGTTTGAGAGAACTCATCAGACAAGATGCATGGACAGAGACTTTCAGGCCAGAGAAAGAGAATGCCTGCATTTGCAGGGTGTACTAAAAAGGAACATGATCTCCTACAGAGACCAGATTTCTCACCTAAAGTTTGGCAAATATGAAAGCAAAGCCTAAGAACTTAGAAGTAAGGCATCATGAACAAGATTGTATATAATCATGTGGGAAAACTATATATAGTTTTTTATTATAGGTTACCTATAGGACTAGCCTTTATTCACTGTTCACTATATGACATTCATTTGATCCTTCCATCCAGTTCAAGAGGTAAGTATATTAGTCCATTTTCACACTACTGTAAAGAACTACCTGAGACTGGGTAATTTACAAAGAAAAGAGGTTTAACTGACTTACAGTTCCACATGGCCAGAGAGGCTTCAGGAAACTAACAATCATGGTCGAAGGCAACAGGGAGGCAAGTCATTTACATAGCAGCAGGAGAGAAAGAGAGATGGGGTTAGCGGGGAAACTGCCAAACACTTTTAAACCATCCTATTTTATGATAACTCATTTACTGTCATGAGAACGGCATGGGAAAAACTGCACCCATGATCCAGTCATCTCCCACCAGGCCCCCCCGACAGGTAGGGATTACAATTCAAGATGAGACTTGGGTGGGGACACAGAACCGAGCCATATCAGTAAGTTATGGATACCGGTATGGCATTTTAAAAATTAGAAAATTAAGGCTGAAGTATTGTTAAGTATATTTTGTTAAGTATATTTTTCTAGAAGATTTTATGTTTTTTCAAATCATACGTATTTTAAATGTGTTGATGTGAAGCTGTTTATTTTATTCTCTAACTTTTTATTGAAGTTTTTTTCTTAGAAAATTAATTTTCTTATGAAGACAAGATTTCTTCTTGGCTCACTTTGTTTGGGCAGATTTTTGTCTAGCCATCATCATGAATTTGCAGCACATTCAGGTGTACAGGTAGCGCTCAACTTACGACCACGATTGGTTCCGACAGACCAGTCATAACACGATTTGGTCGTAAGTTGAGTAGGCTATATGCACACGGAGATGGTAGTGCTGCCGGAAGCTGGTCTGCACTGTCGTACGCCCAGCTGGGCAACGTTTGCGCTGCCAGACGTGGAGCAGTCGTGGCTAGCGATTGTGGTCGTAAAGTCGAATGGTCATAAGTTGCATAGGTCGTAAGTCGATCAATACCTGTATTAACTTTATATGGAATTGTAAGGTTTAGCTCCCACTTTGCACAAGCCTAAGTCTTTCATTTTCTATACTACTATTTACCCCAATTTCTAGGATCTGGTCAATGGCATTTCCCATGAGGGTGATCTCTATGGCTCTGTTCTTAACACTCTAGTTTGAACTATTTTATAGAAATTTCTCTTGCCCTATTTCCCCCGACAGACCCCAGTGTGTGATGCTCCCCTCCCTGTGTCCATGTGTTCTCATTGTTCAACACCCGCCTATAAGCGAGAACATGCAGTGTTTGATTTTCTGTTCTTGTGTCAGTTTGCTGAGAATGATGGTTTACATGTTCATCCATGTCCCTAAAAAGGACACCAACTCGTTGTTTTTGATGGCTGCATAGTGTTCCAAGGTGTGTATGTGCCACATTTTCCCTGTGCAGTCTATCATCGATGGGCATTTGGGTTGGTTCCAGGTCTTTGCTATTGTAAACAGTGCTGCAATGAACATTCGTGTGCACGTGTCCTTATAGTAGAATGATTTATAATCCTTTGGATATATACCCAGTAATGGGATTGCTGGGTCAAATGGAATTTCTATTTCTAGGTCCTTGAGGAATCGCCACACTGTCTTCCACAATGGTTGAAGTAATTTACACTCCCACCAATATGTAAAAGTGTTTCTATTTCTCCACATCCTCTCCAGCATCTGTCGTCTCCAGATTTTTTAATGATCGCCATTCTAACTGGCGTGAGGTGGTATCTCAATGTAGTTTTGATTTGCATTTCTCAGTGATGATGAGCATTTTTTCATAAATTTGTTGGCCTCATGTATGTCTTCTTTTTTGAAGTGTCTGTTTATGTCCTTTGTCCACTTTTGAATGGGCTTGGGGTGGGGAGTTGGGGAGAGATAGCATGGGGAGAAATGCAAGATACAGGTGATGGGGAGGAAGGCAGCACATCACACTGCCATGTGTGTACCTATGCAACAATCTCACATGTTCTTCATATGTACCCCAAAACCTAAAATGCAATAAAAAAATGAACAAATTTCTCTTGCTTTCTGGTGAGCACCATGATGCATAAGCAAATGTGTTATAGTTCATTTGTCTTCTGCGTTTAGACATTTGCAGAGCAAAGGCTTTTCAAAATATTCAATCTAATATATTTATAGAAGTTGAAGCCTGATTGTCCTGTTTTATAGCAACCTTATAAATCACATCACCTCTCTGAGCCTTACTTCCCTAATTTTTAAAATGCCATACCCATCTCCATAACTTACTGATATGGTTTGGCTGTGTCCCCACCGAAATCTCATCTTGAATCTCCCCCACGGGACCTGGTGGGAGGTAATTGGATCATGGGTGCAGTTTCCCCATGCTGTTCTCATGACAGTAAGTGAGTTCTCATGAGATATGATGGTTTTAAAATGATCGGCAGTTCCCCCAACCTCGTCTCTCTCACTTGCTGCCATGTAAGATGTGACTTGCCTCCCTGTTGCCTTCTGCCATATTGTAAGTTTCCTGAGGCTGCCCTGGTCATGTGGAACTGCGAGTCAATTATATCTCTTTTCTTTGTAAATTATCTGGTCTCAGGTACAGAAGAAGACATTTTTTAAATTATTATTAAAATTCCCATTAAAGAAACTCTAGGGCCAAAATATGTTACAAGTAAGCTTTAAAATTTTTTAATAAACCAATTATTTCAGCATGTGCAAATTCCTCCAGAAATGAGAAAATAGAGTGAAAACTAACTCCTCATCTTATTTTGTGAAAGTGATATAGTCTTAATATCAAAACTAGTCAAGGACATTACAAGAGAGAATGGTTATATGCCAATTTCATTTAGAAAATATAGATGCAAGAATCATAAACAAAATATTGGGAAATGGAATTTAGCAATATGTAAAAAATATAATAGATAATTACCAAGTTGAGTTTGTTTCAGTAATTCAAGATAGGATAACTTAAGAAAAATTTATTACTGTAATTCACTATGTTAATAGATAAGAATAAATGATTTGAATAGATGCATAAACATTGTGTAAGATTCATGACAAAATTATTTTAGTAAATTAGAAATATAAAGGAGCTCTTAACTTCACTAACCAAAACCAAATATAAATGTTGTCCTAAGAATTCCCTTGAATATCAGAAATAAGACACATGTCCAAAGACCCTGCTTCCATTCAGCATTGTCTTCAAGATCCTAGCAAACGTGATAAAACCAGAGAAATAAATAGGAAATAAAAACAAGAGAGACATAACTCTCCTTATGCACAGATAATTGCCAATATAGAAACTCCATAAAATCCACAAAAATTGTAATTATGAATAAGAGAGTTTAATTAGTTGGGTAGACATAAATTACTAAATAAAACAATTATGTGTTCATATACTAGCAACAATACACATATATAATTTATAATAGCAACAAAAATGCTACCTAAGAATAAATATAATGAAAGGTTCCCAAACTCTTTATTAGAATATATAGTAGTATTTTATTTTGAAATGTTAGCTTATTCTGTGTTTTCCTACTCTCCTCATAGTGGTTACCACATATGCATATAAGATATTAAGATTATTATTTTGTACAATCAGTATTCATTTAGATTTACCCACAGCTTTATCCCTTTTAGTGTTCTTCAGTTTTTCCTATATATTCATGTTTTCCTCTGGAACCATTTTGCTTCTACCAAAAGAATTCCCTTTAGTAGTTTTTTTTTTCCTTTTTAATTAAATTTATTGATATGTAATTTTAGATAATATTTTTTTACAAAGTTTAAGTGTGTTTTTCAAAATGATAAATTCTCTCAATTTTTTTGTTTTGAAAAAACATATTTATTCACATTTATGTTTGAAGGATATTTTCACTGGCTATATAATTTTAGGTTGACAGTTACCTTCAGAACTATAAACTTTTTTCTTGCTTCCATGATTTATTTTGAAAAGTCAAGTATCAGTTTTATTGTTGTGCCTTTGAAAGTAATGTCTTTTTCTTTTACTCTGTAAGCTTTAACTTTTTTTTCTTTTCATTGCTTTTTAGCAATTTAACTATCAAGCCTATTTTGGTATGCTTTTCTTGTGGTTAGAAAGCTCGGAGTTTCCAGAGCTTCTTAAACCTGAGCATTGATGCCTTTCAGTTTATTGAAAATTTATAGCTAGTATCTCTACCAATATTGCTTCTGCACCATTTTTTTTTCTCTCATTTAAGGCTCCAATTATACGTTGGTTAGACATAGATACTGTGGCATTTTTTAATACTCTTTTTAGTTTCTCTATACAATTTTTTTTCTTCTTTGTACTTAAGTATGGATATTTTATATTGACTTACCTTCTGATTTTACAAATCTGTCTTCTTCTATGTCTAATCTCCTGTTAAACCCATCTATTCAGTCAATAATTTCAATTATTTATTATAATTATATATTTTTTAATTCTAGAATTATCACTTTAATAGATTAAAGTTCTTTGGAGAATTTCATTAGTTTGTCATTTATTGAGTTATGAATCACAGTTACTTTAATGTCTGAGTCTGAATTACCTGATATCTCTATCACCTGTTGGTCTTTCAGTTTTCTCTTTGTTTTTTTGTTTTGTTTTGGTCATTTGATCTTGTATTCTTCAATGCCTGTTAATTTTTTTATTGAATACCAGACATATACAAAATCATAGTAATAACAAGGCTCTGGTTGTTTTTATCTTTTCCTGGAGAAGCTTTTTGCTTTTAAAATGGTGATAAATAAAAACAGATTGTCTTATTCCATGAGTGGGACTGACTGATCTTGTTTGAAGTTTGGTTGTACTCTTTTCTGTGTGCCAGTCTATTTCTAAAATATAGTTTTTTAAGGATTCCTAACTGAAAGTCTAGAGTTAATAACAGCACTCTTCCTCCTTATCCTACTCTGATCTCCAATTTGTGTTTCCCCAGTACCATAATGCTGAAAAAAAACCTGCATCTCAGCTTCCTAACCAGTGAACGTCGCTTTTTGCTCTGCTTTTGTCTCACTCCCAAATCCCTTAAAACTCACCAAATTCCTCAAAAGGCACAATACTGTAGAATAGCTCACTTCGTGGGCTTTCCTACACTCTGAATTTTTTTCTTCTTAAGTCCTGGCACCTTTGAAAGCTCTCTGATGTCTTGTCTTTGAATTAATGTTCTCAATATTTTGTCCAACTTTTCTAGTTGTTATTGATAAGAAGATTGGTTCCTGGAAGGTGGATCTATCATTAGTGGAAGTCATAAAGAAATACGTATATTTTAATAAAGCTGGAATCATCACAAATTCATGTTGATACTTCAAATTCAGGAATACAGTACTTTTACTTGACCTCATTGATCTTACATGCGTATCTCCTTTATCTCATGTCAAAAGCCACAGTTCTCAGTGACACTCAGATAATTACTCATTTGTTTTAGCATATATCATATAAAACAGCGAGACAATTTAAAAAAAACTGAAACTACCAATAAAAATGTTTATGGAAGCCAATTTAAGGTTTTTTAAAAAGATGTTTCTTATAACTTATGTTTTAATATTCATGTAAACAGTTTAACAGATGCTAAAGTAAAATCCCTCAAGAAAAAGCCTACATCTATTCCTGTCAATTCTACTTTATTCTGTTCTTTCCCATGTTTAATGGCTTGATTTTTTAAAAGTTGTTTTAAATTTTTTAAAAATTTAATAAAGTACATGTATATTTTTGTGAACACTTCTTCCTTAAATGGTAGTATAAAATACACTTTTTTAACCTGGATGTATTTATTTATTTATTTTTAAACAAAATTTTATTTTATTTTATTTATTGTACTTTAGGTTCTGGGGCACATGTGCAGACCATGCAGGATTGTTGCATCGGTACATACATGGCAATGTGGTTTGCTGCCTCCATCCCCCATCAGCAATATCTGGCATTTCTCCCCATGTTATCCCTCCCCTGGCCTCCCCACCCCCTCCACTGTCCCTCCCTTGCCCCCCCCAACAGACCCCAGTGTGTGATGCTCCCCATCCTGTGTAACCTCGATTTATTTTACATACAACTATATCCTAAGGATTGTTCCATAGTAGTATATACAGCCAGTTCCAACCTAGATGGTTCAACTTATGCTAGTTTAAGTTTATGATGATGCAAAAGCAATACATATTCATTACACTTATATCCAGATAAGCTGCCATAATTTGATTTACAATAGGTTTATCTGGATATAACAGTATCATAAGATAAGCAGCATCTGTAATGATAGTTTGCATTCATTTTTACAGTAGAATATTACTCCTTTGTTAATTTTCACATTTGTTTATTCCCAATTTTATTCACTATTTAAATATTTGTTATTTTAGTTTTTGTTATTATTACATTTAAATATTATTTTTTGTTTCCTTACTTTCACTTACCTTGGTTTACTTTGCTCTTCTTCATTTAGATTCTTACAGTATAACTTTGGGTCATTGAGTTTAGAAGGTGCCCAAAGTCTTAGGGAGATTGGAATGCTAAAGTGTATTTATTACGTAAGAACTTCACTTGCCCTCTCACTATGCTTCCCGTGAAGTTCCAGACTATACTTCCTTTACCAAGTGTGTGAGAACTACACTTATGGAAGAAGCCCCAGCATCTTCCAAAGTGTTTCATTGTGCTATTCTCTGTAGCTCAGAGGGCGGTGGGAAGTGCTGCCATCAAACTAGAATCCCTGAATACTATAAAGATGAGGGTGATTATGGTTAGTAGAAAGAGCAGCACAGCCAAAACAGCGATCAGAACAGTTTGACCCACAGAGATTAGTGTTGGGTAGCTGATCATGATATCCCTAGAACTGAAACAGAGAGGAGACAGAGAAAGCCTTACTTGATTGGTGTAAATGAAAAAGCTCTAGGTTTGGTAAACAGGAAGTCAGACTTGAATTGCCACAATAGAGAGTTGCACACCAATAACGTGTGTGTGTGTGTGTGTGTGTGTGTGTGTGTGTGTGTGTAGTAGTGGTGGTGGTGGTAGTAGCTAGTTTGTGTTGTGAGCTGATGAAGGCATCTACAGTAAAAGTACATTTTTTTAAATAACAAGAGCATAAATAAAGCATAAAAAACATTGTTATGATATGACAATAGATAACATTAAACTTAGTCAAACATTCACAATTCCAATAATCTAAATGATGGATTTGGTATTAGAAAAATCTATGTGAATAATGTCCTACATTTTTCACATAGATTTTTCCCACCAGACCTCATGGCAATGAGAGGCATGTTAATTGTTAAGAACTCTCTTTCAGGGAGCAAAGGGAAAGCAGCAGAAATCAAAATTTCAAAGCTTCACCTATATTTCATTGTCAAAAGGATACTAAAATATGCCAAGGATAGAAAATTAGATTCTAACTCCTCAATGAAATGTAATGTGAAAGATGAAATTTGTTCCTTCCTCTTCAATAACTGCAGAACTACCATGCCTCACAGTATGATTCCCAGTGATGCCTTCCAAATATGATGCTACTTTTCACTTTAAGGCAGTTTGAAAATTTACTTTGTTTCCTCAATATGTTTTCCTCTATAATGATTAGAGTACCCATATATCCTTGTTTGCTCAGGAAAGTCTCACTTTATGACTATGTCCTAACATCTCATCCAAATTGAACCCCTAATACTTTATAAAAAGTACCACCGTTTGGGGCATAAATTAAGTGATCACCCAATCTATAACCTCAAGGGAGTCTATTTATGTGACATTTCATAATCTCTTTTGAAAAAAATGAAAATAGAAAATTTGAGAGTCATTGCTATGAGATTGATAGAAGAGCAAATATCTTTTTGGTCAAATGAGATAAGGTGAAAAACTCTTACTCTCATGATTTTGAGCCCATAAAATGTGACACAGGGTGAGAATCTCACCCCAGTTGTCTGTACGAGTGATTTCTTATTGCAAACGATGGACTTCAACCCCATGGTAAATTAGGAAAAAGAAATGCTAAAGCCTGTTTTTGATCTCACTTTTAAACCAGTTTGGTAATAAATTAATCCCATGCTTGGCCTTTTGGTAAGTTATCTCCAAGTCAGAAGAGTTAGGGCTCGTAAGTACTGCAGAGGTGCTGGAGGTCCACGTTCAAAGGCCTCCTTTCACTAATCTGTTGTAGGTCTTGAAATGACATTACACACCACCCATCCCTGCCTGTGCCACACACTCTCATATATCAACATCTGGAGGAGAAGCAATGAGGTCAGATGCTTCTGATGGGAAGGCAGTCACTAGGTTCAGAATGGAACACTTGTCAGCACAAAAGAGCCATTGCATGAGATGGGGACTTTCAAACTCAGAGTAGCTGGAGAGCGGTCTTATGAAACTTGGTTTTGTTTTCCTTTCATAACAATGTGTCCTTCTTCCTTTTAACTTCCCTACTGAGTCTGTGAAATCTCTTCCCAAGCTTCAAGGCTCAGAGAGTGCTACACATCCAGTAACCCTTCCCCATTTTCTCATTTATGACGCTGCACTATTTTATGCCTCTCTCTTAGCTCGTACCTTCTCTTACTTAGAGATACTTAGCTTCACGTATACCTGCATCCCACAACCAACAAGTAGAAGCATCTTGAGAACAGGAGTGTACGTGTCCTGCTCATCTCCGAATCACCTTAGCTCCTACAATGCTATCTACTGTAGCAGTAAACATTCAATTTGATTGAATAGGTTCACTGCCTGATGTTCTTCCTTTTAGTAATTGTTCTTTCATATGTAAATGAAACGAGCTAGCCTACTGTTAAATCATTTGGAAAGATTCAGGTATCTATTTGTGTACTCAAGCTGTAAGCATGACTTAAAGTACAGAGCAGCTCTTCCTAGATGTTTCTGCATTGTCTTATGGACTTCCAAATATGACCCATATGACATCAGAAGAAGTAGACTCACTGGAAGGGAACGTCTAGTACATTAAAAACACTGCTGTTCAGACAACTGCGTACATAATACAAGTAAAATGACCAGGATCTGCTGCATTCAGTGCTTGGAATATATCAATTTTTTTTGCATTTTTCTACTATTGGTGTATTATACCACAGTAAATAGTAAAACCCACGATCGGTTGTGTAAATGGATGAATTTTTACATATGTATACCCTTATGGAACCATAACCCAAATCAACATGGAGAATATTTCCAACATTGCAGAAGATACCCTTGTGTTCTTTCACTGTTAATAGCCATCCTCCCAAAAAGAAAACCACTATTCTAACTCGTATCACCAATGATTTGTTTTATCTTTCCTTAGGCATGAATTAACAGTATGTACTCTTTTGTTTCTGGCTTCTTTCATTTAACATTTTGTCTGCAAGGTTTATTCATGTTGTTGTGTGTAGCTGACATTAATTCTTTCTCACTGCTGAATACTACTTCATTAATGAATATACCAAAACATTCTATCTTCTAATATTTTTATAAGCATACTAAAATGTATGTGAGCCATGCCTTATTGATGACCATTTAGCTGTTTCTAATCTTTCTATAACAAAAACACTGTAGTTAACATCTTTATACAAACGTATTTCCCCTGTATAAAAATATATTTGTAGGGTAACTTCCTAAAAGTGGAGGTACTACTTGGCAGGATGTGTGCATTTATAATTTCAGTAAATAATACCAAATTTTTTTCCATTGGCGTTTTACCAATTTGCATTCTCATGAACAATGTACAGAAGAAGATGACAGAAGTTTTTAATCTTGAGTCTACAGTCCCTAAAATTTTATGCAATCAGTTTTTCATGTGTCTCATTGAGTGTTTCAGCTTTAATGAAGTATAATTGACAAAATTATATATGTTAAAGGTATACAACAAGATGCTTGGTATACATATATGTTGTGAAATGTATACACACAACAAAGCTATTAACATATATATATATATATATATATATATAAAAATGTTCCATTTTGCACCATTAACTTGCTAGTGTGGTAACACTTGTTACTGGCAATTCTTTTTATTTTAGCCATTCTAATGGATAATACAGCTATCTCATTATGGTTTTAGTTTATGGTTTCCTTGTGAATAACAGAGTAATTGATAATAACTTCCCAATAATAGTAATTTATTCACTAATTTTCCTAATTATTGATCCATTTTTCTTTGTAAATTGGCCAACTGGATACCTGCGTTTGTGAAGTGCCTGTTCAAGAAGCAGAAGATTAAAGTTGAGTGGAGGGAGGATAGAGAAAGCACAGGGAGGAAAAAAAGGGAATTCAGGAAGGGCTGAAAGAAGCAGCTAGGACTGCTGACCACTGCACAGATCCAATAGAAGCAAGTATTTGACTGTTTAAGACTTTTGTGAGGACAAGCATGCATGACCACTCGTACGTAAAGCTCCTGACAAAAAAACTGGTAACTGTCATTGCTGTTTCAGAAAGAACAATTTAAGAAGTGTCCTAGATATACACAGATGGAGAAAGGAAAGGAATTCTTCAAGAAAACATGGATAACCTTTAGCAAAATTGGAGGAAGGGAGATTGGGACAAATACTTGTGCGTGGTTTGATAAGAGCAGGTGAAAATGATTCACCAGTGAGCCATTCCATAGTAGAGAACAGGTCAGTGTGAATATGGGACTTTATTGCGTAGCTCGTTATTAAATATTTCTCCTCTAGCCCAACAATGGTTTGCCTGTGCTAATTAGGAACGCAGAGTATGAGTCCTTGCCAGTCCTAAGTGCTGTTTAATACTTTCAGGCTGTAAGGAGTGTGAACACTGGAAGTAAAGAAAGAAACAGCATAGACTAGCAAACTGCTTTTCTAATTACTGAGGGAAGAAAAATAAATCTGTTCTGGGAGAACAATAGATTTGATTTGTAAGCCTGTGCTACATAAAATAGAGCCTGTCCAAAATTTTGCTCTGCATATCTCTGTGTGTGTGTGCATGTGTGTGTGCACATCTGTGTGTAGGGTTTGGAGGGGGGGACGGTACTTACCTTGCACTGACCTTCTGCCTCCTTGGCTCTGACTTGCTCACAAGCTGCCTGTGCTGCCTCTTTCAACGGGATCTCTTCCCCAGAATTCCATAGCTTTTCTGAAGTCAGTGATAATTTCCTAGAGTCCCTCTGTCTCCTAAAATGGCCACTTCCCCAGGCCTCTGTCACTGCTCTGGGGTTGCAGCCACTTGCTTTCCCTGTTTCATGGGGATGAACTTTTATGTTTGAGGAAATGCTCAAGTTGTACTCCTTCTCTGCTTTGACAGGATTGCTCTTCTCCCGCAGAAATGTAGAATGTGAGAGCCAGTATTTGATTGCTCATCTAGTCCAAGCCCCTCACTTTGCAAATGGAGAAACCAAGGACAGCTGAGCCGCCTGGAAGTTAGTGGCAGAGGCAGGACTGGAATGTAGTTCTCCAGGCTCCCCGAGTCTCCACACTTGCCCCTCACTTGCTGGTTACATTTATCTTGCTCTTCTATGTATCCCACTCCTCTAAGCCTAACGACTTATTTGTAGAAAGCAAATATGGATTGGAGTAAATATGGATTACGGCCTAGAGGCTGTTAGGTAGGTATGAGTGATTCTGATCCATGCCAGCAAATGAGGAAGTATGTCTAAAAAGTTGCTTCTTTCTGGAATGAGAGTTTTAGTGAGGGGAGCATCACACACTGAGGTCTGGGGGGGAGACTAGGGAAGGGACAGCGCGGGGTGGGGAGTTGGGGAGAGATAACATGGAGAGAAATGCCAGATATAGCTGATGGGGATGGAGGCAGCAAACCACACTGCCTGTATGTACCTTTGCAACAATCCTGCATGTTATTCACATGTACCCCACAACCTAAAACGCAATTATATATATATATATATATATATATATATACACACACACATATACACACACACACACACACATAACACTTTAAAACATTTGTGACTTTAGGTACAAAATTCAATGCATATTTTGCTGAGTTATTCCTTAAGTTTGCTTTGAATACCTAAGCAGACAGCACTATCTTTGAATTCTGAATTGGACAATTAATTAAAAATGGCAGTTCTGAAGGTGAAGTCTGAAGCATACCAGGAAATAAATGCCTTCTCTTCAAATCTGGGGATCATTTCAGTTGGTGAAAGAACTCAGCCCTTCTCTGAGATTTTATATGTAACAGCAAAGCCCACAAAGATAATTGCCACCACATTTTGTTTAATCACTGCTTACTTGCCCTGGTATTGGAACTATTACAGGGGAGTAAAATATGGCTTCAGAAGTAGAGTTATTTTTAATAGCTCGTTCTTAGGTCCTCTGGCAAAATAATGTGAGTCTACGTAAGTGGAACCCAAGGGCTGACACCATAATGAAGGTGACAGATAAAGTGAGGAAGAACAAAGAGAAAAAGTGACAATACAGAAATAACGTTCAGTTGATCTCATTATCAAACTTTAGTGCTACATGAGATGTTCTAAATGTATAGCTAGAAACACTTCTTCCCCTCAATATTTTTCATAATATGACAAAGGAGGTAATATAGTATAACATGACTCTCACCTGGGAAGACACCTGCTGGCTTGTGTATGAGTAACTAGGCTGATAACTCCCTTAAACACAGACAGGGTAGACACTAAGTTCTCGAAAGCCCGGGAAGCCTGGGCCCACAGGGGAATGATTATCTCCTCCTCTGGATGGATTGTATTTCCCACAGACGGCTCCGCATCTGGGTGTTCCCCAATAGTACAGCACAGCTGTTAAATTACGGCTGTTGGTGGTTATTTCTTGAAACCCTTTAAAGAGCTGTTCCCTAGTGAACAGGGCAAATGTCACTGATAGCAGACCAGGCAATAGGTTACTATTCCTTCCTCAATTAAATACAGACGGTCCTCACACTCCAGCCTCATAATGCACCCTGGGTGGTGGAAGAAAGCCCAGGTCTCTCAAGCAAAGGGACAAGTAAATATCACTCCTCACTGCTCCTGAACTGCATTTTGAATGCATTCATTGGATTTCTTTACCTCTATAAAAAATGTGTTGGCTAGTTACTATAGTATTGTTTCTATTTTCAAGATTATTGATTGTAACTTTAAAAATAAAGCAAGTTCTCTCTCAAACAAATGGACAAATGAGATAGGCCTAGCTGATTTTTTTCCTTTAATAATAAAAAAAAAATGAGTAAAACTTGCTAAGAAGCAAGGATGACCACTATTGTGTGTGTGCTTTTTTTCTAAATATTATTTTGATAGTCCTAACTGATGTCCTGGCCTCCCCATCTGTGAAGCTGCATAGCTGGTGCTGTGTTAATGTTCTCATTACCTTTATCTCAGTGGTCAATCCATCTGAGAAAGGCTCCTCTACTCCATTCATTTAAATGGGCACATGTGCAGCTTTCTACAGAACAGGCTTCTCACGACTGCTACGGCTTTCTCCACTTCAAAATTGAGTCACTGGCATTTTAAATGTAAAACATGATCTCTGTTATGGTATAGCCTGGAGCACAGGAATGAGCATAGGGTTGGGAAATAGAATTAAAATTCCTGATTAGTTACTACCACATGAACCTCGAATGTGACTCAATTACTTTGAGCTTCAGTTCTCTGATTTATGAAATGCAGGTTAAAAAAACCTCTTTGAGGATTCAATATGTATATGACAAAACATTCTACAGAAAGGAAGTATTATAATTTTATTATAATTAGCATAATTGATGTTCCTAGGGATTATGGTCTTCAAATTCCCACTGTGTATGTGGAAACCGTGCAGTCTCAAAACCAGTGATATCTGGTCAGTTGACAAACAATATTCAAAGGCAAGCCCTGAGACCCTAATCTACAGTTTTCAGAAGCCAGGCCAGATTGGAAAAGGGGGAAAGATGGAAGTAAGGAAACCAGATGGATGGCTGTGAAGGGTGATCCAGGAGATAGCTGATGAAGGTCTCAGCTAGGATAATGGCAATGAGGATGGAGAAAAGCAGGTGAGAAACAGAATGGAAAGTCAAATTAACAGAACTTCTAATCAATTGGATGTGACTGTAGAGAGGAAGGAAACGGTGGGATATAGTGAGCCCTTCACTGAGATGCTGTTGTGGACTGAATGTGTGCCCCCCAAATTCATATGTTGAAACCCTAACCCCCTGTGTGATGGTATCAGAATCGGGGGCTTTGGGAGATAATTACATTCATGAGGGTGGAGCCCTCACGATTGGGATTAATGCCTTAGAAAAGAGACCTCAGAGAGCTCTCCTCCTCTCTTTTCCTGCCATTTGAGAGTATGGTGAGAGCACAGCCATCTGGAAACCAGGAAGGGGCCCTCATCAGACCCTGAACCTGTCTGTGCCCCGATCTTGGACTTCTCAGCTTGCAAGTGTGAAAAAGAGTTTGTAGTCTGTAAGCTACTCACTTTGTGGTATTTAATTACTGCAGCCCAAACAGACGAAGACAGTAGGTGATAGTAAAGGGCAGGCATAGAGAATGGTTAAGCTGAATGGCACACTTAGCAGTGAGCAGGGATTTTATTAGAAGAGTGCTGGCCCTGCCTCTGATTTGAGGCACTTGGGGTGTGAAAAAAGCTGCTGCCCCTTGCGAGGTTGAATGGGGAGTGAACTCCTCTAGGACAAGCTAAGTTTTTTATGGGAAAGAAGGTAAAAGAAATGTTCGGTGAAGGAGTCACAGGAGCTTGTTAATGAGAGAGCAATGTTCCTGAGGTCAGAGTGTAAAGACTGGGACAGAGGAAGACTGGATGGAGAAGAAACATGGAAGGTACTGAGGAAGCCAGGTGGCTGGAAGACCTGTGTTCACAGTAGCCAAGTGGCATTCGGGGATGGGAACATGGTGGGTGCGGCCAGCTCAAAGTTGCTAAGAGAACGCACCCACCACTCCTTTGGTGGACAGCGGGGAAGCCAGGCATCGGGAAGGCCTATGTAGCTTATAAAGACTGCACTCTAAGAAGGTCCCAGGCTCAGATGGATAGAGTGACTTCAGGCTTTCTTCTAGGATTCTGATTGATTGAGTGAGTCCCAGTGAGAAAGCCTCAGCCTCACTCAAGGGAACTGACATCTTCACAGTGGTGAGCAGCCTGGCCTGGGAGCAGAGAAGCTAGAGAGTCAAGATCTCAGTGGTCACAGGGATCCAGGAGTGGAGGGAGAGCACAGTCCAGTTACTTGTTAAAATCTGGCAAGAAACTTGAGTCTAAGCTACTGGAGAGCAAAACCAAAAAGAGAAACACAGTCAATTAAAAATTTACCCATAATGACCACAAAAAAGTTATTTAGGAAAAAAACTCAACTGTTCCCAATACTAGGACCAGATAGGAATATTTCTCATGTGTGTTCTCAGAATGAGAGCAGTGTGTGATGTGCAGGCGCGGTCACATATCTCGTGGGGCTCTCTGTTAGATCATCGTATAATGTTGGTAGATTACTTGTTCCTTCAGGGGACATGAAGAACCCTTGCTAGAAATCAGAAGTGAAGAGGGCTGTATCTTGAAGCGGTGAGTTCCCTATCAGAAGCAGCTTATGTCAGCTTGCAAGAGTTTGATACATACAATAAGTTCCTCTATGTGGGTACATATAGTTTTATATATATATATATGTAATATATAATATATCTATATTATGTAGTTATATACACATGTTTACAGATTTACAGACCATTTCTTGCCTAAAATAATAGGAGGAAGAAACTTTAGCTAAAATCATAGAAACCATTTTAAGTCATCTTTAGAACAAGTACTAACATTCTTATTATAAATAAGTGAATGAATAGATTAAATGTAGTCAAGTGAAAATCAGTTAGGATGAATGAAAATGATACCATAGCTTAAGTTAAAGGAAAATTAAATTAATCATACTTCACCAATTCAAAGTTGTGTGTTATTTTCAAATTTTAAAATCTCTGCCTCTTAAAATGAGTAAAGTCTTGCAATAGCTGTGAACATGGCAGTCATTTGGTTGAGCTTGCTTATACCAATGATCCTAAAGGTGTGTGCTTCTCCCCCATCATCTAGGAATCTGTTAAGATGTAAATTCATGGGTCTAACCCCAGACATCGTAAAGCACAAAATCTGATTCAGCAATTTGTGTTTTAACAAATCTACCAAGTGATTCTGATGCACACTCAAGTTTTAGAACCACTGGCTTGCATGCTTGAAAGAACATAAAGGCACTAAAATTAAACCTGCAGAATAGGAGTATTAGGATTCTCCAGAGAAACAGAACGGTGGTATGTGTGTGTGTGTGTGTGTGTGTGCAGACAGAGAGAGAGAGAAAAAAAAAAAGATTTGTTTTAAAGTATTGGCTTTCATGATTATGGAAGCTGAGAAATCCCACAACGTACTCTTTTCATGCTGGAGACACAGGAAGGCTTTTTGTGTAGTTCTAAGGAGAGCCAGCGGTTTAGATTCCAGCCTGAGTTTGAAGGCCTGAGAACCAGGAGTGATGAGGGCAAGAGAAGATTGACATTTCAGCTCAAGCAGTCAGTCCAAGAGTGAATTCCATCTCCCTCCACCTTTTGCTGTATTTACCCCTCAAATTATCAGAGGATGCCCATCCACACAGGGAGCACAAATGGCCTCGCTTAGTCCACCAATTCAAATGCTGGTCCCTTCCAGAAACACCCTCATAGACACATCCAGAAATAATGTTTAACCAGATATCTGGCCATCCCATAGCCCAATCAAGTTGGCACATAGAATTAACCATCGCAATAGGTATCTGGCTTGGAAGAAAATCTAAGAGCCAATAATAATGCATTCTTTTAACCTCGAAAAACCAAATGGTTGTGGGAAAGGAGTAAGGAAGAGGGTGAGCCAGACATTTTCAGCAACATTTCCAAAGCTAGCCTACCTCTACATGATGCAAAGCCAGCCTAGGAGTCCAAAATGAAGGACTTTTTGTTTATTTATGGATTTCTGCAAGAACTTCTGCGTCTTCTACACACTTGATGTCAGGGGATAATATTGTGTGGAAAAGTATAGTCAGAGCTGACTGTGAGAAACGAAGAAACTCACAAGAGTAAGGCTCCAAATTTGAGGAAGTTTTAGAAATATATCCACTTAAGGAAAATTTTAAATGTATATATGTGAATGATAAACTATAAAAATTGTTTCATGGAGTCTAAGCTTTTTCAAGGGGTTTAAAATAAAAATTCTAAATGATTGGTGTCCGTTTTCTTGTTCATAGCATATGTAAACTAATGATACATCTCACAATCTATGAATTTTAGTTTGATGAAATATGGCAATTCACTAGCCCCTGCTTGTCAGGTACTTGTCTTTGGCAAGATACACTTGGTATTTTAGGAAGGGTTCAATTTTTAGAAAACTGTAGCTTCCTGGTTTTCTCAACTCCAGTGGGGGATGTGAACAGGGTCAACGACTGAGAAATGAAAATTCTTAGGGAAGCAGAACAGATTTTTCAGGTCTCTAAATGCTATCACATTGCACTATACTGGAAGTAGATACGGCATATTCACTAAGAGTACATGTTCTGGATTCTAATTAACCTTCATTCAAATCTTGGCTCTAATGTTAGTTAGCTATGAAGTTTTGGACAAATCACTGAACCTCTCTGAGACCCAATTTCATCTCCCTAAAATGGGAATGATGTTCATAGGCTTACTGTGAGGACTGAGGTAGGTAATTCATATAAAGTGCTTTCAGAATGCCTGGAGCATAATAAATACTCAGGGATTGGGAGCTAATATAATAATTGCCTATAGTCTGCAATTTCAACCTCCCTTGCAGTTTTTAGGGCAGCCACCCAAGGGGGCTCTACCCAAAAGAACAACAAAGGGAAGCCCTTGGTTACTGGCTTGACTGCTTGAACCTACACAGGAAGGGCTGCCTCTGCTTTTATTCTGATGAATGAAACTCTCCTCTCTGAGAAAAAATTTTGAAACCTCCAGAAAATAAGTCATTAAACAGTCTTACTAATCACATGCTACATTATCAAAATGAAAATACTTTTTCATTAGGGAAAAGCATTTCAGAGGTTATAATTCTTATTGATGGTGAGGATCTTTAAATAAAATGACTAGTGGTAAGAGACAAACATATTTCAAACTGACTCATCCATCCTTGATTGAATCAACAAGGAAATTCTTTTTCTTTCCTGAACCAGTGTCCAGATCATCACAAAAACTTACATCAACTCCTCAGAGAGCCTCTTTCTTGATAAATAATGTAGGCACAGAAAGACAAAGAGACTGTCTGAAAGAGTGATGTCACACAGGTTTAAGATTTATTATATTTCTCTGTAGAATGTTGAACATTGTCATGAGGTTAGGAAATCAAAGTCGCAGGCTCAGATCTAAAAGACAGGACATATACCCCCCTTTATCCAAACAATATCTGCCTCTTGAATCTTCTGCTTTTGTAATTAATCTAGCAGAATCTCTTAAACTATAATTATGAAAGTCCATGAAGTCTAAATGAAATAAGATAGACAGATAGATATAGATAGATAGTTGGATGATGGGTAGATGGATGAATATACTCACTGGCTCTCTTTCTGAGTTTTACCAAGTTTGTGGATTTCTGGGATGAATTTTTATTTCAATCCAATATACCCTGATCCCATGACTTCCTGTCTTGTTTCTTTGTTCTCTTTTGATTAATAATAGTCATTATGGAAAATTAATTTCATCATAAATATAAGCCATGCTTCCTTCCAAGTTAAAATGGCTTTTATCCAAAAGACAGGCAACAACAAATGCTGGTGAGGATGTAGAGAAAAGCAAATCTTCATATACTGTTAGCGGGAGCGTAAATTACTACAACCACTGTGGAGAACAGTTTGGAGGTTCCTCAAAAAACTAAAAATAGTTCATTTTTTTGCTACCATACGATCCAGCAATCCCACTACTGGGTATATAAACAAAGGAAATCAGGATATCGAAGAGATATCTTTACTCCCATGTTATTGCAGCATTATTCACAATAGCCAAGTTTTGGAAGTAACCTAAGTGTCTATAACAGATGAATAGATAAAGAAAATGTTGTACATGTGCACAAAAGAGTAGTTTGAAGCCATAAAAATAATGAGATCTAGTCTTTTGCAAAAATATGGATGGAACTGGAGGTCATTATGTTAAGTGAAATAAAACAAGCACAGAACGAAAAACTTCACTTGGTTCTCACTTATTTGTGAAAGCTAAAAATTAAAGCAGTTGAACTCATAGAGATAGAGAGTAGAAGGATGATCACCAGAAAATGAGAAGAGTAGCAGGGGGGTGGGAGGGAAGTGGGGAGAATTAATGGTTACAAAAACTACTTAGAAAGACTGAATAATACATAGTATTCGCTAGCACAACAGGGTGGCTGCAGTAAAAATAATTTCATTGTACATTTAAAAATAACTAAAATGGTGTAATTGGATTGTTTGTGACACAAAGGATAAATGCTTGGGTTGATGAATGTACCATTTACTCCGATGTGATTATTATGCATTGTATACCTATATCAACATATCTCATGTACCCTATAAACATATAGACTACTCACAGAAATTCAAAATAAAATTTTAAAAAATAGTAAGTTTCAACTATGACAAAATCTACTCCCCAGAATGTTAATATATTCCAAAGTCAAATACAGACATATTGGAGAGCGATAACATTTTCGGCTTAATGACACTACTGAAGATGAAACTATCATTATTATTACTATTATTATACCGTGCAGTGACATTAAAGAGTAAGGTTAGTTTGCCAACCCAAGGTGAGCTTCAAATATGCCTATACCTTTAATGGAGTTAACATGAGTTCGAGATCTCACCTCAGCTTCTCAGGTTCAAAAACTTGTTCTAGTATGTTCCATCAAGAATCACCATATCTTAGTGTCTGACTCATTTAACCAAACTCACAAGTGTCTAATTTATAAACCAAAATTGCTTCTAATGTAGGACATCTTCTCGGTGACCAAAACCCTGGGCCAGTTCTTCATAGTTTCCCATTTCTGTATTAATTACAGAATAATTAATTGGAAGTTTGTTTCTTTATTTTGGAATCAGAGGAAGGATCATCAAAAGTATCAAGGCATTTTACACCTTCTTATCACTACAGTTCCTCATCCAATATCAATGAATTCTCAGTTAATTGAAGCTGTTGTAAAGTTTATTCACAGTATAGTCTACCTTACAACACAGCTGTCTATTGACCAGAACACACATTTACATTTCTTTTGTACATTTCTGGGCAATAGAATAGGATACACATTGGTTTCTGGTCCCATCTACAAATTGTCTTCCAATAAAAGTCACCTCTGCTTACCCCTGATGTTCTTATCTATGTGCTCTATTACCACCAATTTCATGTCAAAACATTACCTTTTCCTTACCTTCCCTCAAATTTTGGTTCAGATCTACCATGATGCTCAATGTCAACTTGACTGGACTAAGGGATGCTCACTGGGCAAAACGTGATTTCTGGGTATGTCTGTGAAGATGTTTCCAGAAGGGATTCCCATTGGAATCAACAGACTGAGTAAAGAAGATCTGCTTTCACCAACATGAATAGGCATCATCCAATCCACCATGGGCCCAAATAGTTCAAAAATGCAGAGGAAAGGGAAATTTGATCTCTCTTCCTGAGCTGGAATGTCCACCTTCTGCCCTTGGATGTCAGAGCCCTTGATTCTCCAGCCTTGAGACTACTAGACTTATACCATGGCCCCAATCCTCACTTTACCAACCCCTTACTTCCCCACCCTATTTCTCAGGCCTTAGCCTCAGAGTGAGATTCAGACCATCAGCTTACCTGGTTCTCAGCCCTTTAGACCGGGACTGAAGTATACCACCAGCCTTGCCAGTTTCCATAGCTTGCAGATGGCCTCCATAATTTCATAATTCCCATAATAAATTCTCTCTCTCTCTCCCCTTCCCTCTCTCTCTCTCTCTCCCCCCCATATATATCTATATAGCCTATTTGTGCTATTTTTCTGAAGAACCCTGACCAATACATATACTATATGATATCCCGACTGTAGATGACAGAGAATCTTAGAATCAGGTCTCCTCTTATTGGAAGGGACCTAACTTAAAGACCATTTAGCCCAACTTCTCACTTTATGCTTGAATTCTCTGTGTCATGTCAGCCTTTGAGGAGAGCTGGAGATTATTTATTTATGAATACTTATTAGTAAACATCATGATTTGACATTTCTGGTATACCTGAAATCCAACAAAGACACAACCTCGCTGTAAAATTAATTGCCTTTTTAAAATAGCAATCCCACCATGAAGTTGCTGTATATTCAGTCAGACAACAGAGGGAAAACAGTGTCTTTTGAGCTACCTGTTTTGTTTTTTGGGGTTTGGCAGCTATTCTACAATGAAAACTGTCCTACTGCCAACATTTTCTTCTTCATGAAATTAACTGCTTTGGATAGAAAAGTCAGTGCCGATGTCTGAATCAGCACTGACCCTCATCAATCAGGTGGTCTGGTCAGCTCATTAGGTCTTGAGGGAAGTTTGGATTAAGGATAAACAACACAGATGAACTAGCAGAAGAGTCTTGTGGTCAGTGAGACACTAAAGTGATCATTTGACCAGCACTTCCTAGAGCCCTCAGCCTCAAGGTTCACATACATAAGAGGCCTTGAAAATGGAGCAGAGCAGCTCAAGGAAGAAGTACTTAGATGTTGGGCATATGGATTATTTAGAAACACTTTGATTTCTTAGATTGACGTTCTGTTACAGCAGACAGAAGTGAATGCAGATAAAAGGGGAGATGAAAGTGTCAAAACCAGAAACCCACTGCTCAGTGGGGAAAAAAAAATAAAACAGAAGGTTTTAGGATAGAGAAACACGGCTCACTTGCTGCTATCTTTTTTCTCTTAGGTTCCAACTAAAGAAAGTACTTTGAAGAGTCAAAAACAGTATTCAGCCATATTTAACATATGTCCAACTCTTTGGCACACTAATATCAGACAAGGGAAATTGAAGTTACACAAAGCAGACACATGGACTCATATTTAACGGTGTGTTTCCATTTCCATTTCATACATACATATAGCCTGATTCCTCTTCTTAAGGACATAATGATCTACTCAAGGAGGAACAGGATTAAACTGTGGTGGAATATATGAGAGAACTGGATCAAGACAAAGGTGATCTGCAAACTCAGAAGCTGTCTGACATAGTTTAGATGGGATCTGGGAAGAGTTTGTGGAAGATGCATTACTTTCTCCACCATTTCCATAAAAAATATTTTTTAGAACAATTTTAGATTTACAGGAAAAAAATGCAATGATAATACAGAGACTTCTCATATATCCTGTACCCAGTTCCCCCATTATTAATATCTTACACTAATATGATATATTTGTTACAATTAATAAAATAATGTTGATATATTGTCAATAACCAAAGTCCACCATTTATTGAGGTTTTCTTAGTTTGTGCCAAATATTCTCTCTCTAGTCCAGGATCTTGTCTAAGACACTGCATTACATGGAGTCGCCATGTCTCCTCAGTCTCCTCCTACATCTGACAGTTTCTCAGGCTTTTTTTGCTGTTGATGACCTCGAAAGTTTTCAGGTGTACTGATGAAGTATTGTATAAAATGTCTCTTACTGGCATTTGTCTGGTGTTTTCTTTATGATTTAATTGAACTTGGTTAAGGAGTTTTTGGGAGAAAGGTAAAAATGCCATTTTCATCACATCGAATCAAGGATGTGTACAATTAACTTGACTCATTACAGTGTTAATGCTGACCTTGAACATCTGGTTGAGGTACTATCTGTGAAGTGTCTCCACTGCAAAGTTGACCCCCCAACCCCACCCCTTTTCATGTTGACTCTTTGGAAGGAAGTCATTATGCACAGCTCACATATAAGGAGTGGGGAATGGAAAGTTATGCTGTGTTTCCTTAACGAAGGAATAGTTATGTCAATTATTTAGAATTCTTTTGCATAGTAGAATTGTTTCTTCTCTCCTACTTCTTTATTTATTCCATCACTTATTTATATTAGTATGAACTTATGGGTATTTATTTTATACTTTGAGTTTTAATCCAATACTACTTTATTTATTGTTCAAATTGTTCTGGCTTTGGTCATTGGGAGCTCTTTCAGTTAGCTACTATAACTCTGTGGCATGCCCTCATCGTTGTGGGCCTTTTCTTGTTCTTTTCTTTTCCTGTTTTGTGTTGTTTCAAGTGTGTTTTTACTGACTGGCACTCCAAGATGCCCCAAGCTCATTTTGCTTATTTCCTGTCCTTCCTCCGTCTTTTGAAAGATAGGTATAGTCAGTTTTGCTACAAGGCTTGTTTTAAAGACATGGATTTGTTCCAGCATGACTGATATATTAGAGAATAATTCAAGCATGACACCAATTTAGCATTTGCTTATAAACAAGAAACACTGTAGTGAACACAGAAAATTGCTCCTTGCTGGAATGAGCTACATAAGAATAATAACACAAGCATATGCACACACCACAAATGTCTGACAGCTACCCCAGTTCCCTGGGGGTGTGAAGAGCCACACCCAACCACACCAGGTGCTGCAGTTTTCCATGTGATTTGACCTAACCTTTTTCCTGCCACTTCACAGTCAACCCCAGGCTGCAGCCCTTCTGCTGCCCATGTCCACCAGCAAGCTTAAAGTCTTTTTCAAGGTGCAGTGACAGATTTGTTGCAGCATTTGTGTTTTTCTGAACCATTTAACATATGTCAAGCAGTGCTACTGGTTTTGTTAGGAGCCTATCTTATATGCATCAGGGATTTTTTGAGTGTTGTGCTTCTCACCCCATGGTAGGGGTTATTGTACCTATTTGCATAGCACAGTGATTTTTAGGGACACACGTATCATGGAAGAGCAGAACTGACTGTAGGCATCACTGACTGAAAAGAGAAAAAAAAAAGAGTGCTTGGTGCAGAGATGGCATGGAGGTACTAAACAATGATATACATGGTGTGCTTTACCTCATTTTGTATTGTTGGAGTAAAAAGGGTGATGATAAGTTGAGGTCAAAGTGATACCTAGAAGCAAAAGCAGGAGCAAGCCTTTGCTCAAAGAAATTTGGACATTAATCCTCTAGCTATTAGGACATCATCAAAAAGTTATGAGAATTGCAGTAACGGGTACAAATCAGCATTTTATGTGCATCTCTCTTTTCCAGCCATTAGAAAGAGGATGGATTGGAGCAGGACAGGGATGCAGGCTGGAGGACCAGGAGGCTTATGATAAGATCGAGAGTATGGCCAAAGTAACTGGAATGCATTGAGATGGAAAGGTTAATGACATATTCAGGAGATACAGTTGACAAGCTGGTTAATTTTTTTAACATGATCTAGACACAGTGTCACTTAGGCACCGATATGATAGACCTCAGATACTAAGGTGTAAAGTTAGATCTCAAATGCATATTTTTAAGCAAAATTTCAGAAATCCGTTTTGAGACTAGGACTCCTTAAGAGATGAATAATTTTTTTGAAATTACAGTGTGAAAAGAGAGGGATGGGAAAGAGAGAGAGAAAAAGAGAGAGAAAGAAAGAGAGATTGGAGAATTTTATGAGGGGCCTATCTCCAAAGAAAGTGGAACTGCAAGACCATCTCCCCTACCCCCATCAAAGTGGTTGTGTGTGTGTGTGTGTGTGTGTGTACGTGTGCATGTACATGCCCTTTCCTCTCTTACCTAATGAAGAAATTTTCATGGAATACATAAAGAAATTTGAAAGTTTTCTTAAAAGGATTTCATTGAGAAAGCTGAGGGCCTGTCATCTGGGGTGTGACTTCCATCCCCAAATCTAGAGAATTTGTAAAAGGTTGTCAAGGCCAGAGCACAACAAGAGTGCTGCTGCATCTGGGCGGGGCTGCTGTGCCTGATTTCCCCAGGACAAGGCATGTGGGGTGCAGACAAAGAATCACTTAGTGAAGGTGAGTTGACCTTAACAAGAACAACAAAAGGCTAGAAAACAGCACCAGATTTCCAGGGGCTCAGGAAGAAGCCACCAGCCTGGAATAGAGCCGTATCTACCAGGGTCAGGAGACTGAGAGAGAGGGGCTCAACAGAAAGCCTCCAAAGAGCCTGCCATTGCTATTTCCAAAGAGAGGGTCAGCTTCAACCATCTCCCTGGCCCAGAAAGTGAGATGCCACCTAGTTGGTGGCTGCCCCCACCCCGCTCCACCCCTATACTTATACCTCTAACTCCTCTGTGCACACAGACAGGGAGCAAAATAGCACTGGCTATTGCTGAGAAAGAAATGAGCAGGGAAGAGGGCCTTCTCTCTCCTTGTCTACTTTGGGCATTCAAGCCAAGGCTCACCCCCGATGATGGGACAGTAACTTGCATTTGGGCATTTTATTATTATATGTTCTTGGACATTCTGCTTTCTGATTTGAGACTGTGTGATGTAAATGGACTCTGGATCTACTTATTTAGAATGAGTCATAAAGTCAGAAACTTGTTCCACTTTCTTTTGGGGGCAGAGACAAATTACTCACTGTAAATAAAATGTATGTAAAGCAGAGCAGAAAAAAAGAGACGTGAAGTTACATTTTGGTTACATTTAGAGTTGTGCTTGTTGAAAATACTTGTTTCACACAAATGAGGATCTTGCTCTAGATGATGTACAAATGTTTGCTAAAGAGGCTAAAGACCACTCAATATCAAAACAATATAAAATGCAAGCATCTCCCCCAAGATGTCTAACTTTTGTTCATGTAAGAAGTCGATGGCTCAGTAGATGGCCTCATTGTAACATAGCATATCTCCATATTTTGATGATCAACATGATCATGCAACAGATCACATTTCATTTTGTTAGCTTAGATCCCACCTCTAGTAAGTAACTTTTCTAGGAGCCCACCGCTAACCCTCCCCTGAGATGCCCTCTATGCCTTCCCCTTTCCAAGGCAGGATACAAGTTCTTCCATGGAAACTCGTGTTTCCAAAGCACCTGGAACCTTTCCTTATAAAAATTCATATCATGTTGTATTATAATTGCCTGTTTTCCTGTCTGCCTTTCTTAACAACCTGGGAGTTCCTTGAGGGCAAAGAGCATATCTTGTTCACTGATATATCATAGCATAGTGCGTGACATAGAGTAAGTACTTAATCAATATTTATTTAAATCAAATATTGCTTAATTAACTAATTCATGGTAAAATGAGGTATAATTAGGTGTAGCCACTGGCTTACCCCTGCACAGGTCCCTCAGATTGACTGTAATGCAACCTAGCGGGGAAGTGAGAGAATATGGACCAAGCAGCACAGATCTACTCCTTCCCCTGGAAGCCAGAACGTGGCTCATTAGAATCCTCCTCCCAGATGACATATCGACAGACAACGGATCAGCATACTTCATCTTCTGTTGAAAGTCATACAAAATCCTTTTCCTCTTTAGCTGCTCCTACATATCTGAAGTGAAGTTGGATGCAGCAACTTCTTTCTATGCCTTTGAGCATCTTTAATTGATGTGGATCACTGACCGATTGATGTGGATGCAGCCATCAGTATCAATTGGAAGGCCGTGGAGTAAAAGGATCAGCCATTCTGCAGTCTGGTTTGCCAGCCCCATCTAGCTAGAGCCTGTACAATTGATCTTTCCTGCTTTAAATAATCAAACTGCAACCTATTCAAGATGCATATGGTTTCAAAGGCTCCCAAATGCTGATGATGGACACTGCTAAAAGGGGGATAATGAGCCTAGCACCATTAAAGTTGGAGTCAATTAGCAGAGTCAGGAGACTAACATTGCGTGTTTCTAAGTATAATCTGAATCCTTTGTATCTATAATAAAACCTTAGTGATTTTCCTGTAGGATGATCATTCCCTGAGGACTCACATTTGTGGCTAGGTGGAATGGTGTGTGAGGTCACATAAGCAGAATCATGAACGTTTTGCCTTCAGAGATTTAATGCCTTCCCTAAACTTTACTAGTCAAGGGTCCAAACTAAGGATTGCTTTCTCTGGGACAGTTTTCCTGGGGTGTATTTGAAGAATTTTATTTCCCTAAGAAGTTATATATTATTTGAGAAAAAAGTTCATATGGCCAAATAAATGTGTAAAACCCCATGTTAGGTAAAGAGAGGTCTCTTAATTTCAGCATACTTCATATTCCACTGGAAGTCATACAAAGGCCCTTTCCCGTTTAGCTGCCCCTATATATCTAGCACATGTATTATGTTCTATGTATTATTCATACTTATTAGGAAATTCTAAGGAAGGAATAGTGTTACCCAATCATTTTATCAATGAACATTTTATCACAGAACACCTAATGGATTGTATTCTGAGAACTATACTTTGGGAGATGCTGCCTTAGGGAAATCCTCTATAGATGGCTTTATCTTGGGTCCCCAAATCCCTCCTGTGAAGGAATTTGCTAAGTACTTTCCCCCACATTATTTTAGTTTTAAAAAAAGTTAATTTATTTTTTAAATAAAATTTGTATTTTAGAATAGTTTTAGATTTACAAAAACGTTGCAAATGTAATACAGAATTCTCCTACATCACACAGTTTCCCATGTTTTCAGCATCGTATATTACTGTTATATATTTTTCGCAACTAAGAAACCAACATCAGCATATTACTATTCATAAACCCAACCCATTATCTGGATTTTTAATAGCTTTTCCCTAATTGCACTTTTTCTGTATCCCATCCGAGATACCATTTTACATTTGGTCATTGTGTCTCTTCAGCCTCCTCTGGTCTGTGACAGTTTCTAAGAATTTCCTTATTTTTGATGACCTTGATAATTTTGAGAAAGCTCTTTTCAATAGCAAGAGGCATCAAGGAAGCAAATGAAACTGCAAATCTTGTGGAATAAAAGGGGTTGCAGGAAATTTGAAAGGGCAAAAAAAAAATGCAAGAAAATAAAAAGATGGGAGACAAAGTTTATTGACTCCTCAGTTTTACAAGATCAATGCTGCCCATAAATGAATTTTGTAGAATGTATGTATGGAAAAGATGGATGCAAATCACATTTTTAAAATTTACATCACTCACTTATATCAAATCATATCATTTTCTCCTATGATGCTGTTTGGTATAGTTCAAAGGGGAAAAAAGCAAATATCAAACCTACAGATAAAGTCTAATAAAATTTAGGGCTAAGAAAGACAAAAGTGACTTGAGATGACCAGAAGGGAAGAGTTTGAAGGTTACGAGTGTCAACAGATTTTTCCATCAGGATGATAGCCATTTGACTCAAGTTGGTAGCTTTGAAAGCACTATCTTTTATTCTGTATCTCTTTGTTCTCAGAATGAGATAGTTTTGAAAGTGAGAAAAAGGAAAATTCTTAGAAGGATTGGCTCTTTGTTTCCTGGGCTTGGGTTACAGGGGGGGAAAGTGATGGCTCCTATCAACTGTTTTTCCTTTCCCCAAACCAAGAAAGTACATTTTCCTTTCTCTCATACTCAGACTGAACAGATTCTGACAACCCTGTATGTAAATAAGAATACAGAGATGTAGTCATCTACTGGTTTAGCATCAGCACAGCTGCTCTAACTGTTTCTAAAAGCTTTTCTTCTTTCTCTCTCCTGCTCACTCCTTTTCTTGCTGTTAGTAACGAAAGTCTTTGCTCACTTTTTTACCAGGCAGCACCTCGAATAATGTTTCCCTTATCTAATTATGTGTTTGTTTAGAAGTGCCTAGACTAACTATTGAAAGAATTCAAGCCACTGTGGGATTATCCCCTACCTGGAGATCTTCAAGGCCTTGGATAATTTACAACCTCACTGTACCTGAGACAGTCCCAGCCCATTCACCAGATGGGCAACAGCTCAAGATAGTCATGGGAACAAGTCATGTACACTGGCACCTCCTCATCACTCTTGCATGCCCATCATATAAAACTCCCTTTTTTAAACATATGCTCTCAACCCAAATAGCTGAAACAGTATATTTACAGCACAAGCCTTGGTCATTTCCCCATGACTAGTTCTGTAAGAAAACCAATTTCCTTTCCCTGCACCTCGTTCTTGGTATTGGTTTTGCAAGCAGTGAGCAGTCAAGCCTGCATTTGGTTACACTACCATAGCTATGGTGAGCACCCTGACCAGGGAGATCACTGTGTTGTAGTCAGTGGCCAGGCAGGGTTTCCTAGGGCATGTGATGGACTAAATATGGTGTAAATGAGGTGGCAGATATTACTTGCTGTGATGGTTAAGGGATGAGCTAAGGTGCTATAACAAAGCCTAAAAATACAGTGACCCACCAAATATGAGGAATGATCTATTTCTCTCTATGTAATAGTCCAAGGGTGGGAAGGCCATTGAAAGCTAGTGGTCATTTCTGCCATTTTCAACACTGACCCCAAGGCAGCTATCCAAGTTCTTGCTATTCCCCAGCTAACAGGAAGAGGACAAAAAGCTAGGTAAGTATACAATGGATCATTTTATGAGAAAGACGTGAAAGAGATACACACCATATCTGCCCAAAAGCCATCAGTCAGAACATAGCCACATGGTCACATATAACAGCAAGGGAGACTGGGAAATGTAGTCTTTAGTTAGCCATCTGCTCAGCTAATATTCTATACTATAGTAGAAAGCAAGAACAAATTTTGTGGAACAACTTGCAGTCTACCATAGTTGTTTGCCCATTCTCTATGTTCCCTTTGTTCTAGTTAATAGAAGCCCAATATTGTTTAAGGAAGCAATGTGCCCAGCTAATTTTTCATTTTTCAGCCTCCATTGCAGTTCGGAGATGCTGTGTCACACAGACATGGACAGTGTAAACAAAAGCAGAAATCAGCTGGAGGTTTTAGATAAAGCCATTGCTTTACTACTAAAGGAGGAGAGATATAGCTGGTGCTGTGTCCTTTCTAATTCTGCTTCCCTGGAATGGAGACGTGATGGTTGGACCTACTGCTGCTTAACTGTGCCCATGAGGAAAAGTCAAGAGAATGACACAAACATCTGCCTTGACATCAATGAACTGCTAGACTCATATTAACAACTACTACTTCTAGACTTGTGGAAGTCAGAAAAAACACCCTCTCCCTTCTTACAAGCTTTCATTAGTTAGGTTTTCTATTATTAGTATTTGTAGCTGATTTCATTCTTAGCTAATTTATACAGAAGATAAGTGGCCAGAAAAAGAGAAGCCTTGAAAGCAGATAAACAGACAACTCAGCCTGAGAGAGGATCATATAAGAAGGTCTGCCTGACACAGGATGACATTATGCACAGAGAGGTTGAATTCGAATAACAAAAAATAACAGAGAAGAAAAAACAGTCGAACAGCTGCAGTGGAAAAGATCTCAGAGTATTTGCAGCTATGGCAGTAAAGATCTTGAAATATCATGGTGGGGTGTTAAGAAACTGCAGACAGAATCTGTAAAGCTCTTTGTGTATGTGTATGTGTGTGTATATGTATATATATACACACATACTATGCTTTCTCTCTATATAAAGCATATATATGTGTATTCTTTTGTTATTGGTTGTGCAAGCAGTGAGCAGCCAAGCCTACGTTTGGTTACACTACCATAGCCATGGTGAGCAGCATGACCAGGGAGTTCATTGCGTAGTGGTCAGTACCCAGGCAGAGTTTCTTAGGGCAAGTGATGGACTAAATATGGGGTATATGAAGTGACAGATTTTATTACTGCTGTGATGGTTAGGGGACAAGCTAAACTGCTATAACAAAGCCTAATGTACTATACTATATATAGTATACATAAAGTAAACACACGTCAAAGTATATATATGTTTATATATACAGAAAGCATAGTACATATACATAAAGATTACATACATAGAACATACACTATACTTTCTATATATATAAAGTATACACATACAAAGTATATACATATATGCTTATATATATATAATAGACAAGGTATCCATATATAAATTATATGTGTATATATATAACATATACAAATTATATGCATGTGTGTATGTGTGTGTGTACATATATATATATATCCTGAGTAAAGAAGTAAATAGAAGTAAATAGTAAATTCATATACCAAGGAAGAGAAAGAGAGCTACACAAATGACTAGAAAACTATGAATATAAATTCCTAGTGAGAAAGGATTGATTAACAATGAATACAATGCAAAATTCATGAACCACAGAATGAAACTTACATTAAAAAGCTGCCATTAACAGAATTGTTCACCAAAATAATCTAGGAAACCCTAATTAATGTTTATCCTTGGTAGTGCTGTGTTTCTTCCAAATAACATTTTTGTTCCTAAAGTCACATTTTAAAACTTCATTCAGATAAGATCTTGTTTAGGTCTATAGAATAGCAGAGCAGTTAGAAGTCCAGATTTCGGCATTAGTATGTCTGGGTTTGAAGCCTGGACTGATTACTTCCGCTTTGTACCATAGTGAGCAGACTAACCCTTCTGAGCTTCAGTTTTATCTAAAGAATTACGATGACAGTAGAATTTACCTCAAAGTGTTGTTGTGAGGATGAAGTGACACAATCTATGTAAAGTAACTGAGACACAGTGAGTGCTCAATACGTATTACCATTGTTGTTGTTTTAGAAGTACCTAAATCCAAATCAACTATTTAGTCTGTACACTGGGTGGGTACCAGAAGTGGAAAGCAATACTCCTTAAGTTCTGGAAGCACACACAGCACAGCAAGTCCCCCTCAAGCCTCCTCTGACTGGCAATATTTGGGAGCAGAGGTTCAGGTGAAGACCTAGGCATGGATGCCACAGCTATACAGATGTGCTTACCTCATCCCTCATTCTCAAATCTGGTTTGGAGGTTTGATTTCTGCTTTTTCGTGATTGATAGTCTCACACCTCTCAAGCCTTTTCCTTCTACAGATCCCATGTCTTTAGGGACTTTATCATGTAAACACCTAGAGGTGATGGTTGAAATATTACAATGAAAAGAGGAGAAGGTTGAAAGGTAGTTTTTCTTTACAACAGAAAAAAAAATCTCTTCCACTTTTCTCTTTTGTCAGAAAATAATAATTGTCTGGTTGATAAAAGAGCTGCTGAAAGTTTCTTGTGAATTTTCCCCCTATCTCTAGAGAGGAAACCAAAGTGGTGTACCTGGTAGGGCAGATCATATTAGGTAAGCTAGGTCAGAGATCCAATTAGTATGATGGGTTCAAATGTATCGATTTATTCATACCAAGTTAGAGTTAAATAACTAGATAATGCCATTAGTTCCCTCCACACCTACATACACACAAAACCAATTAAAATACACAAAGGTCACGTAACTTTTGCTTTCAGGCCTTCCTGTGCATACTTCAGCAAGATTAGTGTACATGATGCCATTGCCTGAAATAGTCCACATTCTGAAAAGTTTCACAAAATTCCATCGGGTCCATAAGAACACACATTCTGTTAAATGAAAAACATTCAACAAAAGTTATAATTTTTATAAGCATATTGTTCTGTCCTGCAATTACGGTTCTTTGAAAAGGAACTGAAGAAATATTGTCACTGAATATCCAGAACAATTCAATATATTACATCCCTGAAAGATTTTTCACTGGCCCCCAAATGACTAATTTATTTTTCTTGTCCAGCAAATGAACATCATTATAATAAAATTCTCCACAAATTTGCTTTGACCCTCTGTTACCCTGTGCTCAATATTTTCTTGTCAAGGAAATGATGTGCTCAGGAAACCCATAGTACTATGTCAACAAGATATGTAATACAGAAGAGAATGCAAATTCTCGCTGCATGGAAATTGTGTAATCTGCTTTTTCTTAAAACTCACAGATCTTTATATTAACTGGAAGGTTACCTAGAAAACTTGTATGTCACAAAATTACTTTGAAGAGTAATCATCGGCAGTAGTTTGTAGAACACTGCAGCTCCTCATCTAATTCAATAGGCATGTCAGCCATAGGGAAACCACTTTAGCAAAGCCAGCGGGGAAGCAGAGAGGTCTAGGGATATGTCAGCTCCACACTACAGGGCATGATGGTCAAGTCGCAGCTCAGAAGTCACAGATAACTGGTTGTAAATCTGACTCTGTGACTTGGGCTATGTATTTCACAACTCAGATATCTCAAGTAGAAAATGCAATCCCTGTCTCAAAAGATTACAGTAAAGAGTAAATGTGTTGATCTATATGTTCAACACTGCTGCATGTCCAGTTGCTAAGTCATTGGTCAGAAACCATTCCTGGAGGGATAGGAGCATTCCCCATAACCCATGAATGCAGATAGAAGAAAGCCTTCCCTTCAGGGGTAAGAAGAACAGAGAGACTGTGCCTGGAGAAAGAGACATTACAGAGAGAATTTATACCCTGGAATGAAGTCCTAGAACTCAGGCAATTATGGCTAATGGAAACAACTCCAGATTTATAAACAGAAGCTTGAAATGTAAGCTCCGCAACGGCAGGGGCTTTGCTGGTCTTGTTCACCACTCTATCCCCTAAAATACAGCCTGAACTACCTATATGTTTTTTGTTGAATGAATGGATTAATCATGCTATCACCCTGTCTCAAATAAGCTGTGTGATCACGGACAAGTTATTTAACTTCTCTGAACTTCTATTTTATTACATATAAAATTGGAATAAAAATAGTATGTACTTCGTAGAACTACTCAAGCATAAAGAGAAGTAGCATTTCATTGACATGCTATTTCTGATCAGGAAGATTCTAATGACAATGTATATCTCTCACACAAAAAGAATTATTCCAGCTATATCATAAAAGTGACAAAACGTCTTAGTGGTTCTCATTCCTATGGAAACTCCCTCCAGCAACTCAGCAGACCCTTTGAAGTCCCAGCACTGTGCAAGCCAGGGTTTTCACAGCCAGCTCCCTCCAGAGAGTACAGGCTACTGCTATGGACTGAATGGTATCCCCCAAAATTCACATGTTGAACCCCTAACCTCCAATATGACTGCATATGAAGATAGAGTCTATAAGAAGGTAATTACAATTAAATGAGTTAATAAGGGTTAGGTCCTGATCTGATAGGACTGGGGACCTTCTAACAAATACGTCATATGAAGACACAATGAGAAGGTGGCCAGCGACAAGTCAGAAAGAGCTCGCACCATAAACTGGTCAAACAGGCACTCTGATCTCAGACTTCCAGCCTCCAGAACTGTGAGAAAATAAATTTCTGTTGCTTAAGCCGGCTAGTCTATAAGTAGTATTTTGTTGTAAGACCCTCAACAGACCAATACAGACTTTGGTATCAAAAAAGTGGGGCATTCACGTATCACCTACAAATGGCCAGTAGTTTGAGGACAGGGTAATGGCAGAAATAGGAGGAGTTTTGAGGTGCTTCTTACTAGAAAAAGTCTAGATTGTCATGCACAGAGTATTGGTAGAAATATGGGTGTTAAAGGCCATTCTGCTGAGTTCTCAGTTGACAATAAGTGACAAGTTATTGAAAACGGGAGGAAAAGAGATCCTTCTTGTAAGTTGGCCAAGAACTTCCCTGAATTATATTCTGTTGTTTTGTGGAAGACAAAGCTTATGAGGCATGAAATTGCATATTTAGTTGAGGAGACTTCTAAACAGAATGTTGAAAGTACAGTTTAGGTACCCCTGACTGCTTATTGTAAATTGCTAACGGAAATGAAGAAGAAATTATTAAGCAAAAAGGAACCAGAATTTAAAGATTTGGAAGATTCTCAGCCTTTCCATATTGCAAAAAATTAGAAAATGCCCAGCAAATGAACACTTTCCCATGTAGAAAGTGTTTGGAAGATAAGAAGGGGGTGGCTGGACTACCACTTTGTAAGGAGATTATGGCAGAAATGCTGCCACTTTAAACTGAAGGGGACAGTCATGTAACAAAATGAAGTCAATAAAGTAAAGCTGTTGTACTTCTAAGATTCTACAGGCCAGAATATACTTATCAGTCTATTAAAAACCTTATCCTTCAATAAGAGGGAAGAATGACCCTAAGAGTGATTCAGAAATCATCGGGGCTGCCACAAGACCAGGGGACAGGCTTGGTTCTCCTTTACTCTTCCCTTTATTTCACTGGGCCAGAATGACCTCCCGTCACGGCCCCAGGGTTTGGGGCACAGCTCTGCAAGTGTGGTGCTGCCACCCCAGTGGGCCTAGAGAACAAAACAATGAGCTTAGAAGATTATTCTCAAGACTTAAGATCTAATGGAATTTGCCTTGCAAGGTTTTGGACTTGCTTGGGACCCATCACTCCTTCCTTCTATACTATATTTTCCTTTTGGAATGGCAATGTCTACTCTATGCCTTTCCTGCCATTGTGATTTGGAGGCCCTAATTTGTCTGCTTTCACAGGTTCATAGCTAGAGATGAATTTGCCCCAGGATGAATCACATTTTGAGTCTCCTTCATATCTGACTTAGCTCCCTTCTTTCCCTGAAACACAGATTCCACCATGATCTGCTCCTCTCCCAGGGTGATGACCCTGAAGGGAACTCCACACATTTACTGGTGTTTGGTAAATATGTCTTACTATATTGTCAGTAGATATTCTGTACAGACTCAAGCAGGATAATAAGCCAATTATTTTAGCTATTTTTCTTTATCTCCTTTTTCTCTACCTTTCTTCATTTTCATGATCTTAATCTCCTTTGCTACCCACTACTCCAGGTCTTCTCTGCCTAGTCTTCCTGGTCTGGTAGGGTAGAATGAGAACCAGATTAGTGTTTATAATTTCTACATTCTAGCCTTGGCTTTGCTACATCCAATCTACATGTGTCTGAGCAAGTTTATTTCACTGGTTAAACTCTCAGTTTCTCACCTGCAAAGTGAAGACACTGATAGCAACACACTGGCTCAAAGGCTCAACTGAGATCATATAAGTAAGAACATATTGCAAAGCACTCTATACATTTAATCCATTCATTGTTCATTCACTCATTTATGCATTCTTCCTCAGTGTGCTTAAGCATCAATTACAAGGATTTTTTTTATTAATATTCTAACTAGTCTCTGCCCACTTTGGCTGATGAAAAATGTGAACTTCTGAAATGACTTACAAATCATAGAATGATAAAAGCTCATTGCCAGAAGCACAAGAAGTGAGAACCGAGTGAGTCTCAACAAGGGAAGCTGTGATTTGGGGCCCGTAGTCTTCTATGTCAATACAGTTTCAAACTCTCTTTTGCTTCATCTCATCATGCCATTTTGATGGTGGCACTGCAGACATCCAAACTTCACTCCAGAGCCACCGTGAGTCAATCAATCTCAGCCTTGTTACCAAGGCTTCAGGGGTCTGGGTGCTTGTGAACTACGTGTTTGAGTAATTAATCTTCTCCATCCCGAACCCCTTATATGTGGGCAGCCACCACCAAAGCCAAGAGCAATGCTGCAGATTAGTTGTTTAAGTGCAGCCTGGAAGCTGCCTTCCTAGTGAAGTGGTGGTAATTAAACCCTGCACCCTCACCAGGACCACTGCTTGTCAGACAAGCTCGTTGTTAAGTATGACCTGGGCACTATCTTGGAATTTGCTGATTTACTCCTGAAGGGTTGATGAGTCCTTAACACATATACATCAATTTATTCTGGGGAAGCCCATAAATGAAGAATTCTATCTTGATTTTAGGTCTTTTTATTTGAATTAGGTCGTGATAAAATTATGTGAAGTTAAATGAAGAATTCCAAACAATTAAGCAATGTGACATTTTTCAATAGCAATTATTATTTGTATTATTTATTATTCCTGAAAACTCAGATACAGGAAATTAAACTAATATGGCAAAATTATTTTACATTATAAATAGAAAGAGAGGCATAGTGTCATTGACAGTTTCAGACATTAATTTTATTCTTTTTGAATTAGAATAGAATGTAAATGAAATAATTTTACTTAAATTTGATCTTTCCTGTCTCAACACATTTAATATAATAATTTAACTAACTGTGTGGCTGCTAACAGCTATAGTAAATGTACAAATTATGTAAAACCATTTCATTATGACCTGAATAGTGGTGATGACTTTAGCTGGAATAATTATTTAAGTTCTTGTGAAAGTTCCATTAACATTTCTTTCTTATACCAAATTTACTGCTGTCACACTTAAAAATCATAAGAAACGAGGAAACAAGCATCATGAGATAGGAGGTATGCTCTGCAAGCAATATTTTAACAAAGTCTATTCCCACATATTTCCACAGGTCAGTTTTTAGACTATTTATTTTATTTTGGGCAGATTTACTGACCAAATTCTGCAAAGGCTGGGCACAGTGTTTCATGTCTGTAATCCCAGCACTTTGGCAGGCTCAGGCGGGAAGATCATTCGGCTCAGGAGTTGAAGGCCAGCCTGGGCAACATAGTAAAACTTCATCTCTACAAAAAATAAAACAAAATTAGCTGGGCAGAGTAGTGCCCCTGTAGTTCCAAGTACTGGGGAAGCTGAGGTAGGAGGATCGCTTAAGCCTGAGAGACGCTGCAGTGAGCTGAGACTGCACCACTGCCCTTTAGCCTTGGCAACCGAATGAGACCCTGTCTCAAAAAAACACATATTTAAAAAACAAACAAACACACACAAAAAATTCTGCAGTACCACTGTTATTGAAATGGTTCTAAATTTTGGCCTTCTCTATGTATTTGTGTGTGCACATGTATGCACATGAAAACAGAGAGTTTTGTTTCCTAACACTACCATTCAATTATTCAATAACATGTTTATTGTTTTAAAAAATCTTAGACATACAGAGAAAAAAGAAAGAACAAGTAAAAACAAATCATTGCAATCCAGTGAAAGCCCAGCTTCATAAAATTTAAGCTGGTAAGACTGAAAGGAAACGCGAACTATAGTAGAAACCCTAGTCTTCTATCTAGATGAAGAGAGTAAAAACTTGAAGACAACAAAAGGAAAAAGAATCCTATTAATGCTAATTTCTGGCAATTTATATTAAAGAATGATGATTTATATGCAGCAAGCGCTTACTAATTGGCAGGCACTTTACATTACCTTATCTTCCCAATCAGTCTGTAATGTCGGGGACTACTATTCTCACCATTTTAGAGTTCAGAGTATTGAGGCTTTATAGAAAGGTTAAAGCAAGTTATCCATTTCTAAAAAGTAGTGAAGTCAGGATACAAACTCACTATGCAGCTACTGCAGAGGCTGTGGTGGGTAGATCGCTCAAGCCCAAGAGTTTGAGGCTGCAGTGGGCTGTGATAGCACCACTGCACTCTAGCCTGAGTGACAGAGCAAGACCCTGTTTCTATAAATAAATAAATAAATAAATAAATATCTTTACAACGAGCTCCCAAGTTAAGACACAAAAGCTGCTACAGCAAACCATGTATCCCTGTGTGTCACATTACAGAACTGACAAACACTTGGAATTGCATTCTTCATTCTAAGTTTTGATTATCAGAACTATACCTACATAGGTATTTGTAAGTAAGAGTGTATATAACAGATAGCAATCTGAAAATTTTGTACAAATCAAGTATAACATTGTGTAATGTTGCTACACTTTCTAAGATCCCAAAATATTTGTGTCAATTGTAGTTCATTCTACCTAGCAAAAAACATTTCCTGCTTGATCACAGGTACTGCCAAGTACAGTAGATTTAAAACTAAAATGGCTTACTAGTTTCTAAATAATCCCCTAGGAAACAGTTTAGTCTGCCCCATTATCTTGATAGTTCATAATTAGGTTCAATAATAAAGCTTGTTTTGCTGACCTAGGTCAGATCGGCATGTCCACAGCATCTGGGCGCAGTGACCTTGCTTTGAGAGGGTATTGTTAGAAAATCCATTATTATCATCACATACACTTCAGAGAAGTGGCTGTTTTGTGAATTGATGGTGTGATGTTGCCACTTTAGATAAAAGACTCCATGAATTATTGACTTAATGAGTTAATGTTGCTTGATTTCACAACAAAGTCTTTACAGTCTTGATGCAATTTACTGAACACATAATCACAGCATATGAAGGAAAGCACAGGTGATTGGCTCTGCTGTGCATTTATGAGCCACATTGAATCTGGAAAAGACATGAACCTCAGAGGTGTCACTGTCTCTTTCTTGAAGGCATGATACCTTGGTCAGTGTGTCTAAGGCCAATTTATGAACAGTCGCTTGAGCTGGCTTTCTTACCATTATTTTTGTCTTAAACACAGAGCAGTTCATTGCTTTTTTCCCTCCCCAAGAGTTCATTTTTGTCCTCAGGCAAAGCCTTGAGGTCAGTCTTGTGTAATCATCCTGGCTGTGTGCATGGGTGCAGCCCACAGAGGAAACATATCACAGGGGAAATATGCCAGTAGCCTGGAGCTTGCCATGGGAAAAAAGAAGCATAATCTTCTAATGTGATGATGTTTTTCTTCAGAGTACAACAAACATGGGGGCGATTATAAAAACCTAGGCACAAGGCAGTTAACAAGTTTTCCAGAGAAGCTGGTGAGCAGGTGAGACCCAATTATTCAGCTATTCATTCCTAATTTGGGTTTTGCTACCGTTCAAGGGGTGCTTATTATCTGCTAAGGCATTTCTGTATAAATCCCCCAACAAACTTACAAAGTAAATGTTATTTTTTTCCATGTTATAGATAAGGAAATTGAGGTCCAAAGAGAAAATAACTTTCTGCAAAGTTAGGAGGGTAAGAGTCAGGATTCTGAGTGGGCCTGGCTGACTCCCAGGCATGTGTGAATAGCCACTCCATGGAACTGTGGCAGCCTGACTGCCATGTCTTGCATCTGTTTGCTGTTTAGCAGCCTATAAATCTCTCTGGCTATGGGATCTCACTTGCAGATACCTCCTGTCATCCTCCAAGTCAAGTTAAAGGTCCACAATATTCAAGATGGCTCACATTTCAGCCCCAGCATGACGTTGCAACCTTACCTTCCTCAATCCCCACCCACATGTCTTTACTGTCAGTTTCTCCCCACACCATTTTCTTATTTGTCATGACCATGGTTCAGATCATTTCTTCCTGTCTCTCCTGAAATCTGGTACATTTTTTTCAAAACACATTTTTTTTGTGTTTTTGTTTTCATGAAGTCTTTTCAGATCCTCCACCTCCATTAAAAATTATTTCCTATTTCCATCTTCAAATCTCATAGTGTTTTGCTTGTGCCTGCCTCTCTTAGGATATCTCATCACAGTCTAAATATGATAATTTTTCTAGGCTTGTCTACTTCTTTTGGGAACTGGGAGCCCTTTGAGCGCTGAAACCATGTCTTAGTCATCACTGCATCACCAGGGTTTAGCATCATATTTAGAATGAGGGATACTCAATAAATGCTTGTGAGATGAATGCTTAGATAAATGAATAATTGTGAAGAAACAGCCAGGTAAATTAGTTGGGTCATGATGCAGAGGTACTCCATGCAATTTCTTGGTGAAAGGACTACTATAGAAGAGCAGAGAGGTCAGACTCAGTGACTCATACCTGTAATCCCTGCCCTTTGGGAAGCCAAGGTGAGTGGATCATTTGAGGTCAGAAGTTTGAGACCAGCCAGATCAATACGGTAAAACTCTGTCTCTACTAAAAATATACAAAAATTAGCCAGGTGTGGTGACAGGCACCTGTAATCCCAGCTACTCAGGAGGCTGAAGCAGGAGAATTGCTTGAACCCAGGATGCAGAAGTTACAGTGAGTCAAGATGGTGCCATCACACTCCAGCCTGGGCAATAGAGCGAGACTCCATCTCAAAAAGAGAGAGAGAGAGAGAAAGAAAGAAGAAAGAAAGAAAGAAAGAAGAAAGAAAGAAAGAAAGAAAGAAAGAAGGAAGGAAGGAAGGAAGGAAGGAAGGAAGGAAGGAAGGAAGGAAAGAGGGAGGCAGGGAGGGAGGGAGGGAGGAAGGAAGGAGGAAGGAAGGAAGGAAGGAAGGAAGGAGAGAAAGAGAAAGAAAGAAATAGAGAAAGTTGACTTTGCTCATTTATCCTTGTGTCCCAGTCTACCATTTTGTTTGTATGTTAGAATTCAGGTATGGAATGGGGAAAAATAAACTGACATGTAACAGCACCTTAGCCCCTTCTCACTGGGCCTACTTTCTTTGCCTGAAAATAGCTTTTAGCCAAACTGGGAAAAATTTCTGCCCCATATTGGCCAAGTTGCCTGAGGGTACCAGAGCTCAATTTCTTTATCTGTATAATGGGGATATCATGGTACTTATTATTATTTACCTCATTTCTAGATAAACTCTATGTCCCTACTGGTGATTCTTCCATTGCACTTTCACATAAAATGGGTTACTCTGTTAGAAAGCTCTTTCTTACATTAAGCTAAAATTGGTCCCAATAGTCCATGGTCTACCTGTTAGAAAATATGGAAAAAGCCTAACCTCATTTCTATGTAACACTTTTGGGGGTGTCAAAAATACCTATTGGGGATGCACACATGCACTTTATTTGAGACATAAGCATAGCACAGGTGCTCAGAACCACAGCCAACCATTGTGAGAACTTAAAGGAGAAGCAGCCCAATTCATGGCTCCATTCCTGGCTGTCTGTCTCTGCTACAGAAGTCAGTGTGATGTCCTGGAAAGAAAATAGATGTACTGGAAAGCTCCTGATGGCAACTTCTGACCCTACTGCTGAGTATGAGGTGAGTCACTTAGCTTTTTTGAACCTCAAACTCAAATAATCTCATCTGTAAAATGATCAGGGGCTCCAACTGAAAAAAAAAAATGTAACAGCAACTATTTGAATTTCCACACTAAAATATTTTTACCTGAGTTTCAAACATTTAAACAAAAAAATCCAATAAGATAATATCAAATACTTTTCAAATATTCCAACAAATGGCCATTGCTGATCCATTAAATGTGAATGGATTTTTTAATGATTTAACTTAATTTTCAAATTTAAAAAATAACAATAATGGTGACAATATGTTTAAATCATGTCACCTGAGAGGGGATGTTATATGGAGTTAGAAGAAAAGCTAACAGTGTTCTGTGATTCATAAAAGTTTCCTAGAACCACCAGATAAGGCTTCGAGGAATGGGAAAGTGGAGCTGGAAGCACAGGGAGGAAGTGTTCTTATGTCCACGCGGGGTCCCCCACACGGCAAGCCTACAGACAGGAAATCATGGGAGAGGGGAGAGAAGGAGGTCCAAGGCCTGTAGAGAATTTGCACTCCTTGGCTCTGGGGGAGCCCCAGTACTTCCCTTGCCCTGGATTTTCCCAGCCTCCTCACTTTCAAGTCACCGTTGCTGGGATCCTCTATCTTCAGGACCTTGGACAGGTTCTCCCAGTGACGTGCCAGAGAAACGTCTCTGCTCAACTGTTCGTCATCCACGGAGTGAGAAAACCTTTGTGTTGAGTGGAACCCCAGAGGAAGACCATTGAATGTGTTATGAAAAACAGACTCTTTGCCACTCAGGAGGCACCACGCTGTGTCAAACATCAGAACCTTTGCTCTGGCTGAACCCCACCACCCATTCCTAGCAAAGTGTTGTTTTCCCACATCTTGACCTACGTCTAAGGGAGAGGCAGTCTTCTGTGTAAAATTTTCTCACACTGGCCTTCCTGATTTCTTATACCTCTTAATGAGCATATTCCTATAGAACGAGTATACGAGAAGCTACTTTTGTCTATCTGATGTGTTCGACACAGTGTATCTGTTTTTTCTTTTTCTACCTTTGTCACCACAATCTACATCCTAACCCAAACGCTGATATCGTCCTCCTTTCTCCTTCTCTACACCACGAAACCACTCTTAGGGTTCATCTGGACTTGCTCTTTCACTCCCTTCCTCACCCCCTCCCCTACATCCCTTTATATACTAAGTGGTGTAAGTTGCGTGTTTCTTACCCCCGACAAAAATGAAACTGAAACCTTAAAGGCAAACCACGACTTCTAAATCTCCTACCTGCCAAGAAACCCAGTGCTAAATTAAGTGCTCAGGTACAGCACTTAACTCACCTCTTGTGCCACTTTCTAGTTCATTTTTTGAGTTCTTAAAATGTTTATTTCAGTTGTCCTTCTTAATGTGTGTTATAATCTTTTAAGTATCTTCAAATACACTTTGGAAAAGGTCAAGGAATAACTACTTGTTACTAAAGTCACTGAGTCCTGCAGCTCCTTCTCAGCTCACACCCGTCTCTGCCCTTCTCTGACTTTTGATGCGCTGCTGGCTGTGTCACATGGAAACACCTTCCTCGGTCATGCTCTGTCGCTACCTCCTTTGCAGTCTCCTTGACCTGCCTGAGGCACACACAGTTCCTGGCATTTGCCCTAGTCCTCTCTTCCCCTTGTTTCTTTCTTTCATCCCCACCCCATTCTCTCTCCATTGGTTGGCTCACTTAGTGCCATGGCTCAGCTAGAACTGAAATGTCGATGACACGGGTGTCAGTTCAGACTCAAGCCCCAGGACTACATTTCCAGTGACCTTTTCAACCGTTCTCAGAAATGCTATGGGTACCCCAGACTTGATAGATCTAAAATTCTCTTTTATCTTCTTCTCATCTTCTTCATTTTTATTAATGACATGACCAGATCCTTGGTCTTCCAGATTTCATATTTCAGAGCCACCTTATACTCCTTGCTGTCCATTATTCCATAATCCATTAGTAACCAAATGCTGCCAGATTAGCAACCTCCATGTCCCACATTTGTCTCCTCATTTCTATGTCCTCTGCCTTGTTCCAACCCTCATTCGTGCTTCCTTCCCTGTACCTCTGCTGCACTACCCTAGCAGGCTTTTCTGCTTCTAGTCCTTCCCAATGCCAATACGTTTTTGCACTGTGCCAGAATAATCTTCCATAAATACCTCTCTGATCATGTGACCCCCCTGTTCTTATATCATTGATGCCTGACCAGTGCCTACAGAAAAATGGCCGGATGACTTGGCATTCCAGTCAAGACTCTACAGGATTTAGGCTCCATGCCCCTTTTGCTTACTGTCATCTATTTCCCCTGCCTTTTAGTTCCAGAAAACTCCTTGTCCTTTTTCTCCTCCTTGCCTTGATTCATATTCTCCCTGTCTCTTCATCAGTACCTAACCAAGTTTTCAAATGCTTTCCTGCCTAAGTCTTTCCCAATCTCTCTGGCCAGACCCATCTTTCTCATCTGTATTTTGCTAGAACTTTATTAATATCTGGTATCTGTCTTAGAGGTAACTCATTTTTTAAAATATTCCTATATGCTGAGATATGTGTTTTACATTTTGTCCTTTTTAATCTCTGTAATTCCATAAAATGGGTTTATTAAAAGCAGTTTACAGGTGGAAAAACTGAGGTTCATAAAGCCAAGCCATATGGGCAGTGAAACACTGTGGCTGTTCAGACCACATGCCCCGGATAACCTCTTCTAAATAATTTTACACACCAGATAACCTCTTCTAAATAATTTTTCTGCTTTGTCCTCCCCTAAAAGTCACGGAAATCTAAGAGAACTGATGTGACTATTTAAGAGTGACAAAGCAGCTGTGTCTTTGGACTGTCCTCGTCCCAGTTCTTTGTGTGGCTTTTCTTCTTTTAGACCTTCTTCTGATATTTGGTTACTATTGCCTTTTAAAGGTTTCATTATTATGCATAATGTATTCATTGAAGGGCAGCATTTCCTGTAATTTATGTCTCTTCATTTTACTACTCAGCAATTCCTCAGTATTTAACCTCATAAATTTCCAGTGATTGTCCTATATTTACACATTTCATCTGCTAGAGAAATCTGTGCAATTTAATACAACGAAGAAGCTAAAGGGACGCTTACAAAGTGGGCGAATCTGCTACTTATGCCCCTACTATGTAAATCAGATTGCTCATGATTAGGAGCAAACAGTCTCACCTACCCTCATCCTTTTGCATTTATATTATTAAATAACATAAGACCCTAATTTCCTTGACTTTCCAAAATCATCCTCAGTTCACCCCTGGGAGCCTGAACTGCTGGCCTCAAAGCCCCTTGGAGCTGTGAGGCATTTTGTATGCTGCAGCTCTCAGCCTGCTGGGCTGCGAGATCCTCTTCCTCTGAAAGACCAAACAGTACTAAAACCTCACCTCATCTGGCTCTCGGTCCCCTTTGTTTCTCTTATATTGTTCTGCCATTGCCCTAAGGCCAAAAGATCTATGGGGCAGTGGCCCTGTTTGGTGTTTGGCACAATTTCATTTACTGAACATCTCGATGTACATTTATGATGCCATATAACTAATAATAAAAACAGGACAGCCTAGGGCATTGTTTTTTATTGTCAGCTCCATGGCAGCTGTGGGGGATGGGGAGGCAAAGGATAGAGAGTGCAGGAATGGTGCAGGACTCCCCAGGAGAGGCTGGCCCCTACTGAGCCCAATCTGCAAGCCACATGCCTTCCCAAATAATCCAAACCTTGTCCAGACCTTCTCAAAGAGCCATTCCAAGCTTTCTGAACACTCTTCAACTATGCAAAAGGCCAGATCAGAGGCTTTTGTGCACTATCAGGGAGCTGCCTAAGCTGTGCACCCCACTATTTTTCAGATGGCAGGTTTGCCTACCTTTAGGCATGTGCAGAATGAATGGCAGCAGAGCTCGCACGGCTCATCACTGCCTGTTGCTAAATTGACATGGCTCTCCTTGGATGCCATCAGCTGTGTAGCAATCCATATTGATAGCTGGGCTTCAGAGCAGCCATTTGTATGCTTTGCCCTTCTCTTGTGGCTGTCTACACTTTGTGAATATGACCTGGATGTTATATGCCCCCGATCCTTTGACTTGGACTTCAGCATGTTGAAAAGGCTATTAGGTTTTAGAGGCAAAAACTTGCTCTTTGAAAGCACAGGATAATGGAAAAAGCCTTGACTCTGAAATTTAGGTGGTTTGCCTCCTGTTTCGGGTCTGCCTTTTACTCGCTGTGTGATTTTGGGTAAATTACTCAACCTCTCTGAGCCTCAGTTTTCTCTCCTGCAAGTAGAGAGAAGGGAATAATTCTACCTCACAAGGTTATTTAAAAAATTCTATGTAGTCTCTTTGTATATTGAACAAAATGCATACATTATTTGCTGAAAAGTGCTATGTAAGAGGCCATTATTATTATTATTTCAAAAAGAAAAGTACAGAAAGAAGTCTTGTGCTATATAACTCTTACATTATTACTACAGAGGTGTAGCGAAGTGAATGATAAATGTTGAAGCCCACACTGAAGAGAGAAGGAGAAATAAACCGCAATTTCTATCCCAGATGATTCCTGCTATTTCAGATGCCTTGGCTGATCTGGAACGCTTGGCAGAGTTCTGCCACAAGTGCAATTATTGGCAGCATCCACTACAGAAAGAGTAAGTGAACCCTCTCTAAGCTTAAAGTAAAAATCAATGCTGATTTTTACATCTATTCAGAGTGTGTGGCTTGTAAACAGTTAAAGGGCTTGTTCTGTGGGGATTCATGGATTAAAAAATGGAGAGCACACGGGCGGGATGTACTGGAAAAACGAATTCTGTCCAGCTGACTGCATTGACTGTGGAAACACATGGTCAGCTGGAAGCAGCTCTTGAAATTTGCCAGAGCCAAAAGGACTGAATCTAAGTTACAAAATTTGTGTCAGTGAAAAACAGGTTCATTTCGGGTGGGTTGTTCAGTCCTGGCGCCAAAGCAAAGACAAACTCAACACACAAAGGCAAGAGAATTGACCACCTGAGATGGGGGCTAGTGTGCATCTTCTTCTGAAATTTCCTTAATGATCTCAGCTGTTTCTGCCCCACATGCTGTTTGTGAAGGGACCAATTCTCATTATCTTCTAAAATGATCTCTTTTCGCTATATGCAAACCCTCGTCTGCGCACTGTGCGTGCTATTTGAGGGGTTATTACAGATGAGTTAACAGTGATCTCTGAGCTGCACACGCTAAAGCTGCACTGACTGGGCACTGCAGATGAAAGGGGTCAAGCCCCATATATGTTCTGAGGACCCAACAGACGTTTCAGAAACAGAAGGTTAATACGGAATGAAGGGATGGTCTGATTTGGAGAATATTTTCTTTCATCCAAAAAAGAATACACCCTGTAGTACCTTCTTTGACTTTCCAATATGCTAATATTTAAAAGAAAGTTGAGCAAGCATCTTAGCAGTCTACCTCTACTTATAACTAAGAAAACCATCTGGCCTGTAAAAATGACAAAGCCATAAGGAGGTGTTTCCTCAACTGCAGGCAAAGGAAGGCAGTCAGTGGCTGGCATGGATTTGCTTTTGCCTCTTCTCCTCTGTTGGTTTGGACTCCCAGTTTTTTGCGCATTGGAAGATGTGTCCACCCACTAGCCCCCTAACCCAGTACTTCAGGTTTCTTCAGTCAATAGCAGGAAGGAAGAAAGGGGATCAGGGCAGACACTCACAGACATTTATCTTCTTCTTCAAGTGCTGCATTCTTTGTAAATGAAAGAGGCCAATCAATAGGGCAACAAGGAAGGAGGACGAGTAGCTGGGAGGGACCCACTGCATGGTGAGGTCTATTCACAGCCAGGGCTCATAACACACTCCATCCCAGAGGCATGACTCATTAGCATTCCAGAGAGGTTTGTTACTTAAAATTAGCCCTCCAGTACACAGAACAAGATGATCACAGTGAATGTTTTCATTGCCGGCCTCTGTAGAATAAATGTACACATCTGCTTTAATGTTTGGCGTTATTGAAATCAGACCTGTTGTACATTTGCCATCTATTAAGAGACAGTCCTGTAAAGGGGAAAGTCCCACACCAGCAGTGAGGCAGGCTGGAGTTCAAATCCAGGCTTTATCTCTTCTCAGCTCTGTCTACTTGCACAGTTACTTTGCTTCTCTGGACTTTAGTTTCCTCATCTGTGCAATTGGAATGATAATAATGCCTACCTTACAGAATATAACAATCTAAGATAATCTGTAAAAAAGTAATTCATGTAATGCATACGGCAAGTGCTCAAAAATGTCAATTCTATTATTATTGTATGAAAACTGATATACTAAAGGTTTGAGGAGAGGAAACAGGCAACTCTTTGAGAAGCTGTAAGGCCCTTTGAAGATGCCATACTGGTATATTTGTAATTTCTTTGAGCAGGACCCATTTCCTTAACTGTGAGGCTTCTCTAGTAGCAAGGAGATGATGTATATGACATGCCAATATGGGACAATATTAAACATCACCACTACAAATCTCATGTTTTGATCATATAACTTTTGATTGGGACAGAACCCTAGTGCACACACAGCTTCGTCCACTCGTTTTGTAGAAGCCCTGAAAGAGGTTAAGTGACTTGCTCAGGGTCACATGATGAACTAATGGGTTGAGCCATATTTCTCTTTCATTCCTTCTAGGTAATTTCCCAGAACTCTTTATTAAAGAGTATATCAATTTTAAGAAGGAATGAAGTGGTCTTTCCAGAAATAACAGTAATATCCAAATACCCTAGGGAAAAAATCTATATATATAAAGTCTAAAGCTCTTCATTTGAGAGATTCACCAAAATCTTATTAGAATTATCCCTTAAAACTCAAGATTGAGTTCTTCACTGAGGTCTTTGTATTTTACCCTTTGGCCAGATTGATGCTCCAGAATTCCTTGGATTTTCTCACCATGGTTCTTATTGTCTTTATATCCAGTGAAAATACAGGGGATATTTATTCACATATTAGTCACTAAATAATAAAAAAAAAAAAACTATTCAGTAGTCTAGATGTGGTGACTCATGCCTATAATCTCAGCACTTTGGGAGGCTGAGGTGGGTGGATCACCTGAGGTAAGGAGTTTGAGATCAGCCTGGCCAACATAATGAAACCCCGTCTCTACTAAAAATACAAAAAATTAGCCGGGCACAGTAGTGGATACCTGTAATCCCAGCTACTTGGGAGATGAAGGCAAGACAATCATTTGAACCCAGGAGGCGGATGTTGCAGTGAGCCGAGATCATGCCACTGCACTCCAGCCTGGGCAACAAGGGTGAAACTCTAACTCAAAAAAAAAGGAAGAAAGGAAGGAAGGGAGGGAGGGAAAGAGGGAGGGAGGGAGGGAAGAAAAAAGAAAGAAAGAAAGATTATTCAGTAATCCTTTTTAAAGCACATTAGGAAGACTTTATTCAGAACCATCGAGATAGGTATAGGAACAACTGAAATGGAATTTGGCAGTGTGGGAGAAATATAAGGCACAACTCTGAGTATCTCATGGACAGGTGGGACTTTATGGCTAAGAAGCAGGGCGGAAGTAGTGGACAGAAAGTCACCAAGAGAAAATATCAGGGGCAAGGGGAATTCTGGCTGCACTGAAGTATCACAATTCTTGTTGAAGACAGTCCAAGGTAATCACACATTACCCAGAGGATGTGGAGAGTGATTGATATTTACTAATTTGACTTAGCAGGGTTCTTACTAAAGCTGGATTTTACAAGGAAATCCACAGATGGGCCGAGGAGAAGGTTCAGGAGCCTGACTAAAGTTTGGCCAAGCAAAGAATCTTTGTCACTGGCTAAAGATATGAAATAAGGAGTTGATAAAAGCTGAATTTTTGAAACACAATACACCTGATTTTTCCATCTTCCTTGGATTACAAAAAAATCTAAATAACAGATTTTTTCCCTTACTTCACTGGCTCTAATTATTGCAGACTTTAACTTTGCACATTAAGATCCTCTCCATAATTGCATTTGCATATAGCTCACAGTCATAGCTCCATATACACAAAGAGAAATACTGTTTTCCTTCCGACCTTGCCACCAGCTGTGACACACATCCTTCCTAAGCTCCTTTCCTCCCCCATCAGCACCACAACTCAGAGACTAGTAGGGAGGTCTTGACTACTGAAGAGATGTTGAATTGACTCCACAAACTGAATCTTGGCTGCAGGATCCTTTTGCAGATGAAGATGTCAAAAGGCAATCTGCAGTGAGAATGACAGTGTGATTAGCCAGAATGAGGCCGAAGTCAGAAGTAGCACGGACCACTGGGAAATTAAGGCACCAATTTTCACCGTCAAGATCGGCTGTGATAGGGCGGTATATCCTAGCAACAGCAGAAGTCTTAACCTTGCCATCACAGCAAAAACTAATTTTGTGGTGTTATCTGTTCCAATATCTTTTAATCCAAAAAGTCTTTAAACAGAAAGTAAATACTCACACATTTCTTTTCCTAGATCTGCCTTTTGCCGCTAATTGGGAAATCCTTAATTCAGTGAATTAAAAGGTTATTGAGTGTTAACACAAATTTCATTTGCTTTCCTTCTTGATGCAACCATGGGAAACCTCATTGGTGAGACAGAGAGGGATCGTAATAGTTAACATTAACTGCATTCATGGAGAAAATAATGCTTAAAATCACCCTGGTGTACCTTAAACCAAACATAGAATATTTTATTATCCAGCTGAACAGTGTTAGAGCGTGCCCTCGCTATTATGTTGATTCAGATTTACCATAGGGCAGTGCCATCTCTTAAAATATAATTTCATGTAAAATGCTCAACCAGTTAGAATTGAGGCTTTTCTGTCCCTTGATACCAGTTCTTTAAAGAGGCTTGGCTATGATATATTTATATTTACAAAAATATGCATCATGGAAATTTAGCTGCCAGATCTGTTCTTGAGACAAGATAAATCAGCAATGTCAGCCATGATATTGAAATATCACCAACAGAATGTGCAGTTTCTTTTTTTTTTTAATAAGCAAAAATAAAATTGCTCATTAATGAACCTAACCCTCCAAGTAATGGTAAAAGTGTGCAAGAGGCCACATTATTCTGCATGTTCCCTCCTATAATTCTGATTTGGAGGTACTTACCCCAGTTCTCTAGCCTGTTCCAGACCCCCAGAAGCCCTCCCTGAAGCATTCTGCTTTTCTTAGCTCTTCATGGCAGAATCCAGTGCTCAGTTGAGAACTAAGCCTTATGCATGGGACCCAGTGATGGAAAGGAAAAGTGTACAAAGGAGCTAGAGCAGCCACAGCTGGAGAAAGAAGTAAGAAAAGAACCTGGGCCAAATGGAATCAAGAAAGCCAAGGGAGAAGACGGTTTGAAGAAGGAGCTGGTGAGAAGCCATGTTGAATACAGCATAGGCACTATGACACCTACAAAGCATGAGAACTAAAGGGAGACTGAAGTATTCTGAGATCACCAATGACCTTGAGGAGACCTCTTCCTTTGGATCCATAGAAGCAAAGTGCAGGTATTAAGGAATGAGAAGGTTAATGGTGAACAAAAAGGAAAATACTACAGTAGTTCATCCAAGTGTTCAAAACTTCACCCACCAGATGCAATGGAGCCCCCTTCATGATGTGACTACAGGATGTTGGAAAGCTGATCAAATGCCTACTATATGGGCCTCTCAGGATCTCTAATTCAGGAGCTAAGTAAGTCTTTGTGTTGATAGATGGGAAATCTTCCCTATGCCAGAAATTCCTTCTTGGGATAGAACGTCAGAGTTGGGTCTACAACCCAACTCTCATATCAGTTTCCTAATGGAAAGAAAAAGGTAGACAGGAAACTCCAGAGCAGGCAGCAAAATAAAGGATCCATTTGCACGATTCTCTCAAATTTGGGCAAAGGATAGAGTCAACTAAAGCGTGATTGAATTTAGAGGCTTCTCTTCTTGCGTGGATACCTGGGGAAAACATTTTATTGGCAAGGGGGTGACTTGGATTCTACACACTGTGGCTCTTATTCTCCCTAGTCTTTGCAGTACATATTTGGCTTGGTGAGACTAAGGGCCTGGCTCAGAGATCTCTAGAAAGTCTTAGGATTTTACATGGGAATGCCAGGGCAAGTTTGCTCATGTCTTCTGTTTGGCAATGCATTGCTGTTCTTTCATGGATGTGAAGCTGCCTCTTAAAAATCTGAAGTTTGGCCAATGGCCTCTTGCTTCCAGACACCTGTTATCTCAGTGTGTCACTTCGCCAGCCACATTTAGGTCTTGTCTCTGAAGAGCAACTTACACAAATCTCAGGCTATCTATGCTGCTGCTGTGCTTCTCTTGCTAAAAATAAGCCATCCCTCTCCACTCTGCTGCCTGCCAATATGGACTGGCAGCTTCCCTGGTCTCCTCTTCCCCATAGCTCCCTGTCAATGCTCAGAGCTGAGTGTCACAGTGCATTTTCTGCATTTTCCTCCTGCCCCACAGGCTCTGGCTTGTCAATAACTCACCTTACTTTCACCTCCTCTCCTCCTCTCCTCCTCACCTTTAGATGCAGCATAGTGAATATTACATGCATGGATTTTGAGACAGACTTCTTGGACTGAACCCCAGCTCCAACACTTACTAGCTGTGTGACTCCAAACAAGTTGCAGAACCTCTCTGGACCTTTTCCAAAATGTCAAGTGAATGGTATCATACAATATATAGCTGTGATGATTGAGTTTACATGTTGATTTAATTAGGCTAAGAGATGCTCAGAGAACTGGCAAAATATTGTTTCTGGGTATGTCCGTGAGGTGTTTCTGGAAGACGTTAGCATTTGATTCAGTAGACCAAGTAAAGTTCTGCCCTTAGCAATGTGAGCAGGCATCATTCAATCCACTGAGGTCTCAGACTAATAAAAAGGTACAGGAAGGGTGAAATCACACTCTTTCCTCTAGCTAGGACATTCTTCTCCTGCCTTTGATATCTCCTTGAACTTGGGGACTTATACCAATGCCCTACACCCCAGCCTTTAGCCTGGGATTGGGAGGGACACCTTTGGCCTTCCTCCTTCTCAGGCTTTTGGACTCGAAGTGAATTATACCACTGGCTTTCCTGGCTCTCCAGCTTGCAGATGGCATATTGTAGAACTTCTCTGCTTCTATATTATGCATGTGAGCCAATTTCCAAAATAAAATAAATCTCCTCGTATGCATATATATACACACATATACATATATACACACACACACACACACACATATATATATATGTACACAGGATACATATATCCTATTGTTTCTGTTCCTCTGAAGAACCTAACTAATATAGTAACCTTTTGAATCTGGTTTCTTCCGCCTTAGCAAAATGAATTTATTAGGTTGGTGCAAAAGTAAAAGTAATAGCCAAAACTGCAATTAACTTTGCAGCACTCTCACCTAATAGAATTAATCAATGTTGTGTGATAGCTCACTCCTTTTTATTATCAAAAAACGTTGTATGGATATACAACAATTTGTTTACCCATTCACTTATTGAAGGATATCTTGGTTACTTTCAGTTTTTGGGAATTATGGATAAATCTTCTAAAAACATTCATGTGCAAGTTTTTATATGGACATAAGTTTCTTTAGCTGGATAAACACCTGCAAGTACATTGTTAGGTCATATGATAAATCTGTGTTTAACTTTATAAGAAACGGCCAACTGTCTTCCAAAGTGGCTATACTATTTTGCATTCCCACCAGCAATAAACAAGAGTCCAAAAGTCCCTATTGTTCAAATTCTCATCAGTATTTGGGATTGTCAGGTTTCTTTTTTTTTTTTTTTGGCTTTAGTCTTTCTGTTAGGTATATAGTAGTATCTCATTATTGTTTTAATTTCTATTTTCCTGATAACAAATAAAGTTGAGCATCTTTTCGTATACTTATTTTTGCATGTAGTGAGTTATTTGTTCAGATCTTTTGCCCTGCTTTTTTTTAGGGGGGGGGGTCATTATCTAATTGTTGAGTTTTAAGAGTTCTTTCTATTTCCTGAATAGAAGTCATTTATGAGATACATGACTTGCAGATTTCTTTCAAATCCATGGCTTGTCTTTTTATACTCTAGTGGTGTCTTTCAAAGAGCAAAAGTTTTTTTTTATTTTTGTCATGTCCTATTTATCAATTGTTATTTTACAGATGGTGCTTTTGGTATCATATTTAAGGAATCTTTGCTTAACCCAAGTTCACAAAGACTTTCTCCTGTTTTCCTTTAGAAGATTTTTAGTTTTAGGTTTTACACATTGGGTTATGGTTCATTTTAAGTTAATTTTTTACGTGTTGCAAGATATAGATCTAAGTGCTTTTTTGGGGGGGCAGGGGGATGTAGATATGCAATGTTCTAGCATCGCTGTTGAAAAGTTTTCTTTCTCCACGGAATAGCCTTTGTAACTTTGTCACACGTCATTTGCTTATATGTACATGAGTCTATTTCTAGATTCTCTATTCTGGGAAGAAATATACTATTGTGAAATGCATAAAAAATTAAGATACATTGGTGGATTAAAAGGGGACAAACATGATGGATGTTGTCAACATAGTATAGTAAAATATTAATGGCAAAATCTAGGTGGTGAGTATATGGGTCCTTACTGCAAACTTTCATCTTTGTGTGTTTGAAATTTTTCATAATCAAAATCTTAAAAGAAAACTCTCCTAAGGATTTTGAAGCACTGTCATGACATCAGTTTTTAAGAACAGGTTCCTACATAACTATTTCAGTCAAGCTTTTGGTATCTGAATTTTACAAATCCAGGTAAGAAGCATCTTCTAACAAAGAAATATCTTCCTCAGACTTAATTCTGTCTGGCTATGTTACATATAATGGCCAATAACTACTGTTTTTAAAAATTTTATCAGTTTTGGTAATGAGTTTCTTCATCAATCTATTATTGTTGGATTATCTGTTTATTATTATTATTTATTATTATTACAATATACTAAAATGCTTTGTGTGACATGGCTCTTTGCTGTTTGACAGGAGCGCTTTCGCACACAATACATCATTTGATCCTAAACAACCCTCTAAGACAAAAATTGTAATAGGATATTATCCACATTCTTCTAATGATGAAACTCAATTCAGAGGAAATCATCTTTTCCCAAAGCCAAATGCCTAGTGAGTGGCAGTTTGCACTCCACACAGTGCAACATTGTGTCACATTACAATAAGCAAGGAGATCTCATTCCCACTTGCAACTTCAAATGTTTGTGGCCTTTATCAATCCTCTCAATGATTTCACAGTTAAGTTTGTTTTATGCTTTTTTTTTTTTTAATTTGTGCTTGGAAAGTTTCCAGCAAGGATGGTAAACGTCAGCCCCTGTCAAAAGAATTGCTGATTTGATGCAAAGTGATGTGTGAGCACCAACAGGATGCTGTTAATTGATTCGTCAATGCTCCCATGTGTGAACAGGTGTGATGAAGTGTAAAGAAGTATGTGATGTGGATGTGGCAAAGCTGTCACACAGAGAGGACTGTGACTGTCAGAGAAGATGACTCTTCAACTACCATCTATCTTCCTGTCCAAACACCTGTCCCAAACCATCCTTCCTTGCCAACCTCAAGAAGAAGTAGTAAAGTGGTGTGTGCCATCTTGACGCACATCTGAGTAGGGTGGGCATATACGGACCACATTGAAACTCGGAGGTGGATTTTCCCAGAGGAGGTGGATCACCTCAGACCTATGGTTAAGGACAAAGATTATTTCTAGGAGTAGGATTTTTTTTAACTGAAAAAGCACATCTTCACCAAAATCCATATTTAATCTAAGAAAACTGCATCTAGAGAACACTTCTATCAGTTGTATATTATTTTCCCCAAATTGCAGCCACAAAGAAAAGTCTAGGTAGGAAGAGCACAGCCAGGCAGCTGAGGCCAGAGGGTGACAAAAAAATCTCTGCCAAAAAAAGAGAAAATATTTGCATAAATGTTTGCACAACTTGGTGTTGCCCATCACTCCTTGCACTCTTGCGGGTATTCCTGGTTGCCTGCAATCCGTTTCCTTTTCTCTCAGTTAGCAAGTCAGAATATCATCAGCATGGCTCTGTGTACCAGTTGACTTTTACAGTTGCATAGTCTCTGTGTCTGAGAGCAAAAATGTCAGATTCTCTGCCCTCATTCTCTCCCACATACCATAGCTCTTTCTGCCTGGGGTTCTTGATTGTTGGAGTTCTTCATTCTTCCAGGACATTGAACCTCTATTGTTTTGGAGGTTTTCAGGAGTTGTCTTGGAAGAAAAGGTTAGAATCTGATGTGCATAGTATTTATCAGGGGTCAATATCTACGGATCGGAAGGAACAAAACAGAATAAGACAGAGAGAGAAGGTCAGAGGTCAGACAAAGACTTGCCAACCCAGTGGGAAGCTGTGAAGGAAATATAGTCCATCTGTGTTGTCATATATTGACCAACTTGTCCTGGTTTGCCAGATTTTCCTTATTTTAGCACTAAGGATCTCACATTCTATAAGCCCTGTAGTACTGGGCAAAGCAGGACAGCTGGCTGCCCGGGCACCTGTCTCATGTTGGTGGTCTTCGTGTTCGTGTCTCACTGAGATTCTTATTTTGACACCGACACTGACGTGAAGGAGCTGTGGGTAGAAGGTGTCTGCTTACCCCTCTGGCTATTCAGAAACTGAATAGCCAGTGCTTGCTGGAAGGAAGGTCTGAGTGCTGCATCCTGGGTCCTACCACAGGGAGATAGGATGCTGTAGGACCCGAAGGACCTAGCTCTCTTCCTTTTATTCTCCTGTTTCTGGTCCTCCTGCCAGGTTTAACAATAAGCATGGCCTTTGGAGATAGGCATGAATTTAAATCCTAGCTGGGCCAATCACCAGTCATGCAACCTTGGGCAAGGCCAACCTCTGAAGCCCCAGTTTTCCATCTTGTGGAATATGGTAGAAATTCAGTGAGGTCATATGTGTGTAGAATTGGCACAATGTAGGTCTTGGGTAAGGATGAGCCAAAGTTATTTTTGAGGGAAAAATCTCTCAGCCTGGAAAATGGCAGAAAAGAGTGCCTCAAGCAGCCCCCTCTCTGGCCAGCTTCTTGCCTCCTCACCTGCCCTTTCATCCCCGTATTAAAGGTGCCTCTCACTTTCCCCACTCACTGAAGAATTTCCACGACTGTATAATCCCATGAAAACAGCGGCCATGGCCATCTGACAATGAGGAATTCTGAAATACGTGAAATACTCAGTGGCAGCCAGAACAGAATGGCTTTTACTTAGGGCTGCTGGCTCTGGTAAAAATCTAAGTCAAAGAAGCAATGGAAGGCATCAACAGCCTGTGTTCTGTGAGGTCCCTGCAATTCCGAACTGTGGGCAAGGAAAGGGTAACGCTGACTGCGCTTGAAAAAGTGCAGCATAAGGCAAACAAATAAATGATTTAAGGTTTTGGAAGGAAGACTTTTGAAGAAAGCTTGACCTTAACCTTTGGAGCTTAGAGCAAAGCTCCACTGAGTGAAGGTGGGTTGCAGTAGTAAATTGGTCTGGACAAAACACATAGAGAGTCATTATGAGAGGAGAAAACCCTCCTCACCTTCTTGGGGCAGTGACTGCTGATAAGACAAGTCCTGAAAGGGCAGCCTGCTGAGAAAAATCAAGCTAAAGTCAAGGACAATAGCAATCCTCATTAGGGCCGAAAGCCAGGGGCTGTGATATGGGGGTCAGCTTACCAGGCTATTTCAGGAGCTGCTTGCCTATGGCTAGTTGGCTCAGTTGGATGGAGCAGTGAGTTAATGAGGCCAAGGGCAGGAAGCTGATTTTCTGCAAAAGCCAGCTAGCTTTATCTGTTTTCACAGCCATGGATTCCACCCTAAGCCAGACCATGCAGCTCACACCTCGGAGCTAATTGCTGTTGGTGTCTCAAGTTTAAACTCTTGAGGATTTCACGGAATTCTTAGCCGATATGCAGATATGCTATTTTGTTGGAGGATCAACCAACGGTCTAGCCTAGCAGTAAGGTGTTAACTCAATTACGTGTTTATTTATTCTGTCAGTTAACAAATATTTGAGTGCATACACTGCTATTTTGCAGAGATTTTGTGCCAGGTGTTTTGTATGGCAGTAAATATGAAGGAAGACCTAAAACTGAAGAAACAGAAAATTCAATATCAGAGAGAGACAAAGAGAAGACCCAGGTTGATATGAATGGAAGTTCCAAGATGACAACTGACAATTGTGTCACAATACTAGGGGAGAAAAAGAATTCCTGATTAGAAAAATAGAACAAGGCCGGGCATGGTGGCTCATGCCTATAATATCAGCATTTTGGGAGGGAGGCTGAGGCAAGCGGATCACCCGAGGTCAGGAGTTCGAGACCACCCCAGCCAACATGGCAAAACCCTGTCTCTACTAAAAATACAAAAATTAACCAGGCATGGTGGTGCATGCTTGTAATCTCAGCTACTCTAGAGGCTGAGGCAGGAGAATCACTTGAACCCAGGAGGCAGAGGTTGCAGTGAGCCGAAATCATGTCTTTGCACTCCAGCCTAGGTGACAGAGCAAGACTCCATCTCAAAAAAAAAAAAAAAAAAAAAAAAAGATAGGACAAAAATCTATAGAAGATACCTCCAAGAGAAAAAGAAATGCTGACATGACCAAAGAGTTTCAAAGTTTAAAATAATTTTTACTTCTATTGTTAAGTTTAGGGTGAATAGGTAATATGTACAAGGAAAATCAAGAAAATGAATAAATAATACAATTCCAGAGAAAATAATAAATTGTACAGAAAAGAAAACGTGATAACACTACAGGTAACAGAGTTGAAAGAAGTTCCATGTGAAGAGCTGAAACTCAGGATGTGGCATGGGAGAGCAAGGGACCGCTTTTTCATCATAAACCTAACAGTGCTATTTGATTTTCTAGAAGCTGTATATTTATTGTTTAGAAATTAGTTTTTTCTTGGGACAGGGTCTCACTCTGTCACCCAGGCTGGAGTGCAGCGATCATGGCTCACTGCAGCCTCAACCTCCTAGGCTCAGGCGATCCTCCCATCTCAACTCCTACCTTTTTAATTGCTATAAATCTAAAAGCAATGGTCAGGAGGCATTTGAAAATCTTTGAACATGTACATAGATATACCTAAAAGACTATTCATTGTAGCACATAGTCTGTAACAGCAAAAATGTTATAAATTTAAATGTTCATCAATAGGATTGGCTAAATGACTATGAGTAAATTCACAAAATAAATGAACTATTTCACAGCCTTTGAAAATAGAAGTTAGGCTGATTTGTACTGAAATGGAACAATCTCTCCATATATGTTAAGAAGATCAAGTTGCAGAATAGTATGTACCAAAGCGAGCATGTATGTGTGTATATGTGCATGCATTTATATCTCCATATGTGTCTGTATGTACATAAGAAAATGCATGAAAGGATACAACATAACTATTAACTGTGGCTATCTCTAGGGAATGATTAGAGTAGGGTCTGGAGGACTTTCACTTTTTCTGTCTAAATATTTATTGTCTCTAATAAATATCTATTTATTTATTTATTTATTTAAGACCCAGTCTCACTGTATTTTTTACAGTGAGCAAGCACTACTTCTATTATTAAAAATAAAGTCCACAAATGTAGCATTTTTTTTAACTAAAACGCAAGGGAGAGGTAGCCCCAATTGCACCTGGAGAGGCAAAGGGCAGGCAGCCCCTTCGGGAGGCCCACCAGTTCCAGTCAGACGCATGAGGACCTGAAATATAGCATCAGTGGGGAGGGTAGAAAAATGGAGAGGTTCAGAGGTAGAAAAGTGTGGTATCCACTTTGCATTAATTTGCTAGTAATGATGAGGAATTTGTTCTGATAGTTTGTATTTTGTAGTAGAATGGAATGAAGAGATGGCCAGGATGTAGAACTTCCAAAATTGTGAATACCTGTGTGAAGCACTAGGTATTTTTTTCTCAGAGAATTAGCCCAGCAGCTGGGTATCAAGTAGGCTCTAGTCCCCAAACCCCTGTGGGGTCAGCAACTGCCCTGGTTTAGCCCTAATGGTCGATGGTCTTCACTGTAGCCTGGTCTCCTGGGCCCGCGTTTTCTGCTTCGCCAGTGCCTTCAAGTCTTTTCCATCCCATGGTGAGAAGAAGCAAAGAAAGGAAATGCAAACTGGAATGCGTAGGGTGAGTGTGGAGGGCGGGAGATTAAATCCCACCTTGGCTCTGCCTGCTTTTGTATTCTGAAGATGACTAGGGACAGATGGAGCTGTCGAGGAAGGTGTGGGGGTAAGCTGACATTATCCATGCAATGCGGATTAACTGTGCAGCTCCTGCCCACTGTGGAAACAGGTGGAGGAGGAAGAAGAGGTGAGACCTAGAGAATAAGCTCCACCATCTAGCAGAGTGCTAACAAATCATCAGTTACACAAAGGGAGGTCCAGAGCTGGTTTTGGAAGTAGAAGCAAAGGAAAGAAAAGTGTGAACAAGTACAAGTTCATGAAGGACTGAAGTGTGAACTGGTGGAAAGAACAGAGGGACAATAATCAGAATGAGAATATCTGATATTCAATTCTAAACTGCGTGTCCTTCTATGATATAAACTGTCTGGTTCTCCTCCAGACAGTAAAGACTGTTGTTACACATAAACCAAAGCCTTTCCTTATGGTTGTGGATTGTGGAGTGGGCATAGATAAATGCAATGGATAACTTTCATGGCTGACAGACAAAGATTTGAAGGAATGATGTCTCATACAGGAAAGCAAAACGACTCATAAATATGGGTGTAGGATAATTTCACCTGAATCTTGAAAGAGGAAACAGCTCATTCTAACATCTGGGTTAGATGGTGACCGATATAGTTTGAATGTGTGTTCCCACCCAAATTTCATATTAAATTGTAATCCTTGAGGTTGGAGGTGGGGCCTGATGGGAGGTGATTAGATCATGAGGGCAGATCTCTCATGAATGCTTTGGCACCATCCCCTTGGTACTATTCTCATGATAGTGAATGAGTGCCTGCAAGATCTGGTTGTTTAAAAGTGTGTGGCATCTCCCCTCTTGCCCTTTCGCTCCTGCTCTGGCCATATGAAGTGCTTGTTCCGTGTTGTTGACCTTCCACCATGATTGTAAGTTTCCTGGGGCCTCCCCAGAAGCTGAGCAGATGCCAGCACCATGCTTCCTGTACAGTCTGTGAAATCATGAACCAATTAAACATTCTTTATTAATTACCCAGTCTCAGATATTTCTTTATAGTAGTGTATGGATGGCTTCATACAGTGACAAAATTCTTAAAGTCCCTTGAATATGCAGTCTATAAGGATCAGCCTTCCATCTATGGGGTGGCAGAAAAGAATGAGAATGTACCTCAAGAGCATAGAGAATTCCCAGAACACAAGGACACCTCAACTTCAAGGAGGGGCAGAGAAATGCAATTTTCTCATGTGCCCCAAAGGCAGGAGACAGAAACATTTGTTGAATAGTGAAAGCGACAACCACAGTAGGTTCACTGACTGAGAAAATTTCTTGAATTGTTTAGAAACCAGTACAGAAATTATGGGGCTTGTGTGGGTTATGGGGCCACTACTACAAAGTCCTCTTTAACCAATGCTCTGCACTTTCCAGTAGGTTATTCACTCCTCAAAAATGCCCTATGAGGGAGAATTCCCCAGCCCTCATGACCCCATACCCTGTTTGCCAAGGAGCCAGGCCAGTTTGCTTATATGGGTATATTTGAGAAGTGATCATTTTAAAAAGTGTTTTTTTACTTCCTTTACATTTATATAATACTTTGGAGTTTACAAAGCTTGTTTATAAGAATGGTCTCATTTTGTACTTGAAATGATCACCTTTTAGACAGGGAAAATGTCTTTGAGAGGGTCAAGTGTCCAAAGCGACAGAGTTAAGAGCATTCTCAAGCTGTCACTGTGAGGCAGACTCTGAACCAGGCCATAGTGGTGCAGCTGCAAAGAACATCAGGTCCTTTGCCACCTCGGCCTCCCTGCCTCATGGCCATAGGAGGGTCTTTCATTTTGGGATGGAAAAAGCTGGCACAAGCGGCATAGCTTAAAACAGTGCAAAACTTCATTCCCATCCTCAACCAAACCTCTGATGTGAAAATATGATTGCAAGGTTTGTTGAGTCATGTGTGACTCATCAAAACCAAGAAGCAAACAAGAGGATCCTTTTTGCTCTTTTCTTTCATCAAATCTAGAGTGCTTCCAAAATAGAGAGCTCCTGGTTTCCCCTTTTTGGGATTTTACTCAGGGTCCAAAGTGTGCCAGGAGAACAAATTCTACCCTCAAAAACAAGTTTGCATAGGGAGACGAATCTCTCTTCCGGCTTTGGCAAATCTCTGCTCTCCCTGTCCCCTGGAAACATCAAAGATAAGGCCACCACTGTTTTACAAATGAGACTCCAACTGAGGCCCAGGAGCTTAATGTGGAGCTGCGCTGATGTGGATGGTCACTTGCAGAGCTGAGGTTCCCTTCAGCTCCTCAGTACTCCCCACCCCTTGCTCAACGTGTGCTGTGGATGCAGATGGTCTTGCTGGCTATCCTGGATCTGCCACTAGTATCCATGTGATCTTCGGAAAATTTCTTATTTTTTCTGTGATTCAGTTCAGAGGTGGACTCAAAGGGGGATGATAACAGTAACTGCCTCACAGGGTAACACATGGTAATCAAAAATGTAACTACTACTATTGTCGTTATAATTTTATTGCACAGAGTTCAAGCCCCATCCCAGGTTTCCAAATAAAATCATCCCAATTTCTGAAAAGTATTTTCTCCCAAAAGAAAGCCTAGATAAACACAAGAAGTTTACTATCAGATATCCTCCTTACCTGGTAGGAGACAGAGAATGTCAGGCCGTATCAGCTGTCCCAAGCAGAGGCTCAGTGACATGGGAAGAGCTTGGGCTTTTGTGCCCAAGCCTTGAATCTGGGCTCTGCTGCTCACCACCTATTTGAGCTTAGGCTAGGCAAGCTGTTGAACCTCTCCAAGCTCCATTTCTTTTTATAGTCCAGGAACACTGTGTAACCCCAAGAGCAGTTATGAGGATGAAAGACCACTATGCAAAGAGCCTTGCATGGCACCTGCCTTATGGTAGGTTCTCAATAATTGTAGCTAGTATTTTGATTCTTATTTGTTCATTGCATCACTAGCTAATTCCTGTGACCTACGATGGAAGTTCACTTGCACACATACACACTTACATATTCCCTTTTCAGGCCTGGGATGGCCACGCCTGTGGGTGTGACCTTCTTCTCTTGGAAGACATTGGTTCAGCTATTGATATTAAGAGCAATGAGGGATAGATAAGGAAACTGACATGGAAGGGTAAAATAAAAGAATAACCAGAGTGCGAATGATTGCACTGCACATTACAGTTTACAAAAAGCTCTAAGACTTCCAAGATGCTGTCACCCAAATTGTCTCAGGTCAAGTTTGAAGAGGTGATCTAAACTGACATCCCAAACAAGACCTGTGTTTCTGAGCCAGCAAACAACCCTTATTGTAGACCACAAGCAATTTTTTGAATCTTCTATCCTTGCTCCTTGGTTAATCTGCATACCTAGATAGTTGGGCAAAGATTACAGTTTGTACCAGTGGACTTCCATTGCACGTATCAGCCCTGTACAGTAAATCCTAAACTCCAATCTCAAAGTTGCTTAAATGAATAGATAGCAGCCACTTCACCCACTATGATCTACTGGTGTTTTACTTCTTTTTTTTTTTTTTTAACCTTGTTATAGAGTTGGTCTCAGATGCCAAATATATTAGACATTTAAAAAAAAAACAGTAAAAATTGATTATTAATCATTATACTATCTCTTAGACTATTGCCTTTCTCTTGAAGTGAATTTAGATTAAGACTAATTTATATTGATTTTTAAAATCTAAATTGCATGTTTCTCTAACTACATTCAAAACACAGAACCAAGTTTTATATTATTGTTCAAGCCCTTTGGAAAACTTAAGTAAATAATATTTGTAGGTGACCCCAATCTGCACTGAGAAAGACTGTATTGCTTTTAGTGCTTTACATTTGATGTGGTGCCCTAGGAATTAGATGGTCCACTTTATATATGTATTGAAACCCTACCTTCCCTGACCCCCACACTACATCAGAACAAAAGGAGTGTGGAGCGAGAAAAAAAGTTATGCCTGGGTAAGATTAGGGAAGATAAATTTTTCACAGGCAAGTTCTGGTTATTGCCTTGGTACCTAGAACAGCATTCAGCATAGAATAGACACAATAAATATTGATTAATAATCTTGGTAATCTGCACTAATGGAGGGAATTGTGACATGGTTAACCAAAGTTTATGAGTATTTTGACATGAACACATTAGCTGTTTCTATCTGTACATTGTCAAGGGAGCTTACCTAGCATTTTGAGAATTCTCTGATACAGCCCAGGTGCCTCAAGGAAAAGTGATTTATACATTCCCCAGCTCCAGAGACAGATTCTGATCAATCTTGACTAGGAGTTGGCAAACCTTTTCTTATAAGACCAGGTGGTAAATACTTTAGGCTTTGCTTTGCAGACCAAGAGGCAATACAGAAAGTATTATTTAAATATGTAAATGATCATGTAAAACATAACCATTTAACAAGGTCAAAACCATCATTAGCTCTTGGGCCATAATGGAAAGGTGGCTGGCTGGATTTGGCTTGTGGGCCACAGTTTGCAGACCCTTGGTGTAGGCCACCATGACAATTCATGCTCTTTGCTAACAATGGTCAGAAACTCAGCTTAAGCCAATCAAAACATGGGTTTTCCCTGAGAACGGTTATTGGTCTAGGGATGGGTACATGGCTTGAGTTGATCCAGTAAGACCAAAGGCACATATCCTATGACTAGAAGAGCAGTTCTCTCTCTCTCTTTTGCTTTCTCTCATCCTTTTTTTAAATCATCCCTTTCTTCTTACCTCTCTCTCACTAGGAATGAACAGGTAAACATATTATAACAATTGCTGCTGACAGCTGTCTTGTGTTGCTTAGAAAAGTTAACCTAAACACAAAGCATCTACATGGAAGTGCATAGAGCTGAGAGAATCACAGAGTAACAGAAGCAAAACCCTGATTGTACATTATCTGAAGCCCATTCCTCTTTGGTCCTTCTTATTATGAAAAATAATGAATGCACCTATTCTTTAAGCTAACTTGATTGTTTCTTGCAGACAAAGCATTCTGATCCAAAGTATAAATCAAGTGTCATTTAAAAATATTAATATTTCAAAATTTTTAGCTTACAGTCTTTATTTGCTTATGTATAAATTAATGGCTCTCCTGAACACCGAACTCTTCCCTATTTATTTCTGAAAGTCTCTAGGAGTGCCTCACCTGTGCTAAAAGCATATTTTTTGCTCCGGCCTGCAAGCCTGTTGTCTGGAAATTTTGCCACTACTAGATGGAGTAAACTGTTAGTAATTTCTGTGAGGATCTACTTATTCAGCCATCCCCAATACTCTCAACACCCCCATTGTCATACTGACAGAGCCAAGCTGTACTCAGAGCAGCAATGTGGGAACTGTTCTGTTTCCTGTTTTGCAATAGGCTAAGCTACTACATCAAAGAGACTCCAGCATTCAGGAGCTTGAAAGATAAAGAAACTTTCATTTCTCTCACATAGTAGTGAAAAACAAGTGTCCAGCTCAGTGGAGGAAGATCTTGGAGTGGGAGGCTCAGTTCTTCACAGTCTTTCAAGGACTGGTGGCAGCTCTCCTATCCTTAATAGATAGCTTCTAGGTCACTCTACTGGTCTCCCATACAGGGAGAAAAAGAGAAGAGAATGAGGGAGCAAACATGAAGAAGGACAAGGTGAAAGCAGCACACATCCCTTCTGCTCACTTTCCATTAGAGAGAATTGCTCACAGTGCCTCATCCAGAAAGGAAGACTGAGAAATGTAGTGTCTCTGAGGAGCCATATGCCAAATTATGGTTCAAATGCTATGGAAGAAGGGAAGAATGGAATTGGTGGGTAACCAGCAACCTCCATCACATTCTTCTATGTGCTGTCATCCAGATCTCCATTGTGCACGCTAGTGCACCACAAATCTCAAATTCCCTACAAAAAAACAGCCCATTTTGTTTCCACCCTAGTATCAGGGCACATCTTCCCACATTGCTTCGGAAGCTTGTTTTTAACCATTATTTCATTTGATCTTTGAACTTCGATGAGACATACTGGGCAAACGTTATTGTGACTTGCCTAAGGTTACTCAAGTTTTTGGCAGAACTGGGACCTGACAAAAACTCTCCTGGACCAAATGCTAGATAGGCTTCTCTGAAAGGCCCTCCTTTTGGGCATGTCCACAAAGGGCCAGTTTAGCAAGAATCCTGATAAGCCAGTTTGATCAGAATCCTGTACCCTTGACATCTGACCAAATCCCTTATCCCCTACCATGCCCTAGATGATGTCTGGTTAACCTGGCCTGCCTTCAGCAAGAATCCTGTTAGGCAGCATTACCCAGAATCCCTTTGTATTAGTCCATTCTCGAATTGCTATAAAGAGCTACCTGAGACAGCGTAATTTATAAGGAAAAGACGTTTAATTGACTCATAGTTCCACAGGCTATACAGGAGGCATGGCTGAGAAGGCCTCAAGAAACTTACAGTCATGGCAGAAGAATCTTCACATGATGGCAGGAGAGAGATAGCATGAAGGGGGAAGAGCTACACACTTTCAAACAACTAGGTCTCATGAGAACTCACTCACTATCATGAGAACAGCAAAGGGGAAGTCCACCCCCATGATTCAATCACCTTCCACCAGGACCTTCCTCCAATACATAGGGATTACAATTAGACATGAGATTTGGGTGGAGATGCAGAGCCAAACCATATCACCCCCAATACTTGATGTTTCTTCTTAGTAATCTTTCATCCATACCCCCCTTAGCTATGAATTCTCGCTTTTTCTTGTTGCATTTGGAGCCCTTTCTTACACCCCTACTGCAAAACCCTTGTGCAGGACTATTTCAATAGTCCTCAATAAAAGCTACTTTACCACTTTCCAACTGGATTCAGCCAATGGGAGACTCCATAAGAGATCAGAAGGTGGGAGGCACAAGAGACGGGATATCGCATTCTTGCTGGTTTCCCAATTCTCTGAAACTAGCTGCATCAGTCCATGACTTTCCCCTGCCAGGCAGCCCTTTCTCCTTGGCCCTAGCTCTCTCAGTGCCCCAATCACATTCTTTTCTCCCCTTCCCCCTTCAGTATTTGGAAGTCAGAGAGTATTTGTGGCAATAACAGTTGACACTACTTCTAGTCTCTGGCTGCCTCAACATCCCTTGATGGTTTTGTTAACTTTCCCTTAACCTTGCCTCCTTCTTATATTAATATTTCCTCATTTTAATTATCTGGGACTAAATATTTCCTTCTAGGACACTGATGGACATAGAACACATGTTGGCATCAGATTTCCAGCTAGAGCAAGTGTGGGTAAGTATCATCCGTACCTCTGCAATAAGCATGGCGCAGTCCTAACATATCCATCACAATAACCTTTATCTTCTCCCAATTCAGGGCAAAGGCATCATCAGGGAAACCTAGCCAGCCTGTGGTTATAGAGTTGTTTCTTTATTTCTCTCTTTCTTTTGAAGATGCAAATTTTGTTCAGTGCTTTGTGGCTTGTGGTTCACCTGCTGGTGAAGCACTCAGAAGCAGTGGGGAGGTTAATCAATCCCTCTGAAAGCACGTAGAACATTGGGATGCTGTCTTATGCAGATCAGAATGTCTTTCTAGAGATGCCAATGTCTAAACAAATTCTTATCAGTGAACATGAGGGATTACTATCCACAAAGAAAAGATTAAAGCCAGTCTAAGAGGCATTTGGTAGCATTAACAACAATGTAATAGCTGACATTCATTGAGCACGTATTTTGTGCCAAGCACTGTTCTCAGGACTTTACGTGTATTTCCTCATGAGCAAGTAAGGAAATATAGCTTGGGAAAACAATAACATTTTTCATTCTGACTTTAGAATTGGAGAACATTGAAATAGAAAAGAATTTACAGGTCAATGAGTTTACCTTTCTTTCTGTAGATGAGGGAAGTGTCATGATGTGGCTTTTCTACATCTATATGGCTAAATGGTGGTAGTGACAAGATGACACCCCAGATGCCTCTTTGTTTGCCTCCAAACATATTAAATCTGCAAGCCAACATGAAGCCATAAGTTATCAGCTCAGCAACTCATGAGTCAATTAGGCTGACAGAAAGAAAAGGAGAGTGGTCTCAGTAAAAGATATTCTACATTCTTGCCGTTTGCACATTAGCTGCATCAGTAGTTGTAGAGAAAACAAACATAGTAGGTAAGCCCTGAGTTTTTTGAAGTTCATAGGTACTTTTTTTTTTTAAAGACAGGGTTTCACCATGTTGGCCAGGCTGGTCTTGAACTCCTGTCCTCAGGTGATCTGCCTGCCATGGCCTCCCAAAGTGCTGATATTATACAGGCATAAGCCACCACGGCTGGCCAGTTTATAGAGACTTTTAAGGCTAAGTGGTTCTCCACAACCAAGAGGAAAGACACCCTCCCCAGGATAACCTGAGATTCAGGAGATAAACTTGTTATTACTCCTATTCTGGCCTCAGGAAGGGTTCAAAAACAACTCTCTAGATAAGGGCTCAGCAAACTTTTTCAGTAACAGGCCAGGTAATAATTCAGCCTTCACGGGCCATACAGTCCCTGTCACAACTATTCAACTTTAATATTCCTTCAAGCTCTAGTCTTCTATGTTTTCATTTAATTTAATTTTTATCAGTCACAGTTTGGATGTCATTGTTTTCCACACTGGGAGAAGGAATAAATTAGACACTCTTTTAGTACATTACTTCTGTTTCTGGCATTATTGCAACCTAAATTCAAAAAATCCCCTGCTAACACAGCACAATTTAAAATACAGAATAAAATATTTTTTTAAGTAAAGCATTGGCTATGCTGATATAGAATTTCTTGGCGGTCAGAAGGAAAATAGAGAAAGTGCTAATCCACAGGAGGAAGTTACGGAACCAGCATTTGCCCTGGAGAAATATGTCGATTCTGGCTGTCTATAATCAGAGTTGTAATAGACCTCTACAGAAACAGAAGACATAGTCTAGGGCCTAAGTAAAGAAGAAAGTTGTATTGAAGATCCACCTAAAGCCAGGCTATTTAAGGGACAATATCTTCATTGGGAAATCTAGGAAAAAAACACCTAGCAAAGGAAAATAGTTGAAATACATGCTTGTCTTAGCCTTAGCTCTAGATAATTGAAAATTTAAAAAAAAAAAAAATCCCTTGTAAGCTTTATTCATGAACACCAGCTACCCAGACCAAGAGAAATATAACATTTTATTTTAAATTAGTCCTGGATTGGTAATGCCAGCAGAACTGGGAGAAGTACAAGTTTTATAAGGAGGAAAAACTTTAAAATCAGGCCTCGAATAATTTCCGCAAATAAAGACTATGGTGTAGCCTGAATAATGGCCCCTTAAAGTGTCCATGCTCTAATTCCCAGAACCTGTCATTGTTACCTTAAATAGCAAAAGAGACTGAAGCTGTGATTAAAGAACTTTAATATAGACAAATTATTCTAGATTATCTGTGTAGGCCCTAAATAGAATAACAATTGTCCTAATAATAGGAAGACAGAGGAATATTTGACACAGACAGAAGGTAATGTGAAGCCATTGTAGAGGAAATTTGAAGATGTAACACTTCTAGCCTTGAAAATGGAAAAGAAACCACAAGTTAAGAAGAGCAAAAAAATGCAGCTGTAGAAGCTGGAAGAGGCGAGGAAACTATTTTTGAAATCTCCAGAGGGAGGACAGCCTTGCCAACACTTTGGTTTAAGTCCATTAAACCCTTTACAGACTTCTAACTTTCAAAACTATACGAGAATAAATGTATGTTGTTCTAAGCTATGAAGTTTGTGGGAGTCATGCAAATTTTGACTCAATATTTAAAGTTTCGTGTTATTTTTTGTGCTTTATTTTTTTCTTGCAATAACAAACTATTAAGTGAGACCGATACTTCCCCTCAACCTAATTATTTTGGAAAATATCCTGTAAAAATTCATACTACTTAGCATGCAACAAAAATGACAAAGAGGATTTTAGCATGGAGTTGCAGATATGAAAATTGGACCACGGAGAAATGCTACCAATCTAGCAGTATGTATCTGTGTATAATGATCTTTGCATATGTCCAAAAATTTAAGGTGCCTCTGTAACATTCTACTCCATATTATGGAGGCTAAACTACGACCACTTTTCTGACCATCACATTCAAGTCTTCATCCCCCATCTCATGTTTGCATAGCAAGTCTGTTTTCATTGCCTGAAGTACACATGCCTCATTTTCGTAATCTACTTCAGTCTATTTCTGTGCACTGAAAGACAGGCCAATTCAGTATTCCACACTTCAATATTAATTTGTCTTTTCAGCTATTTCAACAGAGGATGTGTGTCCTCTGTTACAACTTGGCTGAAATCCATCTGTCATTTTATTGACCTACTGGAAACAATGTCCAATGAATTCCAGTTCACAGATTGAGTTTGCTTTAGCCACGTATGAAACCAGGACACCATTGAGTATCTTTTTTAAAAAAAGAACCTTCACGTTGGCAGATATTTTCTGCCTAAGAATGAATATACAGTCAGTCCTCCATGGTTTACAATTGTGAATTCAACCAACTGCGATTGAAAATATTTGAAAAAAAAAAAAAAAAAACGGGTGGTTGCATCTCTATGAACATACACAGATTTTTTTCTTATCATTGTTCTCTCAACAATACAGTATAACAACTCTTGACATAGCATTTACATTGTATTAGGTATTATAAGCAATCTAGAGATGATTTCAAATGTACAGGAGGATGTACCTTAGGTTATATGCAAATACTATGCCATTTCATTTAAGAGACTTGAGTGTCCATGGATTTTGATATCTGCGGCGGTCAGACAGGGTCTTGGCACCAATCCCCCATGGATAGCTAGGGACAACTGTACATCATAAAAATTAGCATACAGAACAATGGATTAGGAGCTTTCAAAATTTCAAAGGTTAAGCACATCAGTCAAAATTACACTCTTAAGTAGATATGTATGCATTTACTGTTGACCCAGGAATATCCTATGCATTTTTTTAAAATGCTGATTTATAAAGGGCATTTCCCCCAACAGTTTTAGAAGAAATACTGAGCAACATATGTCAATCATTTTGAAATAGAGTATCTGTTTACTACAAAGAAAAAAATGAGCTATTTTGGAAAGAGAGGAATAAATTATTTTCCAACATAAAATTTTCCTTCAGTAAACACATTTCTGAGACCAAGAGAGGAGGGTGAAAGTTTTTTTGTTGTTGTTGTTGTTTTTTGTTTTAAAATTTCTTTAAGGGTATATGATTCTTACTGAAATTGTACACAGAAAAAAAATGTGTAATTTTAATCTTTATCTGTGATGCAGTTCATTGCATTATAAGAAAGGGTTACTGTGATTTATTTGCTATTTACATGCTCCCAAACAACTAAGAAACTGGCAAATAGTCATTTCATAAATGTGAAGTGGGCAGGAGGAGTGGGGTTTTCCTTCGATTGCTAACCAGGATGAATGCAGTATCTTATTTATCAGGTAAAGAAGGACTCTACTGACAGGACAAACAGAAAAGCCCCATTGGAATTCGGCTCTTCTCTTCACACTGTTTACAAATGCCTCTTTCTCTAGGCAAGAAGCAAATTGTTCAGTCTGGTTCCCAGGACTGCTCTGCCCACAATAGCTACATAACATGTTCTATGTTACCCTGAACTGTGATTTTATTTAAAATTATGTCTTTACTAGATTCAAAGTGAGGAAATAATTCCTAAAGTAGATCTCTTTCAAGGACTTCTAAGAATAAAAGAGTCTCTCCTCTTATCTCAAATATTAATATGCATTTTGAAAAGCAGTTATTTTTAAAATCCATACTTCACAGACTGCTATATAGATTTTCAATTGCACTTCAATTTCAAATCAATTCTTACATCTGCCAGAAACACTGGTCTTAAAATGGACTCTTGTCTTTTGCTAATTTGAAAGTGTGGGTAGTGTATATGTGTATGTATAGATATATATCTGTGGTTGTGTTATAAAAGTTACAATTACAGAATATTTAACATGTTAGATTTTAAAAAACCAAAAAATTAGATAATTGTAGAAAGTGTTGAGTATAACTTAAAAGAAATATGAGCCAACCTTATGTGTAGAAATTATTAGACTTCTAAACTTCAATTATCGTCTATAATACACTTCTACAAAATTAAGATTTTTTTCATTCACAAATTAACCAACATTTTTTTCTGTTATATAGATTGCTAATTTGGGTTCAAGTCCCAGCTCTTCTACTTTCTAACTGCCTGACCTTGTAAATCATAATCACTCAGAAACAGTAAAATGAGGATAAAATTATCTCCCTCTAAGGTTTTGAGGATTAAATCAGATAATGAATGAGAACATGCTTTGTAAGCTATAAAGTGTTATTGAAAGATTAAGTAGCACCAGTGCTTTTTAAAGTACAAACTCAGATATCATTACTCATATTTGATATATTGTAAATGTCTCCCTCAACCCTTTTGTCTTCCTGAACCTCTATGAATTGGCATGGAAACTTATTGTTTCTGCCAAATGAGTCTGGATGTGAACAGTCATTGATTTGAGGACATGTGTCAACATTGCCTGCAAAAAAAGAAAAAAAGTGCTACCACATACCATTTTACCTGCAAAAGAAAAACAAAAAGAAGTGCCACCACATACCATTACAAAAATCACTGGGCATTTTATTATCTCGATAGGGAATACAGAAAGAATTAAGTAGAATGCATGGAAATGCCACTGTATTCATCAAAAACAAAACAAAGCAAAAGAGTGGCAAATTCATGTAGTTCAGCCTATTGTCTGTTGAAATAAAAACAAAAAGAGACTTCAACTCAACAGGACATATCTAAATGAACTTATTGTCTTGAACACACACAAGAAGAAACAAAAGCATATGATCAAAATGAACAATAAATGCTTGGTGACTATTGTCTGACCGTAGAAAAAGGGGAGTTTAATTATATTACCTATATGGCTTTTCAACTAAAATACACACACACACACACAAATATATATATTTCTTTTCCCTGCCGTGGTAGCTTATCTCTAGTTAGCCACTAACTACGTATTCCATCCTTCTCTGAATGCCCATGCCATTCTCCCCTTGAGATGTAGAGTCTATGACCAAAGAATCAAGAAGAAGAATCAAGAATCCATTTTACTACCTACTGGCTAGTAAAATGGTACAGAAGTAACACTCTGTGACTAATGAGGCTAGGTCACAAGAAGCCTTGCAGTCCCTCCCTGTGCCTCCTGGAGTGATCATTCTCAAGGAAGTAAGCTGCCATGTAAGTAGTCCAGTTCTTGAGTGCTATAGAAGCCCCAGCCACATGGAAAGGCCCTGAAGGAAGACACAGCACATGGAGAGAGAGAGTGGGGTGGGGGAGGGGGGCCAAGGAGCACTGAGATGCCAGCGCCACGTCATGCAAGTGATGAAGCCATTTTGGCCCCGTTGAGCCCCTCCTAAATTCCTCACCCAGAAAATCACAAGCAAAATAGAACAATTACTGTTTTCGCCTACTGTAGGTGTAGTTTGTTACTCAGCAATAGGGAACCAGACCATCTAAATTGTGAAGTGGCTTCTAGTAGCACAGAAACTTTAATACAGGAAAGACAGACATTTCTAAAAGCAACTTCAACCTGAAAATAATGTTTAGCCATGTCACATCTACTTCCCAGGAGTTTTGTCAGATAATTGCATAGATGTGTGCGGGGCTTTTATTTCATTCAACAAACATGGACTGTCTAGTAATTGGCAGAGCACTCCCTTAAGGAGTAGTGGAGGAGACGTTGATAAGTATAATAGCAGAGGTGGACACCTTGGAGATTTTAGAAAAGCTTCACAAGACATGTGGTATGCGCTGATGATCTTAAAGGCTTTAAAAAAATATTTTGGTTTTGTCAAAAACCACATTATTTTCTAGACCACTTAATTACTCATTCTTCTTACTCACTATTGTAGGGAACTTAAAAAGAATTAGAAAAAGGTAGTATATTTTGTTTAAATAATTATCTTTAAAACACTATCTTCCTGGGACAGGGAATAATTATTTCAAAGAAATATCATCTTTCAATTTCTTCTCCTGAGACATTTCCAAAGTACAAATAAAAGAACTGAGAAGAATACTGAACACTATAAAGACAATATAGTATTAAATGTCCAGCTAATAGTGAATCATATGATTCAATTCAACAGAGAAGGCTCCACTAAGTCTGTAATAAAAAAGTAATGAGGTTTTATAACCAAACTGAAAAGCCCTCTCTGAAATGCAGATAGAAATCTTTTCAGTACAAAGATGAGAAGGATTTGCAATTGAACGCTGAAAATGCACACAAGTGTGAAAACCATGACTGATAACTTTAAATATGTAACAAATCTTTAGTTAAATACATTGATCAAAATACACAGTAGCATAATAACGGCATCTCATCACCCTTGTGGTGTTAAACAAGGAGAGTTCAGAGAGGAAAAGAAAGCATTTTCAAGCTGGAAAGAACCTTGAAGAACAGAGTTCACCTTCCTTTTTTTACAGTTAAGGAAGAAAGGTCCTCAACCAGAGGTAGTTTGCTCAAGGACACATAACAAGTTTGTGCCAGAAACAAGGCAAGAATCCTGGTATTCTGACCTGGACTAATAGCCAGGTTTCTTCCTCTATTGTTACTTAAATCCCCCAAATTATTTTTATAAGTGTTTCTAAAAATATGCATTCAAAGTATAATAAGTGAATTTACTTGAAATAAATAAATTTGTTAGAACATAATTGGCTTTCTACTAACAGAAGGACAAGGAAAGCCAGGATCAAGCTTTGTCAGGACTAACAATGGAATATTTTATGTTATAAAATAGCAGGTGCTTTGCTCTCTTTTATCCTTCTTCTCTTCTTCAAGAAAACTAATAAAGTCCTGTTGTACTCTTTCTTCACATCAGACCCTGTGCCAGGTGTTAAAGGAGATTACAAAAAATAAATAAAATATAATCCCTGTCCTCAGGGAGCACAAAGTCTAGTATATAACTTTTCAATAAATATATAATTATTCCAAAATAAAAAGGTTAAAACAAAATGAACAACAAAGAGATTCTTTGATTTGATCATTTATCTCATTTGACCTTCAAAAGCAAAAGAGCAAGTATTTCTTGCTCAAAAGAAAAAATTAAATTATTCAAATGCCCAAGGTTTAAAGCTACAGACCCATTTTGTCACGAACTTACATAGCAGCAGTTTAATGCAGGTTGAATCAAATCTAAAATCTGTCTTTTAGTGGAACCAGCTCTTAAAAAGTGTATAATTATTCCTTCATAGTAAGACATCACCCTCCCTCAAAGCTCCATTTCTTCTCCTATAAATGCAGCCTGCTACCCCAGCATGTATGAGTTTTGGTTTACAAAGTCCTTTGGATTTAAAGGTCAATTAGTTTGGTTCCACTTTAATTAGAAGCCATCATAATAGTGCTGTGTGAGTAATTTATAGAAGCATAAATATTGACATCAATTTTTGTCAGATATTCTGATATCATAAACATCATGTAAATCTAAGCACCAGCAATCAATTTGCACATAATAGACTAATTTTATTAGAACTGTATGACTGCACTATTTGGTTTTTAGAGTCCCTCTCCTCTTGCTACATTAAATCATCATTTTAAATCATGTCATAGTGTTCCTCACAGCAAGCAATCAAAAACAGAAAATTTAAGTCTATTGGATCTTTGCCTAATTTAATGATTTTTCTCCAGAGTTGTGCTCTCTCAGAGCCCTGCAATGAAGTTTTGGCCCTGTGCCTAGAAACACCTCCATGTTGCTTCAGAACCGGATAAGTCACCAACCAAAGCAAAAGCAAGAAAAATCTTATGTTGCTACTAGCGTATGGTGAAACTTCCGTTAAAACAGTTTCTGCTCATTTGGACTCCTGGACACAGGAGTGTTTGCTTGCTGCTCACTCTGAAAAAGGTGACTGGGTGGATCACTGAATCTGAGACAAACCTCTAGGGCTCTTGTAGGATTTGTAGGGGTCCTTGATTCCTTATGGAAGTATTTTGAATTTTTTACCAAAATTAAATTTCTTATTTATTATCTGTATTATTTATACTTTGTGCTAGAATATAAGCTCCACTGGAGCAATGATCTTCTCCATGATATATCTGGATATATCCCAAATGCCTAGAATCGTGGCACACAGAGTAGATACTTGTTTGTTGAATGGACCAGTTAAGGAAAGCAAATTTTGAGTCACCTTATTGACTACCATATAACAGACAGCAGTCTCAGGGTTTCATACCAGCATTTGGGCTGATATAATCACACTGTGCTACTTGAGAAATACTTTAAGACAGTTTTTTCTCAAACTGGAATCCAGGGACCCCTGAGCTCTATGAAAATGATCACAGAGGTGCATACATTCAGAAGATGGAGAAATACTGGTCAAGCCCAGTTTCCTTAATGCACATATAAGGAGACTAAAACCCAAAGAAGGGACGTGGCTTTCTCAAGTCCACTCAGTTAGTGGTAGAGCCAACGTTAACATCCATGTGTGTTATTTCTTAGTCCTGAGCCTTTCCCATTACATGTCACTCATTTCTCTTTTGCTCTTCTTGATCTTATACTCAGAGAGTTCTAACTATGGAATCCAAAGCCTGAATCAATCATTTGAACAAGAAAAGGAAGGCATTTTGTGTCAGAAACTACTTTTTTGCTTTGCAGTATGCTATTATTTTATGATGTTTAAATATAATCAAACCTTAAGGTATTTTTAGTTTTTATGTGTTTACTATCATGGTTGTTTCTTACTGTATTTCATCTTGTCTAGACTGTGAATAATCTGGGGGCATGAACTATGCTTCTACCATGTTATTTGCCAACATTGAGTTTTCAGTAGGTTTCACTTAGAATAAAACAAAAAAAATATACAAAAAATACTTCTTTATATCAAGAATATCAAACCAACTTCAACTTACATCTGCTCCCAAAACTGGAAAGAGCTCCCAGAAACTGATGATTATCCCTTCCCATCACAACTCTTAAATAACTGTTATTTTCTGCCTTTCCTCAAATCTTTATTTTTTCCATATACATGCCCAGTTCTAGAATATACATTGTGCCCCTTGCTTCAAGAAAAGCATAGTCCAGTGTGGTAAAACGGAATCAAACAAAAATCTTGTCTCAGAATGCTAGTGTCTTCTTCAGTCATCTTATATTCTGTGTATTTATGTTACTTAATTAAATTCCTAGATTTTTCACTCATTTAAAATTATAAAATAAAGTTTAAGAAAATCACTGGGATGTTTTATTTGAAGATTTTTTAAATTATCCAGCCAGGGACAGTGCTCCACTAGGGGATCTGTGGACTGTTCTTTCGTAGCATCAAAGAGTTATAGAGTTATAATTGAAAAAAAAATTAGGATCACCTGGCCCAACACATGCAATAAAGAAACTGAGGCCCAGCAAAGGGATATGATTTGCATAAGCTCACCCAGCTAGTCAGTGTGAGACTGGGATATGGAAGAGGTTTCCAGACTCCCGTTTCAACATTTCTCATGTTGATAGCATACAAATAACTCATATCCAACAAATATTCCTGATACAAAAAATTCCTTATATAGAACTTACTGTATTTCAGGAGGAGTTAATAATTGAGCCATATTAGGTCACAGGTGCATTTTAGGGCATTTACAGCTTTACCCTAAGTTCTCTCTGATATGCCAATTAGTGCTCTTCCTGATAACAAAAAGAGGACTGTGCCAAAGATTATACCTTCCTGGAGTTTATAATATAGGCATAGATGCAGTTAGTGGTAGAAGTGAAAAGAGAGTTACTAGCAAAGAATTTCAGGAAATTAGAAGAGAAGCTTCATGATGGGGGTAGAGGTATGGTAGCGGGGAGTCAAGGATGCTTTGGAATCCACGGCCACATCTTGATGCCATCTAAGACTAAGTTGATTTGGGAAATATGAATTATTTTTGTCTCCACTGGCAGTAGCTGAACAGTTAGGTTGTATGAGCAATAAGTCTTCAGAATTGGATTAATCATTTGGTGTTTGACTGATTGCTTCATGATCAATCAATGTGGAAACAATCACTCCAGCAATATTATATAGTCGGCCTCAAAGTCTGAGCTGTAAACAGACTCTACAAAACTCATGTGGAAAGCAGACCTCTAAAGCAAGAAACAGTCTGCCAGTTCTTGCTTCAAAAGAAGAAACAGACCACAGGTTAATTTTTGCAGCCACACTCACAACTAGTGCAAATAGCATCAATTTCTAACAGACAAAGATGAAACATAGAACAACAAATACCCCTAAAAAAGCAGATTTGTACATTCAGAGTCTCAATATTCTTTACCTTATACATCCAGTTACTAAGTCCTGCCAGGTTTACTTCCACGTCTTTATTTTTCTATTCCTTAATATCTACTCTAACTCCATAATAATCCAAGTCATTCTTCACATTGCTGACATACAGAACTTCTCAATGCACAGATCTAAACTTTGAATTCTCTTGCTTAAAGATTATCTGGCCTTTGTTAACACCTGCCGTGGGTCCTCATATGCTCATCACATTGGCTCCAGGTTCTTGACTATGCTATTCAAAACATTTCTTCCCCCTAAGTTTCTTTTCTTTCCCCTTAAATATACCCAAGCTGTAACTATCATTTCCTTAATATGTCATTCTGGTTCATGTGTCCATAACTTTGTAAATGCTGTCACTTATGCTTAGAATTCCCTTCCCTTACGTCCACCCAGAAAATGTCTAATCATTCTTCAAGACTCTTCTCAATTATCACCACATACATGAAGCAATTTTCGAGGCAGAACTGTTGCTCCACTCTTGATGACCATTAATTATTTGTACATGCCTGTAGTAGTATGTATTTTTCTTCATTGTAATAATGTGTTTGTATATCTGTGTGATTTCATTGAGTGTGGGGACGCTCTTTTTCATCTTTGCACTCCATAGCATTCATCAATTTGCAGAATGAATAAAAGTCAAGCATTTGCTACATAGGGTAAGACTTTATGTTTTTGCTACAAATTTGATTAAAATTTAAAAAAGCGGTTAGCTGAGCTGGTACCCTGGACATTAAGTGAAATTCAAAGATGCTGGTGAGAAATCAAATTATTTTTTATATGAGGGTGATCACTAATAGCCTTAAGCAGAGTAGAACACGTTATTTTAAAACAGGTGATTGATCTTGATAACAGCAAGGCAAGCCAAGGACAAAGTCCTTTTGCTAGCTCCTTGAAAGCAGGGACTCTATTTTCTAGTTCTTTCTTATCACATGCAGCACCTTGTAAAATGCAGGACACATAGCAAAGCTTTAATACATATGAAGCAAAATGAATAGTATTATAAAAATATGGATGAAACTCTATATTCCAAAGTTGCCTCCCATTTTTCCTTTGCCTCTGACCTTTATTTAAGCTAGTTAATATAAAATTAGTCAGCAACGTTAATTAATCTCAGCATTAGCTACTACAGTTGCCTTTGAAGAAGTTTCTCACTATCTTAGTATCTTAAACCTTATATATTTAACTTGAACCTTTTTTTCTCCACACAGTTTTGGATCCCAGTCAGTTATTTGGGTGATTATTTTGAGGCCAAGGATAATCTTGACCGGCATGAGCACTTCTGCATGTGTGTTTGCAATGCTGTGCACACAGTAGGTTCTCAAGAAATGTTTGCTGAAATTAAAGAGCAAAATAGATCGTCTACATTACTGAGGTGAAGAATTTAGCTGTAATATGTATATAAAAATATATACAAATATATGGCATCCTGAAAAACAGAGAAAAAATATTTATCTGAAATAAGAATCATTTAAACTAAGTGCCAAGTAGAAAGGTGAGCATTTGGAGATTTGGACAGCCAAGTGGAATAGTAGAAGTGTGAGCTGAGGAATCAGCCAGACCAGGGTTCAATTTTCAGTTCTGTAACTTACCTGCTCATTGACCTTGGGTAAAGATTTATGTCTCAGTTTCCTTCTCTGGCAACACAGGGATAATGCCATCTTTTAAAAAGACTGGCTAAAACTAAATAAACTAATACATCTAAAAGAATCTTCCACTATGCTTGACACAGATCAGTCCCTTCATGATGGTTTGTTGGTGTTAGTCTTAATCAACCATGACAGTTGCCTAAGCCTTCTTTACTGTTCCTGGAGTAGTTGTTGCTGTCAATAATCTGCACCTAGAGAACCCTGACCCTTTTGAGCTGTGTTACTCAAACTTCAACATGCAGCAGAATACCCTGGAGGATTTGTTAAGAAACAAAGTGCTGGGCTCCACGGCTATAGTTTTTGATTCCTCACGTCTGGGGTGAGGGCAAGAATTAGCATTTCTAACAAGCTCCCAGATGATACTGATGATGCCAGTCCTTGGACATACTTAAAGAACCACTGCTTTTGAGTAATTATATCTGTTATAGTGAGAATTACGGTAGAGGGGAAAAAAAGACATTTGTCATTTCTTAGTTTAGATACTCAGAGGCATCCTCCCAAGGGTTCGAATATACAGGAAAGAAGTATTATCTCAACTGCCATGTCTACACAACAAAAGACTGAAATCATTTCAGATTTGCCCACAATTTGAAGAATCCCAGAGCAACTACTAGATGTTCCAAGTGGTAGTGATGGGGCAGATGACAAAAGACAGAAATTATGAGCCCCCAAGCCACCTGAGTTCTGTCATTTTCAAAAGCTTTATTTTACTGACTCTATTTGGGAAAAAAAAAAAACCCGTTTGAAAATTATATGCACCAACGTCTACTCATTCCCAAAATTGCACTTATTTTAGGAATTGTACTCATTCCCAAAATGACCAATATATGTGCTGGGACAGAATCAAAGAGCTTAGAATTAGTGAGGTTGACAGAAAAGTTAAATTTTAAAAAGATGCTCCTGGATAGCCAAACATGTAAAAATTCTTGGAGGGTGGTGTGCGCAGGGAGGGCATAGAAGCTCTGCACCCTTTCTCCCATACTTCACCCTACACATGTCTTCATCCATATCCTTTGCAATATCCTTTATAGTAAACAATCAAGAGCTGCACAGTAAGACTCTACTGCAGAGATTTCCCAGGAGACTTGAATAGAAGCATCAGCAAAACTGAAGGAGTAATGCCTGTCCATATATCCAAGAATAGATCCATCCTGAATCTATTTTGACAAGTCAGCCAGCAGTCCAGAAAAACCCAAGGTGTTATCCATGTACCTGGCAGAGCCTCACATCAAAACATGAACTGCACTCCTTCTCATCTTATGGATAGCTAAAGGAGATGGGAGGTGGATTTGTTGATTGGCCTCAAGTTGCACCCAACCACTTGGGCCAGGACTCAGCCCTCATTGCCAAGCAATGAGGTTTGAGGTTTGCTCCCATGATATACCCTAGCCTGCCACCAAGACACTCATCCTGGTCACTTCAACCTCTGGCTCATGGTTGTGCTGGTGTGAGTGCAAACCCAGCTCTCTGCCTGTCAAACATATGTGTGGTCAGGACAGCAAATCAAGCATTCAGGAACCCAGCAAGAGGTCTTCCCAGATTATCAAACAGACTTTCCAGAACTTCCCAAAGATGCTGAGACTTAGCTTCTTTCAGATCCCACCTTCAAAGAGAATCAGTGACGGGACCTGGAACCACCCAGATTCTCAAGCTTCCTCTGGTGAAAATGGACATAGACCCAACCCACAGGGACACCATCCCAGATGCTGACGATGGACCTCCTGCCTCCATGACAGACCTTGCCCAAGTCCCATCAAAGCCCACACTGTCCCCAAACTCCACTGTCCAGGCATATTCTAGGACAGCCCCTCAGAATTGTCTTGTTAGGATGTGACAAGGGATGGTGGAGCTCCAGTGAGATTCATTCTGCATCTCATTCAGAATGCAGAATGAATGCCTCATCTCTCCCTCCTGGGAGGTCTGTACCTGCTGGTCAGAGCCCTCACCCCTGAGTGGGCTTGATCCAGGTCCCAGGAAGTGGCCCCTAAGAGGACCTTCTAGTATCTTCCTCCTCTGAGGAGAGTGCCCAAGAATGAGACCCTCTACACTAGGGAATACATGGCTTCAAGTCTCATGTTACTTGGTTGACTGATGAACTGATGCTCCAAGAAAGGAAAAGATGCAGGAGACATCCTGTGTCCAGAGCATTATGTTTCTCAGCCATGGTGCCTGTGCAAATGGTGGAACACGCAGAGAAACTGCCTAATAAAATTATGTCAGTTCAAGTTTAATATACACGGAGCTTATAATGTCATAGAAAAATGTTGTTACTTAATTTTATAAGAAAAATGGGTGGCTCTCTGCTCCTCCTGTTCGCCAGACAGCCACACCTAGTCTCCCATCGCCAGCCACATCCCTGAGACACCATGGGGAAGGTGAAGGTCGGAGTTAATGGATTTGGTCGTATTGGGCGCCTGGTCACCAGGGCTGCTTTTAACTCTGGTAAAGTGGATATTGTCGCCATCAATGATCCCTTCATTGACCTCAACTACATGGTCTACATGTTCCAGTATGATTCCACCCATGGCAAATTCCATGGCACTGTCAAGGCTGAGAACAGGAAGCTTGTTATCAATGGAAATCCCATCACCATCTTCCAGGAGCGAGATCCCTCCAAAATCAAGTGGGGCGATGCTGGTGCTGAGTACGTGGTGGAGTCCACTGGCATCTTCACCACCATGGAGAAGGCTGGGGCTCACTTGCAGGCGGGAGCCAAAAGGGTCATCATATCTGCCCCTTCTGCTGATGCCCCCATGTTCGTGATGGGCGTGAACCATGAAAAGTATGACAACAGCCTCAAGATCGTCAGCAATGCCTCCTGCACCACCAACTGCTTAGCGCCCCTGGCCAAGGTCATCCATGACAACTTTGGTATCGTGGAAGGACTCATGACCACTGTCCATGCCATCACTGCCACCCAGAAGACCGTTGATAGACCCTCCGGGAAACTGTGGCGTGATGGCCGTGGGGCTCTCCAGAACATCATCCCTGCCTCTACTGGAGCTGCCAAGGCCGTGGGCAAGGTCATCCCTGAGCTGAACGGGAAGCTCACTGGCATGGCCTTCCGTGTCCCCACTGCCAACGTGTCAGTGGTGGACCTGACCTGCTGTCTGGAAAAACCTGCCAAATATGAAGACATCAAGAAGGTGGTGAAGCAGGCGTCGGAGGGCCCCCTCAAGGGCATCCTGGGATACACTGAGCACCAGGTGGTGTCCTCTGACTTCAACAGCGACACCCATTCTTCCACCTTTGATGCTGGGGCTGGCATTGCCCTCAACGACCACTTTGTCAAGCTCATTTCCTGGTATGACAACGAATTTGGCTACAGCAACAAGGTGGTGGACCTCATGTCCCACATGGCCTCCAAGGAGTAAGACCCCTGGACCACCAGCCCCAGCGAGAGCACAAGAGGAAGAGAGGCCCTCACTGCTGGGGAGTCCCTTCCACAGAGTCCCCCACCACACTGAATTGCCCCTCCTCACAGTTTCCATGCAGACCCCTTGAAGAGGGAGGGGTCTAGGGAGCCCCACCTTGTCATGTACCATCAAAAAAGTCCCCTGTGCTCAGCCAAAAAAAAAAAAAGAAAGAAAGAAAAATGGGTTAAATTTAATGAGGGCATTAAAATATAATTTTAATAGAAAGATATGAAAAAAGATATGAAAATTATCTGTACTTGGTATATAAATCACTGAATTTTGGGTAACTCTGTAAAAACCAACTATGGGTGTGAAACGGGGTCTGCTATTTATTTATAAGACGCCTACTTCCAAATCTTTGCTGTTTTTAAGCAATGCCTGCTAAAATGTTTGATTCTGAAGAAGCATTTCCATGGAAACCTTAAAGAGATTTTGCTAATTTTGGATTCAAATCATTATAAAATTGTTTGGTTGTTTTATGTCACTGTTAACCAAATGCTCCTACAGATAGCATATTGCACATGTGTTTTGACTTTCTCTTTCACCTGTGGTCAATTTTCCTTCATTTCTTTCATCAATTTTTGCTTTGATAAAAGACACGTTGTAGCTACTAGGTGCTCTATGGTTCTGTACTTTGTTAGAAATACAAATTCTTCGGCAAAACCCAGATCTATGTTATCAAAATCTGGATGTTAAATATTTCCAAGTGATTCACATACAAATTAACAAGTTTAAAGTGAAGTAATCCAATTCTTAAAAGGGAAAAAGATTATATGGTTGTACTAATTTATCAAAAAGATTAAAATCATACATTTCAATGCATATACATCTTTTCTCACAAAAATATTTATTTTATGTATTTATTTATTTTTATTTTACTTTAGGTGCATACTATATCTGGCATTTCTCCCCATGTTATCCCTCCCCACCCTCCCCACCCCCAGCTGTCTCTCCCATACCCACCCCCGCCAATTGCCCCCAGTGGGTGTTGCTCCTCTCCCTCAGTCCACATGTTCTCACTATTCAACACCCACCTATGAGTGAGAACATGTGGTATCTGGCTTTCTGTTCTTGTGTCAGTTTGCTGAGAATGATGGTTTACAGATTCATCCAAGTCCCTACAAAGGACATGAACTAATCATTTTTTATGGCTGCATAGAATTCCATGGTGTATATGTACCACATTTTCTTTGTCCAGTCTATCATTGATGGGCGTTTGGGTTGGCTCCAGGTCTTTGCTATTGTACACAGGGCTGCAATGAACATTCGTGTATAAGTGCCTTTATAGTAGAATGATTTATAGTTCTTTGGGTATATACCCAGTAATGGGATTGCTGGGTCAAATGGAATTTCTATTTCTAGTTCCCTGAGAAATCACCACACCATCTTCCACAATGGTTGAACCAATTTATACTCCCACCAACTGTGTAAGAATGTTCCCATTTCTCCACATCCTCTCCAGCATCTGTTGACTCCAGATTTTTTAATGATCGCCATTCTAACTGGCATGAGATGGTATCTCAATGTGGTTTTGATTTGCATTTCTCTAATGACCAGTGATGATGAGCATTTTTTCATATATTTGTTGGTCTCATGTATGTCTTCTTTTGTAAAGTGTCTGTTCATATCCTTTGCCCACTTTTGAATGGGGTTGTTTTTTTCTTGTATATCTGTTTTAGTTCTTTGTAGATTCTGGATATTAGCCCTTTGTCAGATGGGTAGATTGCAAAAATTTTTTCCCATTCTGTTGGTTGCCGGTTCACTCTAATGATGGTTTCTTTTGCTGTACAGAAGCTCTGAAATTTAATTAGATCCCATTTGTCTATCTTGTCTTTTATTGCCATTGCTTTCGGTGTTTTAGTCCTGAAGTCCTTGCCTATGCCTATGTCCTGGATGGTTTTGCCTATGTTTTCTTTTAGAGTTTTTATGGTGTTAGGTTTTATGTTTAAATATTTAATCCATCTGGAGTTAATTTTAGTGTAAGGTGACAGGTAGGGGTCCAGTTTCTGCTTTCTGCCAATGCTAGCCAGTTTTCCCAACACCATTTATTAAACATGGAGTCCTTTCCCCATTGCTTTTTTTTGTCAGGTTTGTCAAATATCAGATGGTTGTAAATGTGTGGTGTTGCTTCTGAGGCCTCTGTTCTGTTCCACTGGTCTATGTCTCTGTTTTGGTACCAGTACCATGCTGTTTTGACTACTGTAGTCTTGTAGTATAGTTTGAAGCCTGGCAGTGTGATGTCTCCAGCTGTGTTCTTTTTGCTTAGGATTGTCTTGGCTATGTGGGCTCTCTTGTGATTTCATATGAAGTTTAAAGCAGTTTTTTCCAGTTCTGTGAAGAAGGTCATTGATAGCTTGATGGGGATAGCATTCAATCTACAGATTACTTTGGGCAGTATGGCCATTTTCACGATATTAATTCTTCCTAACCATGAGCATGGAATGTTTTTCCATCTGTTTGTGTCCTCTCTTATTTTGTTGAGCAGTGGTTTGTAGTTCTCTTTAAAGAGGTACTTTACATCCTTTGTTAATTGTATTCCTAGGTATTTTATTCTCTTTGTACCAATTGTGAATGAGAGTTCTCTCTGGATTTGACTCTCTGTTTGTCTGTTATTGGTATACAGGAATGCTTGTGATTTCTGCACATTGATTTTGTATCCTGAGACTTTGCTGAAGTTGCTTCAGTCTGAGAAGATTTTGGGCTGAGACAATGGGGTCTTCCAGATATACAATCATGTCATCTGCAAATAGAGACAGTTTGATTTCCTCCTTTCCTAATTGAACGCCTTTTATTTCTTTTTATTGCCTGATTGCTCTGGCTAGAAATTCCAATACTATATTGAATAGGAGTGGTGAGAGAGGGCATTGTAGTCTAGTGCCTGATTTCAAAGGGAATTCTTCCAGCTTTTGCCTATTCAGTATGATATTGGCTGTGGGTTTGTCATATATAGCTTTTATCATTTTATGATACATTCCATCAATACCCAGTTTATTGAGAGTTTTTAGCATGAAGGGCTGTTAAATTTTATCAAAGGCCTTCTCTGCATCTATTGAGATAATCATGCGGTTTTCGTCTTTGGTTCAGTTTATGTGATGGATTACGTTTATGGATTTGCATATGTTGAACCATCCTTGCATCCCCAGGATGAAACCTACTTGATCGCGATGGATAAGCTTCTTGATGTGCTGTTGCAATCTGTTTGCCAGTATTTTATTGAAGGTTTTTGCATCAATGTTCATCATGGATATTGGACTGAAGTTTTCTTTTTAGTTGAGTCTCTGCCTGGTTTTGGTACCAGGATGATGTTGGTCTCATAAAATCAATTAGGGAGGATTCCCTCCTTTTGTATTGTTTGATACAGTTTCAGAAGGAATGGAAACAGCTCCTCTTTGTACATCTAGTAGAATTTGGTGGTGAACTTGTCTGGACCTGGTCTTTTTTTTGGTTGGTAGGCTATTGATCGCTGCCTCTACTTCAGCCCTTATTATTGGTCTATTCAGGGTTTCAACTTCCTCCTGGTTTAGTCTTGGTAGAGTACAAGTGTCTAGGAATTTATCCATTTCTTCCTAGTTTACTGGTTTATGTGCATAGAGCTGTTTCTAGTAATCTCTGATGGTAGTTTGTATTTCTGTGGGATTAGTGGTGATATCCCCTTTATCACTGTTTAATGCATCTGTTTGATTCTTCTCCCTTTTCTTTTATATTAATCTGGCTAGCGGTCTGTCTATTTTGTTTATCTTTTCAAAAAACCAGCTCACGGATTTATTGAATTTTTGAAGGGTTTTTTTTTTTTTGGTCTCTATCACCTTCAGTTCTGCTCTGATCTTAGTTATTTCTTGTCTTCTGCTAGCTGTTTTTTTTGTTTGTTTGTTTGTTTTGTTTTTTGTTGTTTTTTTTTTAATCTTCTCCTCTAGCTCTTTCAACTTTGATGACAGGGTGTCTATTTCAGATCTTTCCTTGTTTCTCATGTGGGCACTTATTGCTATAAATTTCCCTCTCGACACTGCTTTAAAGGTGTCCCAGAGATTCTGGTAAGTTATGTCTTCATTCTGATTGGTTTCAAAGAACATCTTTATTTCTGCCTTCATTTCATTGTTTATCCAGTTGACACTCAGAAGCAAGGTGTTCAGTTTCCAAGTGGTTGTGCAGGTTTGAGTGTGTTTCTTAATCCTAAGTTCTACTCTGATTGCGCTGTGGTCTGATAAACTGTCATGATTTCCATTCTTTTGCATTTGCTAGGGAGTGATTTGCTTCCAATGATGTGGTCAATTTTAGAGTAAGTGCAATGTGGTGCTGAGAAAAATGTACATTCTGTGGATTTGAGTTGGAACGTTCTGTATATATCTATTAGGTCCACTTGGTCCAGCTCTGCATTCAAGTCCTGGAAGTCCTTATTAATTTTCTGTCTCATTGATCTCTCTAATATAGACAGTGAAGTGTTGAAGTCACCCGCTATTATTGTGTGGGAGTCTAAATCTTGTTTTAGGTTATTAAGAACTTGCTTTATGTATCTGGGTGCTCCTGTGTTGGGTGTGTATATATTTAGGATAGTTAGCTCTTTTTATTTGATTGATCCTTTTACCATTATGTAGTGTCCTTCTTTGTCTCTTTTAATCTTTGTTGGTTTGAAGTCCATTTTTTCAGAGATTAGGGTTGCAACCCCTGCTTTTTTGTTCTCCATCTGCTTAGTGAATCTTCTTCCATCCCTTTGAGTCTATGTGTGTCTTTGTATGTGAGATGGGTTTCCTGAATATAGCACACTGATGGCTCTTGTCTTTTTATCCAGTTTGCCAGTCTGTGTCTTTTGATTGGGGCATTTAGGCCATTTACATTCAATGTTAATATTATATGTGTGAATTTGATCCTGCTGGTTTTCTTTCCCGTTAGTTGACTCATTTTCTTCATTGCATTTTTGGTCTTTGCCAACTGGTTTGCTTTTGCAGTACCTGGTACTTGTTCCTTTCTGTGCTTAGCGTTTCTTTCAGGAGCTCTTGTAGATTCTGGGTTGAAAGCTCTTTTCTTTAAGGATGTTGAATATTGGCCCCCGCTCTCTTCTGGCTTGTAGGGTTTCTACCAAGAGATCTGCTGTGAGTCTGACTGGCTTCCCTCTGTGGGACACCTGACCTTTCTCTCTGGCTACCCTTAGAACTTTTTCCTTCATTTCAACCCTGGTGAATATGATGATTATGTGCCTTGGGGTTGCCCTCCTTGAGGAATATCTTTGTGGAGTTCCTGCATTTATTGAATTTGAATGTTGGACTGCCTTGCTAGGCTGGGGAGGTATTCCTGGATAAAATCCTGGAGCGTGTTTTCCAGCTTGGATTCATTCTCCCCATCATATTCAGGTACACCAGTCAAGCATAGATTAGGTCTTTTCACATAATCCCATATTTCTTGGAGGCTTTGTTATTTCTTTTCACTCTTTTTTCTCTTGTCTTGCCTTCTCTTTTTATTTTATTGAGTTGATCTTCAATCTTTGATATCCTTTCTTCTGCTTGTTCGATTCAGCTATTAAAACTTGTATTTGCTTCATGTAGTTCTCATGCTGTGTTTTTCAACTCCATCAAGTTATTTACGTTCTTCTCTAAGCTGGTTATTCTAGCTCGTATTTCGTCTAACCCTTTTCAAGGTTTTTCATTTCTTTGCATTGAGTTAGAACGTGTTCCTTTAGCTCAGAAAAGTTTATTATTATCCACTTCTGAAGCCTGTTTATGTCAAATCATCTCACTCTTTCTTGGTCATGTTGTGTTCCCGTGTTGTTGAGGAGTTGTGATCCCTTGAAGGAGAAGAGGTGTTCTGGTCTTTGATGGTTTCATCTTTTCTGCACTGTTTTTTTTCCCATCTTTGTGGGTTTAGCTGGCTGTGGTCTCAGGGAGCTGCTTGATGAAGTCACTTGTCTGCCTGTTGAGGCGCTACTGGGTTTCTAGGAACTCCTTCAGGTTACTAGGGAAGCTTCCTGTGTCTTTTTTGTTTACACTGTGGGTCTAGGTCCGTCTCTTCCACTGACATGGCAGAGCTGCTGGGGGGTCAAGAATACAGTCCTGTTGCTACGTAGGCTTCCTGTGTTTTTTGTTAAAACATGTAGCCCAGTCCCACCCCTCTAGTGGTGAATTGTGCCCTTCCTCCACTGGGTTGGATCATTCAGGGTTCAGCTTAGACTGTGGCACTGGCTGTACAACCTGCTAGAGTCAGAGCTTCAGCCCTCTGGGGTTTGTGGGGGATGGTAGGGACCCGCCCAGCCGCACCCAGCCGTCTCCCTCTTTCAGCTTCCTCTCTCTCTGGTCATGGGGTAGGGGTCCTCCCAGCTGCTCCTGCTTACAGCTCCCTCTATCTCTAGGCATGGGGAGGGGGCGATAGCTTGGTCCACAGGCTCTCCGGGCAGCCTTTTGGGCTTATGTGTCTGTTTAGGTCTGTGTGCCAATCCGGGACACCGTCCTGGATTATTATTCAACTCTGCACTTGTAATTCCCAGCCCTTGACTGGCAAAGATCCCCTGTTCTGTGTATTGCTGAGGCTTTGGGGGAAGTGCTGTATCTGGACCAGAGTGCCAGAGGGGGAGCCTCTGACTCGCTGGTCAGATGCACTTTCTTGGTGAAGCAGCACCCCTCCCCGCCTCAGTCTGCCATGTGTGGGCTTTGCTCACCATCAGACCAGGCCCATTGAAATGCATCTGGTACCTCAGTTGGAGCTAGGAGATCTCTGGATTCCTGCATCTCTCTCGCTGGGTGTTGTGTGCCAGAGTTGTGCCTATTTGGCCATCTTGAAGAGTCCCCAAGAATATTTTAAAAGAATAATAAAATGGGGGTGGTAGGGAATGGGTTAACATATAGATGAAATAAAAATGGCAAATGACTAATAGTTGTTGAGACTGGATGTCAGGTCTATTATACTCCTTTGTTTATTTTGCATATGTTTAAAATGTTCTGTAGTAAAACATATGTATAAAAAGATAAAGTTTTTCTACAACACTAGCTCTTAAGATTGTGGCTGCTTTTGGAGAGAAAGAAGAAAGAAAATGGTTGTCAGGGTCATGAAAAACGTTGATCCTACGCCATGGTTACAGAAAGTATTTGCCTTGCAATAATTCACTGAGCTCTGCATTAATGCTTTGTGCATATATTTCTGCATGCATGTTATTCCTCAATAAAAATTAAAATATTAAAAAAGAAAACAGTGATCACTCAATGTGAGGCCTATAATAGAAATCAAAGCAAAGGGGCATATAGAAACACATAACAGAATCACTAAAAATAAAAAGCCAAGGCTTTTGTGGTACTTACTGTAAGTTTGGCACTGCCCTATTAACTCATTTAATTCCCACAACAATCCTATGAGGTAAGTAGCATGACTATTCCCATTTTATATATTTGGAAATTGAGGCACAGAAGGTTAAGTGAGCTGCTCAAGGTCACACAGCTTAAGTGTAGCAGATCCAGGACTCAAACTTGAAAATCCTGCTGAACACCTCTGCTCCTCACTATGCTATCTGGAATATTGGACGGAAAGACCAAATTTTAAAAGATGGATGGGGATAAAATGTGATTTTAGAGAGTAGTTAGAATCATCAACATGAAATACCCCTTCCTTGTTTCTTAAATCCCTGAACTCATCTTGGTGCTGAACTTTTCCTGTTCTAGGAATTGAACAGGTAGAACTATTACTGAATTGCCATTTCCTAAATTAAGATAATATAAATAGCCACACTGATCAGGTGCACTGACTTCCATTACATTCCACCACTTCCCTAAATATCCCACAGCACAGAGAAAGAGTCTCCTAATAATTTATATCTCAGTCTTGTGCATTACTGCTGGCCACACTCCCACAAATAACACCAACATTGTAAGCAATTGGCACAGAGTCAGTGACGATATGTAAATTACTTGTAAAGTGAACTTGATCTTGTGTAATAAATGCTATTTGAATCTTAATTGGCTAACAATATTTTAATGCGGTAATTGAGGTCATGGAAGACGTAGTCTAAAGATAAAACCATCTATAACTGTCAATTTTAAGCAGGACTGCATTCCCCAGGTTTATAAAATACTCCAAGAAATTAAAAGGCAAATGCAATGCTTTATATATTCTAAGAATATGCACTAAAATATAAGTGTAAAAAGTACTGTAGGGCCATAAAAGGAATTTGGAAGATAATATCAAATGTTCTAAAATTCCTTGGTTATAGAATCAGTGATCCCTGACCTAGCAAATCTTTCTTTAATGAAATAAAAGGGCATTTCATTAGATTACATGGCCCCAGTTTAGTTCTTAACAATTTGGGGTACCTCCTCATCTCCATGTTTTCATAATTAATCATTAAGCCTCCTTTGTCTTCTCAAAAAAGCCTTCCATCAATTGCCTACCCAATCTTCTTTTTCCTCTTTGTAGTCCAAATCTCAGATCAAAATCAGGTTCAGCTTCTGTGAAACTGATCCTCCAATGTGAAATCATTTTCTAATGATAAAGTGCCAAAAGTGTTCTGCAAGTATAAGGTACTAGCTGAGTGTTATGATTATTATTATCCAGCTACTGCCACAGTGGTGGCCTTTGTTCTCCTGCATCTCTCCATCTACTCTGTCTTATGGTCTGTCATATTTCAGGGTTTAAACACTCTCTTCTTTTCAAGGACCTGAATGACTGGTGTTCTTTTTTCTACCCAGTTTTGCTTTCTATGAACTAAGCGAACCCTTCTCCAAATCCAGCATACCTGTGAGAAAAGAGCCAGGCTGGGCTCTGAATCAAGACACATGTCATAATTCCCCCTCCCACAGGTAGCCACATGACACCCTACTGATTGACTCCCACAGCTTGGCCAACCTCATGGGCAAGAAGATCTTCTGAAGGAAACCCAGTCACTAGAAGAGGGCTGAAAACAAAGCTTTATGTTATGCCCTTTGCTCAGAAACCTAAAATGTTGTCTTTTATCACATCAAGTCATAAGCTCTTTTGCAAGGCCTGTGGTCCCCTTAATATAACATGTCTAATCACTACTCATTATTTCTAGATTCTTGTCTCTTAAGGTATGTGCTCCATGATTCCATCCTTCTCTGCATCTCTTCCTGCTCCTCGCTTTCCAGATGAGTAATGCCCATTCTTCTTCCCGCCATCGTGTCCCTAGCCAGCTTTCCAGGCCAAGTTCGCATCCTGTCTTTGCAATGGAGCTTTGGACCACCTCACTGATCTCAGGTATTTCTTCACTTCTTGATTCAAATCCCTGAATTTGTCAGTTGTCTCTTCTACAGTTACCTTTGTCTTCTTCTGGGCTTTCAAAACACTTTGCTTGTAATTCTGTAAAACTACTTGCCACATTGTACTGCAAGTATTGTTTATTTGTCATTTTCTCACCATCTTGTATATTCCTCATGAAAGAAGCTGTATTTTCTTAACTTTTATAATTTAAAAAGTATGAATCAACTTGATTTATAATAGATGCTTAACACACAATTGCTGAGTAAAATAGTAAATGATTCCCCAAAGCTATGCATGCATGTGTGTGTGCACATGTATGTGTATGATTTGTGTACATGACTCCTACTCTGCAAGTATAAGAGTTTATCTTGAGAATATACCTAAAAGTGAAATTTCTGAGTTATGCATATGAATCAGCTTCAATGTAAAATGCCAAACAGCTTTCCAAAATGGCTATATTTTATTCCCACCAGCACTGTGTAATAATTCTTGTAGATTCATTTTCTCTTTAACTTTGGAAATTATCATGTAGGTTAATATTTTGCTAACTAATATAAAAGGGTATCTCATTATGGGTTTAATTTTCATTTCCTTGATAACCTGATGTTGCAATCCTCTTCATATGTTAATTTATATCTTTATCCATTTTTCCATTACTCATTTTGTTTATGTATTTGCAAATTTCTTTTCATATTCTTTACACCAATTTCTTGTTGGTTATATGTATTGAAAATATTTTCTTCCTGTTTTTAACTTGTATTTTTACTTAAAGTTTCACTTATTAACATATTAATGTTAATATGGTCAAATCTATAAATATGTTATTTTATATTCAACACCTCTTGTGTTTTGTTTAAAAATCTTTTCCTACTCAAGATCTAAGAGGGCATAAGACTCAGACTTGGAAAACCTAGGTATGTGTTCATATTCTGCTATTTGTTTTCTGTGTGATCCTGGTAAAGTTATTTAATTTCCATAGCCCTCTAGTTTTTATTTTATAAACAGGAATATTATGATACTTGTACATAGGATTGTCTTAAAGATTAAGGGAACATGAGCTTTGTATATAAAGTGCTAAACAGATGTGAATTGTGATGAAGATTAGATTAGTTTTGTGCCAAGTGGGATGACATGGAATTTCCAAACTGAAAAGAATACCAAAACTGCCCAGTGCAGTGGCTCATACCTATAATCCCAGCCCTTTGGGAGGCCGAGGTAGGCATATTGCTTGAGCTCAGGAGGTCAAGACCAGCCCAGGCAACATGGTGAAACCCCATCTCTACCTAAAATACAAAAAATTAGCTGAGCTGTGGTCTCAGCTATTCCAGAGACTGAAGCAGGAGAATCACCTGAACCTGGGAGGCAAAGGTTGCAGTGAGCCGAGACCATGAGACTCTGTCTCAAAGAAATAAAAAAAGAGTTCTTTTCTTGACTCGTTTCTGCCATAGTCTTTCTGAAAATCCTCAGACAAGATTTTGAACCTTCATCAGTCACAGTTACCATCTGCAAAATGGCTGCAATATCTATCTCACTGTGATACAGTGAGCATGTGTAATGTTTAATACACAGGACTGGGACTAGGGTGAAGCAAAGGAATTTCTTACCTCAGGCGCACAATTTCAGGTGGTGCCAAAATACCTCAGTAATCAAGATAAACAATATTTCTTTCTTCACCTTTTATTTTAAGTTCAGGGGTACATGTGCAGGATGTGCAGGTTTGTTACATAGGTAAATGTGTGACGTAGTGGTTTGCTGCACAGATCATTCCATCACCTAGGTATTAGGCCAAGCATCCATTAGTTATTCTTCCCAAAGATCTCTTTCCCCCAGCCCCATGACAACAGGCCCCAGTGTGTGTTGTTACCTGCCGATGTGTCCGTGTGTTCTCATCATTCAGCTCCTACTTATAAGTGAGAACGTGTGGTGTTTGGTTTTCAGTTTCTGTGTTAGTTTGTTGACGATAATGGCTTCCAGCTTCATCCATGTCCCTGAAAAGGACATGATCTGATTCCTTTTTATGGCTATTCATGCATCTGTTATTTTTGGACTTTTTAATAATAGCCATTCTGGTCAGGAGACAACAAATGCTGGCAAGGCTGTAGAGAAATAGGAATAATTTTACACTGTTTGTGGGAGTGTAATTAGTTCAACCGTTGTGGAAGACAGTGTAGCAATTCCTCAAGGATCAAGAACCAGAAATACCATTTGACCCAGCAATCCTATTACTAGGTATATATCCAAAGGATTAGAAATCATTCTCCTATAAAGACACATGAACACATATGTTTACTGCAGCACTATTTACAATAGCAAAGACTTGGAACCAATACAAATGCCCATCAATAATAGACTGATAAAGAAATGTGGCACATATGTACCATGGAATAGTATGCAGCCGTAAAAAAAGAATGAGTTAATGTTCTTTGCAGGGACATGGATGAAGCTGGAAGCCATTATTCTCAGAAAACTAACACAAGAACAGAATACCAAACACCACATGTTCTCACTCATAAGTGGGGGATGAACAGTAAGAACACATGGACACAGTGACAGGAACATCACACACCATGGCCTGTCATTGGGTAGGGAACAAGGGGAAGGAGAGCATTAGGACAAACACCTAGTGCATGCAGGGCTTAAAATCTACATGACAGGTTGATAGGTGTAGCAAACCACCATGGCATATTTATACTTGTAACAAACCTGTATCTGCACATGTATCCCAGAACTTAAAGCAAAAAAAATAACAATAGCCATTCTGACTGATATGAGATGGCATCTCATTGTGGTTTTGATTTGATTTCTCTAATGATCAGTAATGTTGAGTTTTGTTTCATAAACTTGTTAGGCATGTATGTCTTCCTTTGAGAAGTGTCTGTCCATGCCCTTTTCCCACTTTTTAATAGCGTTGTTTTCTTGTAGTAAATTTGTTTAAATTCCTTGTAGATTCTGGATATTTGACATTTGTCAGATGGATAGATTGAAAATAATTTCACCCATTCTCTAGGTTATCTGCTCACTCTGATGATAGTTTCTTTTGCTGTGCAGCAGCTCTTTAGTTTAATTGGATCCCACTTGTCAATTTTTGCTTTTGTCACTATTGCTTTTGGTGTTTTCATCACAAAATCTTTGCCTGTGGCTATGTCCTGAATAGTATTGCCTTGGTTTTCTTCTAGGGTTTTTATAGTTTTGAGTTTTATATTTAAGTTTTTAATCCATCTTGAGTTAATTTTTGTATATGGTGTAAGGAAGGGGTCTAGTTTCAATTTTCTGCATATGTCTAGCCAGTTCTTCCAGCACCATTTATTAAATAAAGAATCCTTTCCTCATTGCATGTTTTTGTCAAGTTTGCTGAAGATCAGATGGTTATGGGTATGGAATCTTACTTCTGAGCTCTCTATTCTGTTCCATTGGTCTACGTATCTGTTCTTATAACACTACCATGTTGTTTTGGTTACTGTAGGCTTGTAGTATAGTTTGAAACCAGGTAGCATGATGCCTCCAGCTTTGTTCTTTTTGCTTAGAATTGTCTTGGCAAGCTATTCAGGCTCTATTTTTTTTTTTTTTTGGTTCCACGCAAATTTTAAAATAGTTTTTTTCTAATTCTGTAGAGAATGTCAATAATAGATAATTGGGAATAGCATTAAATCTATAACTTACTTTGGGCAGTATGGCAATTTTCACAATATTGATTCTTCCTACCCATGAGCATGGAAGGTTTTTCCATTTGTTTGTGTCATTTTTGACTTCTTTCAGCCATGGTGTGTAGTTCTCCTTGAAGAGGTCCTTCACTTACCTTGTTAGCTGTATTTCTAGGTATTTTATTCTTTTTGAAGTAATTGTAAATGGGAGTTTATTCATGATTTGGCTCTCTGCTTGTCTATTGTTGGTGTATAGGAATGCTAGTGATTTTTACACATTGATTTCATATCCTGAGACTTTGCTGAAGTTGCTTATCAGTTAAAGAAGCTTTGAGGCTGAGACAAGAAGTTTTCTATATATAGGACCATGACATCTGCAAACAAAGATGGTTTGACTTCTTTCCTTTCTATTTGAATATCCTTTATTTCTTTCTCTTTCCTGATTGCCATGGCCAGATCTTCCATAACTATGTCCAATGGGTGTGGAGAGAGAGGGTATCCTTGACTTGTGCTGGTTTTCAAGGGGAATGCTTCCAGTATTGGCCCATTCAATATGACATTGGCTGTGGGTTGTCATATATGGCTTTTATTATGTTGAGATATGTTTCTTCAATACCTAGTTTATTAAGAGATTTTAACATGAAGGAATGTTGAATTTTATCAAATGCCTTTTCTGAATCTATTCAAATAATCATGTGATTTTTGTCTTTAGTTCTACTTATGTGATGAATCACATTTGCTGATTTGCATATGTTGAACCAACCTTGTATCCTGGGGATGAAGCCAACTTGAATGGTGGAGGGTAAGCTTTTGGATGTGTTGCTGAACTCTGTGTGCCAGTATTTCATTAAGGCTTTTTGCATCAGTGTTCATCAGAGATATTGGCCTGAACATTTCTTTCGTTGTTGTATCTCTGCCCAGTTTTGGTATACAGATGATGCTGGCTTCAAAGAATGAGTTAGAAAGGAGTCCCTTCTTTTCAATTTTTTGGAATAGTTTCACTAGAAATGGTACCAGCTCTTCTTTGTACCTCTGGTAGAATGCACCTGTGCATCCATCTGGTTCTAGGTTTTTTTTTTTTTTTTTTTTTTTTTTTTTTTTTTTTTTTTTTTTTTTTGTGGCTGGTAGGCTGTTTATTACTGCCTCAATTTCAGAACTCATTATTAGTCTATTTAGGGATTAAATTTCTTCGTGGTCAGTCTTGGGAGGGTGTATGTGTCCAGAAATTTATCCATTTCTTCTAAGTTTTCTAGTTTATTTCCATAGAAGTATTTATAGTATTCTCTGATGGTTGTTTGTATTTCTGTGGGATCAGTGGTGATATCCCCACTTATCATTTCTGATTGTGTTTATTTGATTCTTCTCTCTTTTTTCTTTATTAGTCTAAGGAACACTGTATCTATTTTTTAAACCTTTTTCAAAAAACCAGCTTCTGGATTTGTTGATTTTTTTTTTATCTCTGTGTGTCTCTATCTCCTTCACTTCAGCTCTGATCTTGGTTATTTCCTGCCTTCTGCTAGCTTTGTGGTTTGTTTGCTCTTGGCTCACTAGTTCTTTTTGTTGTGACATTATACTGCTAAATTAAGATCTTTCTAGCTTTTCAATGCAGTATTAAGATTCCCTCTTAATACTGCTTTAGCTGTATCCCACAGATTCTAGTAGGTTATCTCTTTGTTCTCACTACTTTCAAAGTACTTCTTGATTTCTGTCTTCATTTTATTATTTACTCAGGAGTCATTCAGGAGCAGGATTCAATTTTCAAGTAGTGTATGATTTTGAGTGAATTTCTTAATCTTGAGTTCTAATTTGATTGTGTTGTGGTCTAAGAGACTGTTATGATGTCATTTCTTTTACATTTGCTGTGGGGTGTTTTACTTCCCATATGTGGGAAGTAAAGATCAATTTTAGAGTATGCGCTGTGTGGCAATGAGAAGAATGTATATTCTGTTGCTTTGAGTGGAGAGTTCCGTATTCATCTATCAGGTCTGCTTGATCCAGAGCTGAATTCAGGTCCTGAATATCTTTGTTAATTTTCTGCCTTGATGACCTGTCTAATATTGTCAGTAGGGTATTAATGTCTCTCACTATTATTGTGTGTGAGTCTAAGTCTCTTTGTAGGTCTCTAAGAATTTGTTTTATGAATCTGGGTGCTCCTGTATTGGGTGCATATATGCTTAGGATAGTTAGCTCTTCTTGTTAAATTGAACACTTTATCATTAGGTAATGCCCTTCTTTGTCTTTTTTGTCTTTTTTTTTTTCTTGTTGCCCAGGCAGAAGAGCAATGGCATGATTTTGTCTCACTGCAATCTCCATCTCTCAGGTTAAAGCTATTCTCCTGCCTCAGCCTCCTGAGTAGCTGGGATTACAGGTGCCCACCACAATGCCTGGCTATTTTTTTTTTTGTATTTTTTTAGTAGAGATGTGGTTTCATCATGTTGGTCAGGCTGGTCTCAAACTCCTGACATCAGGTGATCCACCTGCCTTGGCTTCCCAAAGTGCTGGGATTACAGGCATGCCTGGCCTCTTTTCATCTTTGTTAGTTTAAGTCTGTTTTATTAGAAACTAGAATTGTGACCCCTGCTTTTTTCTGTTTTCTATTTTCTTGGTAAATTTTCTTCCATCCCTTTATTTTTGAATCTATATTAGGAAAAACAACATTTTAAAGTAGTATATTTTAAAAATCAAAATTAGTGCAAAAAGACAATAATGATCCAAATATCAAAAACAGCATTTTATTCTTAAAAGAGTATTTGTTTCCCTAGACTTGAGAAATTATTAGTTAACACAATTAATTATTTTAGAATCACCAACAGTGGAACTAGACATGGAGTGGGGGAAGAGTCATCATTTGCAGCTTTTTAAGAGCACTTGCCCATGCTTGATCTTTATTCTTTTCAGCAACAATAGATGGTGAGTGGTAGCTGCTCAGATGGCAGGTGACTGTGTCTTGAAAGATTTGGAAGCCTGTTTCCAGCTGATTGTTTATTTTCACTATTCGTAAGTTACTGTCTTAATCACAGCTGACTGATCTCAGCTGACTGGAGCAATGCTGCATTCTTTGGCCCCGTACATAGTCCCCCACAAAGCTGATGTTAATAGAAAAGGTGTCACTTTCCCAGGAACTGCTGAAGCCTCCCTCTGCCTAGGAATCAGCAAGGCCAGCAAAGGAGCTGTCTCACAAACAGAGAGCTTCTAGCACATGGTAAATTATAAACTGAAACTCTCACCTAGCCATTGAGAGAACTAGCGGGAGGAGAGGAATAGTCTGGGGAGTGGGGATTGTTAACAATTTATAAACACTCACCATGTTACAGGTCTACATCCCTGGAATTCTCTGATAAGTAATAAGCTGGACGTGATTTATGCTTTGGAAACACCTCATGATGAGATTTACTGAAGAGGCAGAAAAGACTCCCAGATTTTTTATGCACATTCAGTGGTATGATAGGGGAGGATAAATGTACTGTATATAATAGTCTAACATACCCTCTGTTTTTACTGTTGTGAATATTGACTTCCAAATGGATTTAATCAAAATCAATAACAAAATGTACAGTAATGAAGTAATGTAAAGTGCAGTAATGTATAGGCCAAGAGGTTGAATATGGAATATATTAACAGAAAAGCATCTTTACAATAATAACTCATCCCTCTTTTATAATCTTTCTTTACCTGATATAAGACAAAAAGAAGGAGAGGCGAAGCTCCAGAGCTAGATCACAAAATGGGTTCTTTAAAAAACTTGTAAAATTATCTACTTAGCAAATTTAGTGACACAGGATTGGATTATAGTTGAAAAGACAAAATAAATGCATCTGTTTACAAAAGGTCAACCAGAAGGTTGACCTAGATGTAGATGGTCCAAGCTTTGTCCTTTCAAGTTGGCTTATAAAGGGTAATAAAATACTTTTAATAAAACTCTAATAATTTTCTAAAAGCTTAATAATCCAAAAGGCTTTACATATTTTTGCAGCATATACATGCATCCTAAAGCTAAATGGCAAAGGGCAAAATTGTTACGATTTGTCTATTTATTAAATTTATAACCTGAGAGGCCAAAGAGAGAAATGTATTATCATGAACTAGCCAGAAAGGCCCAGGGTGATTTTTGAATAATCAATATTTCCCAATATACACTATGGCTTTAAAACAGAGTAAAAATAACTGACACTGGCATTCATTAGAAATCTGTTTTTGTTTTTTTTTTTTAAGAAAGCTTAATGATTTGCTATTAAAGACTAACTATAATACATAGATTCCAAAGAGTATTTTGCCAAGAAAGTATAGCATTCCCATCATGTAGAAAATAAAATTGAAGTGTTAGAATGTTAAGAGGTCTCATCATAAATCATTGAAGTCTTTTACTTGTTTATCATTTCTATTTTGTTCTTTACAACTTCAGTTTACTTTTCCCTTCTCATTTTTGGCTGTTACACCTCAATTAACCTTTGCGTTACTATCTGCATTCCCTCATTTCCTTCCTTCTCTACACTGTTTCTCCATTTTGTCCTCATCTGGGCATCTTTACACTGTCTAGAGAAGCTTTAAAAGAGGAAAGAATGAAAGTAACTGAGAGAAAACAACCAACTTTTAATAATGGTTTGGGCAGCCGATTTAAAGCAAAATATACTATTTTAAAAATACCTACTTTTGAAAGGGAGTAAAGAAGAAAAGAAGGGGGAGAGGGAGTCAGAGAAGACAAAAAAATGAAAGTAGGAAGTAAGGAAGGAAAGAAGGAAGGAAAGGAGGGAAGGAGGGAGGGAAAAAGGTGGGATGGTGGGAGGGAGAGAGGGGATATTAAAAGGGAGGAGGAAATAAATAACTACTCATGTTTGCTAGCACAGTCCTGCAATGATAAATGTGAACTTCCAAATGCCATTTCTGTGTAATGCCTGAGCATTACTGGGGACAAGCACTGACATACACAAACGTTATTAGAATCTGAGCAGCAATAGTGCTGTAAGGGTAAGAATTCAGAAATCAGGCACAGAGCAACTCAGGTCTAGTGGCATTTCCCACTCATCCTCAGGGGACTCCACCATAGCTGAAGTAATAGAAGTCAAAACTTCAATCAGGCCCTTATTAGTTACTTTCCACACAGGATATGAGGTACCATTGTTGGTGGCAAACAAGAGCTATTGCAGCTTAGAATTGACAATGCTTTTTTAAAAGCTATCTTTGACTGCTCAATATAAGGTTAGGAGCAGGTCATGTACCAGGGTTTTTACCAAATTAATGCTATCATGGGAATTACACTTAAATGGAATTCTTTCTATCTAAACAATTCCATCTAGTTTCATCACTGCTTTTTCTCTCCCCATCCCTTCCTATATAAAATAATTCAGAGGAGTACACATCTGGAATAATATATAAAGAATCAAGTTATCAAACAAGCCAAGATTTACCACCAGGCCCTGTGCCCTCGCTCTAAGTCATCAAGAAAACGAAAGTCTCAAACAGCCAATAATTTTTTTTTGACAGGTTTAAAATTATCTTTGACATTCTGCTTCTTGGTATACAATCTTTATTCAAATGACCAAAAAAAATTTAAAGAGGCTCTTCCTTTTGAGAATCATTTCCTTCATTATATTTTTCATTTAAACATCATGTTGGTATGTTTAAGAGAAGGCTTCCTAAATCAACTATAAAATAAATGTAGGAATCTAAATCTAAATCTAATAACTACACTTATTTTTCCTCACTGAAAGGCAAGATGCTCTTCCTTATAGCATTTTCTTTCCAATACTAACTATTCTCTTGTAGAATATTTCTGTAACAAAGAATCATATTGTCATCACTGCGCTAGTCCAATAAAAGAAAACTTCATTATACCTATATCTGCTCACGCATAGTGATTTGGATATTTAGAGCTGTTTGTTTTCAGTAGTTGAGAGAGTCAGCAATAATTCTGTAAGCATTTATATGCCGTCATACCATGTGTGTATGTGAGACAGGGCATTGAGGTGAGGAATAATTCAGAAAAGTAGGCTCTAAAATGACTCCAATAGGCAGAGTAAAAAGCGACAACGGTTAAAAGACATGCTATTGAGTTGATAGAAGCCCCTGAATTCTGAAATGTGAGATTTCATATCACAAAATTATATTGAGCTATTATGGATTCTTCAACCAAAAAGTGATGAGATGAAGCTATGTTTCAGGAAGATGTATATATTGTGGCTGCTTGGCAATTGGAGGAGGGGAGGGAAAGATAAGGGAACAGACTTTGGATGGAAGAAAGAATAGAAGCCATGGACACATTTAAGATACTGCGAAAATAATCTCTAGTAAGGCAAAAAGGGCCTAAACTACAGTGAAGAGAGAAGGGGTGAGAAAGCAAGGTCAAAGGGAAATGTCATTATTTTATTACAAGGATTTGCAGGTATAAATGGTCAATTACAAAAAATGAATCTCAAATTGTGATTTCAAAGCACCAGGAGAAGGAGAATATCCCTCGTACTCCTGACAGGAAAATAGGGTCAGCAGAAAGCACTGATCTGGAAATTAGGAAGCAGGAAAGGCAGAGGAATTAAGAGGTTAAATGTTTCAGTAACTGTTAAATCTGAAAGGGTGAAATTACAGCCACCTAGATAAATTTAATTCACACATGGAAATATCACGTATGGTTTAGAAATAAAGATTTAAATGGATGTTTTAAGCAATCAGTATGGAGATGATAACTGAGGTCTCAAGAATGACTAAAACGTCCCATGCAGAAAACACAGACAGGCAGAAGGCCAAGGGCTTGACCTTGGAGGAAATTTGATCATGAAATATGAGATGTGAATCACAGAGAGAGAGAGAGAGAGGAAAAAACTCAGATGGGAGGAAGGGAAAGGTCCTAGGTGTGTTGGAATAATTCCAAGAACCTTACTAGGAAGCAGAAGACAGGTTCTAGTTTTAGTTGTGTCACTTTCTAACGGTCATGTGATTGAGTTGCATGATTGTGCTGCACTTCTGTAAAATAAAGGATATAGAGGAGTTCTGTTTCTGCTTAGGATATAGAAAGCTAAAAGGAGTGTCACTCCCACCCTAACAGCAAAGAAACGCCAGATAGACTACAAAACCATGACTTTTCTTGAAGCCTTGGAAGAGCTGATGCTGCAGAGTAACCAAGCAGCCTGAATTGCAATGATGAGTAGGCACCTCCAAGAAGAGATAGGCTATGCAGATGGGTTCAGCATGGCAGGAAGATCACTAGCCACTGTACAAGGAAGTAAAAAGAAATCTGCTAAAATTCTCATAAATGCTAAAGACCAAATGTGGGCTAATGTGACCATGTAAAACTTTCATGAGCCCCCAAACACAAATTAAGTTTTACAGGCCATTTTCCATAGCCCTCCACTGAGTGCTAATAAGATTGAGTACAGGGTAAGAAATGAAAGAAAGCACCCTGAGTGGTGCAGCTATGCAAGAAGGGATAAACTGCCACTGTAGGAATACATAAGCTCTGTTCTTCTATGGAGAACCTTTTCTTGTATGAGGCAAAGCCATAATCCACTAGGATGGGACACCACCCCTGTCTTTTTCAGCACACAGGTAAACATCCATTAGAAGGCGGGGGGGGAACCACTATTCCAGGAGGAAGAGCAGGAAAGATACCTGAGTCCAGAATGCCCTACCAATATCATCAGATGTCTCTTACTGCTGTCCCACATAAGAACCACCCTACCGTATAAAACCTGCTACAGATACAAGACAGAGTTTGGCTGCTACAGGAAGGAAAGACATAGGTAATGAGAAAGCTAAACCCATGTGACACAGGCTCTGATTAAGAAACTTGACCAGGATAATAGCAAACTTTCTGCCCTCTGCCATCAACCTAGCAAATACTGAGTGAAAAGCAACAGCAACCTACCACTGGAGGAGGGGCAGGAGCATGAAGAGCTATCCCCTGTGCTATATAGGTGTGCAGGGATGGCTAAAAGTGGAAGATGAAGTGCTAGCACTGAAAAAAATAACCTCTGCCTCCCCAGCTTCCAATCTATGTACAAGGTAACAGCAGCTCAATGCTAGAGGTTGAGCAACAACAAAACCAAACCCTACTCAACTTCTCCCTACACCACCCCAACACACACACACACACACAGATGGTTTGGCAGAAGAAGAGGTGAGACCACTTCCAGGAATAAATATATCTTCCTGTGCCTCTACTGTTCTACAATGAATATAGCAATTAATTTAAAAAATGATGAGATGCATTAAAAGGCAAGAAAAGCAATCAATTGTCAAATGCCAAAGAAATGAACACAGCCAAATTCAGAGATCACCCAGATATTGGATCAGAAGAGAAGTTTAACATTACTGGGATAAATATTGTAAAGAATCTACTAGAAATATACATGAATATACGAGAGAATTTTAACAGATTCACCATAAGAAAGAGAAATAGAGAAGAATTATATTAACAGGCTTACAGTAGACTGGACATAGCTGAGGAAAAATTTGATTAACTTAGAGACAGGTGAGTAGAAATTAGCCCAGCTGAAACACAAAGAGAAAAATGAGTGAAAAGACAGAACAGAGAATCCAGGAGTTGTGAACAATATTAAACAGTCTAACATATTTATAATTGAAGTCTCAGAGGAAGAAGACAAAGAGAACAGGGCAGAAGAAATATGTAAAGATAACTTCTGGCTGATAATTTTCCAAAAATTAAAATATTAAACTAAAGATCCAAGAACCCCAGAGAATCCAAAACAAAAACAAAAACAAAAAAATCCATGTGCATATTCAAACTGTTTAAAATTAAAGATAAAGAGAAAATCTCGAAGACACTCAGAGAAAGAAACATTATATACAGAGATGCAAGCATAAGAATTACAGCATACTTATTAGAAATTATATAAGAAAAAAACCAGTGACATGACATCTTTAAAAGTATTGAAAGAAAAGAAAAAAAACCTGTCAACCCAGAATACCCTATCCTGTGGAAATGCCTTTGAAAAATGAGGGCTTCATAAATGAAAATAAAGACTTTTTATGACAAACAAAATATGAGATAATTCATTACAGACGGACCTGTACTATAAGAAAAATGTAAGAGAAGTTCTTGAGGAAGAGGGAGTGATAAAAGGAAGAAACTTGAATGTATATAAAGAAATAAAGAGCTCTAGATGGTAAAAATGAAGACAAATATACAAGATTTTTTCTTATTTTAATCATTCTTAAAGTGAATTGATGTTCTAATGCAAAAATAATAACATATTGTGGGGTTTATAACATATGTAAGTTAAATGTATGACAACAACAGGGCGAAAGACGTGACACAGAGTTGGAAGTATACTAGCTTAAGGCTCTTAAACTACACAAGAATTGGTATAACATTATTTAAAGGCGGAACTTGATACATTAAAGATGTCAATTATACACCTTAGGGGGTAGTCACTATTGATAAGAAATTAAATAAATAAATAGTGAAGACAAAATGAAATAAAAAATAAGTAATCCCAAAGCAGACAGGAACAAACAAATAATGAAGAGAAAGAAATTGTATATTTAAATCCAACCATGTTAAAAATTACACTAAACTTAAATGCTCTAAACACCCAATTAAAAGAAACAGGTTGCTAGATTGGTTAAGAAAGTAAGAAGTCCACTTCAAATATAAAGGGGTATATTAAAATATAGCGGTTGGAAAAGATCCGCAGTCCTCATCTTAAAATCTCTGGACCATTAGAAGTTTACGTTGAATGGAAAAAAAAAAGTTTTTCCAGCTATTTTCCATAGCTCACAAAGTTAGACTTTTACTAGCTTTTTACTGCCCTGAGGGTGAGGCACATCAGTGGGAAATGATATTGAACTCTTTCCAAAATATCCATGGTGTATTTACGTAGCTTCATGTACCTAATTTCACTTTATGCTACCTCTTTAATTTAAAAACTGCTTACTCTTTTAATTTATTCAACAAGTTTTTAAGTGCCTTCAATGAAACGGACACTGTTCTAAGAAATGACTGGAATTGTTGAAGTAGTTATGGAGCAGAACACAAGCAAATGGTCAGATGATGACCAAGAATAACATTATTGTCACCATCTTTAACTAGCTAACCTACTGAAACCTATCTATTCAATTTAAGATTTTTCTATTAAATAGCATATGCTAGAGTTAAAAACAGAAATAAGATTCAGTCTTTGTCCTCAAGGCACTCATATCTAGCTCATATCAGTGTGACCAATGAAGGTATCAATGATCATCCAGGCACTTCTTTAAACACATTAATTTCTGTGAAGGCCCTTTGTAAACTGCAAATAACAGCTAACATTAAGCACATTAATGTACTTAATATAAACTTGCAATTGTGCTACATGCTTTATGTGAATTAGCCCCAGTGGGCAAATATACTATCTATTATAAGCTATTATTGTGCTATTAAAATTTGGTGCCAATGAAGCTCAGCTTGTAGGTCTGCAGCAGACTTATCAGTGCTTGCTTCCACGGCCACTGATTGGTTAGCAATCTTATAAATACACACACCTGTCCAAATCTGTGTGGGGCTGGATCAGAGTAATGCCATCCCCATGGATGTTAAACAACTGTTGTCAGAAGAAAAACAAATCATGGTCTCCAACAACTGAGGTACTAAAGACACTAAAGTCCAAGCACAATCCCCAATTCACCCACAGGATGTCTGCGAAGTTCATTTGCAAATCAAAGGTTAATTATCAGACAGTTAGAGTCCCTGCCAGATCACAGTACTAGGGGCATTATTAGGGGTTGAATTGTAATGCTTGTGATGGTTAATTCTGTGTGTCAATTTGCCTGAGCTAAGGGATGCTGAGAGCTGGTAAACAATTATTTCTGAGTGTAACTTTAAGGGTGTTACTGGAAGACATCAGCATTTGCATCAGTGGATTGAATAAAGGAGATCTGTCCTAACCAGTATTGGCAGCATATTCAATTCATTGAGAACCCAATGAATGTAAGATTAAAATATATGACAACAAAACAAGAAGGACAAAAAGGCAGACTAATCGCACTGGGGCGTCCAACTTCTCCTGCCCTTGGACATCAGAGCCTTCGGTTCTCTGGCCTATGGCCTACAGGACTAACATCACCCCCACCCCCACCATCACCCCTACTGCAGTTCTCAGGCCTTTGGCTTCAGGCTGGGAGTTATACCATCAGTACTCCTGGTTCTCAGACCTTCAGAGTCAGGCTGAATTATGCTCTTGGATTTCCTGGCTCTCCAGCTTACAGATGGCATATCATTGCACTTCTCAGCCTCCATCACGACATGAACCAATTCACATAATAAATTCCTCAAATTTATGTGTGTACCTTATTGGTTCTGTTTCTCTAGAGAACCCTGACTAATACATATTCATATATTAAAGTCCTAACACCCAGGAACTCAGAATTGACCTTATTTGGAAATAGAGTTGCTGTAGGTATAATTAAGAAGAGGTCATACAGGAGCAGAATGGGCCCTAATCCAATATGACAGGCATCCTTATAAGAAATGGGAAATTTGGACAGAGATATGCACACAGGGAGAAAGCCATGTGACCATGAAGGAAGAGATAGGGGTGATGCTCTTGCAAGCCAAGAAACACCAAGAATCATCAGTCAATACCCAGAAGCTAGGAGAGCAGCATGGAACAGATTATTTCCTCACACCCCTTATGAGAAAAGAACCTTATTGACACCTTGGTCTTGGACTTCTAGGCTTCAGAATTAGAAGACAATAAAATTATTTTGTTTAAGCCACTTGGTTTGCGATATTTTGTAATGGCCACTCTAGAAAGCTAATACAGATGCTCCTCGATTTACAATAGGATTACATCCGGACAAACCCCCGAAATATTATAAGTCAAAATGTATTTAATACACCTTACCTACCAAACATCATAGCTTAGCCTAGCCTACCTTAAATGTGCTCATAACATTTACTTTAGATTGCACTTGGACAAAATCACCTAATACAAAACCTATTTTAAAATAAAGTATTGACTATCTCATGTATCAAATACTGAACTAAAAATGAAGAACAGAATGGTTGCATGGGTACACAATGCACAATTTCTACTAGATGTGTATCACTTTGGTACCACCATAAAATCAAAAAATTCTAAGTTGAACCATCATAAATTGGAGACCATCTGTACAACCATTAAGGAAATCATAGAGGTAGACTCATTAATTCATTCATTGAAAACATTTTTTCAAAACCTACTATGTGAAGTGAATATAGTAATAAACAGAGGAAATAAAGTCCCTGCCTTCAAAGAATTTCTGTCTTGGTTTTAGGAGACAGACAAGAAAACAAATGAATAAATTGTATCTCAAGCAGTGGTATGTGCTTGAAATAAAATAAAGCAGGATAAAGGACTAGAGAGTGTCAAGGAGACTGAGAAACGCTCATCTGAGGAGGTGCCTTTGAGCAGAAACCTAAAGAAGTGAAGGCATGAGCCAGGTGATTTCATGGTGAAACAGGGCTCCAGGCTGAGCGAGCAGAAAAGGGGTTAAGGCAGAAACTTACATGGCATGTTTCAAGAAACAGAAAGAAGACCAGAGTATGTAGAGCAGAGTAAGCAGAGTGGAAATGAGGTCTGAGAGGCAGGGGGTAAAATCACATGGGACCTGTCAGAACTTTGAATTTTATTGTAAGTGTGATAGGAAGTGTTGGAGAGTAATGAGAAATTATGTAAGTCTGAAAACCTGTGGCTTTCATAGGAAGGTTAAACTTTAGAGGAGGGAAAATGCTAAAGTAGGAAGATCCTTTCTGAGTCTCTGCAGTTGCTCAAGCAGAGGTGTTATTTTCTTGGGCTAAGGTGGAGCAGAAGTGGTCATACAAAGGATGCATTTGGACAGAATCTCTGACAGCCTATGCTAGCTATAAAGATGTTAGTAAAGGAGCAAAACTCTGCCTCCATGAGAATAATTTCCAGCCTGAAATGGAAAACATGACTCTAACTAGATTTCAAAGACCAGAAAGTAGCTGACTGTATAGTATGGTTAGGCACAAAATGACTGTAAATATTTTTAAATTCCACAGGACATTGCAAATGTATTTAAATGGTAGAATCCCAACAGAAAGTGCATTATAACAGAGAACATATTTGCACCTTTCCATTCTTCAAATTGTGTGTGTGTGTGTGTGTGTGTGTTTCCACCCAGGGTGCTCTCCCTAGTGAGAGCCATTGGTTGAATCGTTTTGAAAGTGCTTGCCTTTCATCACACGCAAAATAAATCAAAAACTGTGGTCACAGCTTTTGCAAGGATTGGTTCAATTGTGAAAAAGAATATGTTTGATCTGTAGAGGCTCTCCAGGGGAAAATGGTTTGAGTGAAAGAGCAGCATTTTATTTCCTAAAAACAAATGCTTCATATTCCTTCATCCATAAAGGCTGGATCTGCACGTGCGGAGGTGCTGAAAGAAGGGGGAATCACAGCATTATTGAGATCACGGAGGGATGATTCTTGCCTGAATTATTCATATTAAATATCTAACCTGAGCAAGTGGCCAAGATTATTGTCCTACTTTCACTTCACCAATTTTTATTTTCCTAGGAAACTACTAGCAATCTTCAGACACTGTTAAGATACATTTATCAAGTGTTATATGTTTAAGTTTAGTTAATTTTCATAATTCTGGATATTAAATGAGAATGGCTATGAAAATCAACTATTTTCTAAATGCCAATCCAGCATTTTCCCATGTGGAACAATGTTTGTTCATGATTAGATTTGTAGCTTTTGTTTACTTCTTTAATCAATGCAGTTTCAATCAAATAATTCTAATCAACTTTGCTTCCTAATTTGATGAATTATACTAATAAACTCCAATTCTCACTAAGAAAATGTAGATTTACAATCAATCCCTCTTCATTTGAAAAAGATACTTCCACTGTTTCCAAAATTATCTAATCTCATTTTTTTTTCCAGAGGTTTTGACTAAACTAAATTTTCTGTTGGAAAATACCCAAGAAGCTAAGGTTTTATGTCTCTGTAGGTGGTGCCAGATGTTTTTCATTGGTTACTATGAGAGCTATTAAATAAGTGATAGCCTCTCAAATTTCATTAATGTCAGATGATGGAAGAAGTACATCATTTTAGGTTGTTTGCCTTGAAGAGTAGAAATATTCTGGGACTAGATCCTGACATACCACAAGGCATGAGTCTTGAGCTCTCTATTCCATGGGAACATTTCAATACTCCACCCTAACAACCTAATTTCATATTTGGAATTAGGTTAACATAAAACAGGTCTTGACATAAAACAGTCAAGAGCTGCTGACATCCTTAGATGTCACCCCTCAGGCTGCTTGCTGCTGCTCACACTGTTGGCTTCCCAATAGACATCACCAACTAAATGCTTAATCAAACAAATCTCCCCATTGGGTTCAATTTACATCCTACTATATGCAGCACGCTGTGATAAATACTATTGGCAATATTCTCATGAATAAGATAAAGTGCTCACAACCTGGGGGGATCCTAGATTTGTATTTAACTTGCATGATCCTAGATTGTGTATTTGTCTTCAATAGTTACAAAGCTGTGAAGAAGCTTTTTGAAAGAAGGGAGGGAGCAAGGACCTTCAGAGTCACCTTCTGATCACAGTATTCCCATTGAGGGCATTTTATTAACCATGGAATTATTCAATATACTTGTAATATATAGATCTGTGTGTGTGTGTGTGTGTGTGTGTGTTTATGTGATATATATATATATATCACAGAGGGCATTTTCTTAATGATGGAATTCTTCAATCTAGTGATATCATATATAAATATATATATATGTATATATGAGACACAGAGCTCCTAAAGCTTTTATAATTTCTTGAGAAACAGGGGGTGCTGGATGTATATTTTGCTCTAATGAGGTGACTCTTGGTGGACTCCTGGATGAAAGTTGATCACCAGAAGGACCAGGCCATGATTGGAAGCTTGGAACTTTCAGCCCCACCCTCCATCCTCCAGAAAGAGAGGAGATTGTATTAATAAGTAATTATACCCATGTGATGAAGCCTGCATAAAAATTCTTGAACTATGGAATTGGAGACTTCTGGGTTGCTGAACACAGGGAGATCTTGACAGGGTGGCATGCTTAGAGAGGACATGGAAACTCCATATGCCTTCCCCCATTCCTTGCCCTATGCATAGCTTCCATCTGTATGGAAGCTATATCCTTTTATAATAAACCAATAATCTAGTAAGCAAACTGCTTTCCTGAGTTCTGTGAGCTGTTCCAGTGAATGATAAAACCTGAGTGGAGGTTGTAAAAACAGATCTTTTGTGGTCATACCTAGCAGAAGTTGTGGGTAACCTGGGAACTCACCGCTTGCAACTGGCATCTGAAGTAGGGGCAGTCTTGTAGGACTAACTCCTTAAATAGTGGGATCTGTGCTAACACTGGGAAGTTAGTGCCAGAATTAATTTTTAGTACACCCAGTTGGTGTTGGAGAACTGATTGGTGTCAATGGGAGGGGAAGACCCTACACAATTTGTGGCCAGAAGTTTTGTATGTGAATAAAAAGGAAATGAGAATTTTTCCCTATATAAACTCCAAGAAGCACAAACTTACAGGAAAAGCCACATTGCTCAGTGACTTTCTAGCTCTCATCATCTTTAATGAAAAAAACAACAACAATTTGACAGTATATGCCATGTTTATAAGTTTGAGCAGGTCTTGAAAGGTACTTAGCTCAATTTTCTTATATTACAGATGAAAGAACTGATGCTCAGAGAGGATACGTGGCTTGTCTTAGGTCATCCACCCTACTAGAGGCAGACGGAGAATTAGAACTTGGTTCAATGAGTCTTATTCCCAAATACTCTGCCTCCCTTCCTCTCTGGCTAGTTGGATAAAGAGACAGAACATGATTCATATTTAAGCTCCAGGAAAAAAGTGGTGGAAATCAGAGAAGATATATTGGTAAAAGTTACCATCATAATATTAGAATTCAACTTCTTCAAGGTGAGAGATGTGAAGCTTATGCTGAGTTCACCTCACTGACATCCTTCCTTTTCTGCTGGAAGATTACTGACTCACTGCTCTCAATCACAGAGACCCAGATTAATATGAATGCATGAGAGAAGAAGATCTGTGTGGGAACATTATCAATCTGGGGAAAATGTCCAAGAGCACCAGTATAGCTTAGTGGAGAGGAACACGTACTCTGTTTTTCAGCTGCATGGGGTCAAAACCCAGCTTTATCACTTACTGTGTTGACTTGGATGAATTATTTAACCTCTCTGTATTTTAGTTCTTTGTCTACAAAATTATGAGAGTATCTATCTCACTGCATTATTATTAAGATCAAGTAATTGATATTTACATAGTGCCTAGATTTGCCTAGCACATACCTATCTACATACTTATTAAACATTAGTGCAATGATAAAAATGTTCAATCTATCCAAGATATAAACCAGAATACACAGAGACATGTCTTGTCTAAAAGTGATTTCATCTGTGTTTTTTGTAGAAGCCAAATTTTAAAGTTAGAAGGTTCTGTTGAAAATTTGTAATCTAGTTATTTGTATACTGTTCATTAACATTTCAACTTTAGCTAAAGGTGGTATCACAACATTCAGATGTAGGGCATTGGATACATTTGGTTTTTTTTTATTAATAATCACTGCAGATTGGTATTTCCCACATTGTGTTTTATGGAACATGAATCTCCTTAAAATCTAAATATGAGTCAAATGTACTGAAAGTCTTCCCTAGTCAATAACATCGGGAAGCACTGGGATAAACAGAATTTAATAGATTTCTTTGCTACAGAATTGTTAAGAGCCTATATTATGCTAATATGAATTTTTAATTCTATTTATTAAGGTGAGAAGTAAATTTTTACTAAATGTAAATTGAAAAGAAGAGCAGCTAAATACAAATATGCTTTACAATATTTTAGAGTAATAGCCTTTCAAGAGGTCATTTCTGTAGGCACTGTTTCTAATAGAGATTTTACAGTATATATCTATATGATCATTGATAGCTGACCATCCCTGTTTCTACAATTTGGTCTCCAGTTAATGCCCAGTGAAAAGTCCACAAAAGAAACAAACATAATTTTAATTTCTTAAAAGGAGAGCCCATATAAAATTTTGATAGACTGCTCAGCAAACTAATATGCCTGCTGTTAAAAGTCAATGAGAGACTTTTGGGTAGAACACACTTTCAGATGACCTAAGGTGTTTGATTCTTGACAAGTTCATTGCTATGAACATTTCAGAAAGATCAGAGCCCAGGAATCATAATAAGATTTAAACCATCGTCTTAGTAAATTGCCCTCCCGCTAAAGTACATCCTTCCTGCTTGAAAAGGCTCTGGCGAGTTATGACCAAAAGGATTACCAGGCTTGCACTGAAGAAAAGACTACAGCCCACAAAATGTGAGATAATTATATCAGAGATATAGGAAACAGTCATCCTATAGGCCAGTAGAGTGGCTAACTCATCTCTAATTATTATGCCATGAGCAGCTGAGCATACTAACCTACCTGCCTTCAGTTATTGACTGCATTTAGAACATCTCACAGCAAGTGGTTGAAACAACTGGAAAGTTATAAGACTGAAATGTCATAAATTTTCGAGTGTTACATTCTACATTTCATATGCTATACTTTCTAGTTGACCGAGTCAGATGTTTTAATTGTTTATTTCTGGTAAATTTTTATCACACTAAAACTTAGAATAACAAAGCCAAGGTCAAGATGCCAGTGCCTAAATAAGACATAGCATCTACAGAAGGCCTGTTGTCATTTAAAAGGATGATGTCTAACCCGTATCATGGAACCTACGTGTTTGTGCCCATCTGCTGTTGCCAACTGATAGTCAGTGTTGGAATTTATTTGAAAAAGAGTTTGAACAGAGTCACGAAAGTTTTCAGTTCAACCTCACAGAAGTTAAACACATTTGGGGTTGTTAGGGAGAAAGTTTCTAAGAAGTGGGTGAAAAGCCTGAGAAATCCATGTTATGAATCCTGATGTGTTTTAGCCTGCTCTGGAATGAAGCTTTCATTGGCAGCTGGAAAAACATTCACTTGTGCATGAAGTATTTTTGTCCTTAGCTGCACTGAGCCAAGTAGATGAATGAATGTTTGTAAACATTTATTTCCTTGTTATTCTTTATCTAGGAGTACCCAACATTGGAAGCACAAGGTGTGTATGAATATATGATTGGAGGAAGATCTTTAGTGAGTAGGACCGTGGAAAACCCCACTGGCTCCAAACTTTTTTTTTTCATATTTCAGTAATTTATTTTAAGTCAAAATTCACAAGAGAACATTAAATTATGATAAGAATGTTCATTCACTGGGAACTTATAAACTTCAGGACATTACTTTTCTCAAACACATAAAGCATACATCAACAGAATTGAAGCAAAAATAGACAGCAATATAATAATGGTAGAGTACTTCAATATCCTACTTTCAGTAATGAGTAATAAAGCAATACAGAATATTAATAAGGGAACAAAAAACATGAATGCACTATAAAACAATTACACCTAACAAGTGTATACAGACAACAGAATACACATTCTTTTTGATAGTTCATGAAACATTTTCCTGGAGGCACAAGCTGAAGCTCCAAGCTTTGTAGACTGAGGCACATGTTAGAACGGTCTTCCCTCTCCTCAGCTACCACCTATACCAGTCTGCTTCTCCTACTCCAGACATCATGACCTCTCACCAAGCACAAACCCATTAATCCTAGGAGAGTCTCTCTAACATTGTCCTCTGGAATTATATTACTAGCACATTCTAGTAGAGCAAATAAAATCTAGTTACCATAATAATGGTGTTTTTAAAGAGTTAAAGATATAAACATACTCTTTCAGGGACATGTCTCTTCTATGTATAAAGGGGTGCTTGTCCTTGCAAGTTTCCATTTTAAGGCATATTAAATTTTATCACTAAATCAACTAGAAATAAAATGTGTAACTGGTAGCAGAATTTCAGGCTGTGACAGAATTCCCAAAGGATTCCAATGTCCTTTCAAAAATTAAATACAATAATGGAAGATAAACTGTGTAAAATGCCAGCACTTTTCTTCCCCATAACCTCTGTTTGTGTACTAAGCCAAGAGGTCCCACCGCCAATCATATCTAGGAAAGAAATAGTACAGAGAGTGCTTTTGATATCATTCATGCATTTATTAGATCTCATTTTTCCGATTTCATTTTGAGTTTGATGTGAATTCACTGCACATATATTGCTACATAAAATATACATTACTTCTCTCATTATGGTATAGGTAAAGTGTTGGCAATCCAGGAAATACTGGATAGATTAAAACAAAATTGTTAATTTTATGAAATATGAATTAGTACATTCAATAAATAGTACAGTCGACAATAGTACATTTGATGCATTTTCCAACTAAGTCTGAAGTAATATGTATATCTTACATCTTTTACTTTGAAAAATGACCGAAAACTTTATTTGATGTGAATATTGTATTTTTTCCCTAAATACATTTCTAATGTGCTCTCAGTTCAGTGTTCCAATATGACTAGGGAAATCCTTTACTTCTTTATTTTTTCAAAGGACTATAATTTAAACCCCTTTTCTGCTCAGCTTCAGAAAAATATTTATGGCTGGATTTTAAATGCCTGAACAAAGACCTTTAAAATGAAATTTCTACTGCAAAAAAAAAGTCCATTGATACCACAGCATAAATACCATTATTAGGATAATGAGAAGAATGTTCAATTTCCAAGAAAGACCAGTATAGTAACTACTCTCCCCTCCCATGAAAATGAGAGAGGTAAACGTGGGGCAACTCCAAATCTAAACGTCAAGATAAAGAAATTAATTTCTCTATTCCTGTAAACAGAATGATTAAGCAAAAAGCAGTTGTTTCAATGCAGGAGATGTTTTCCTCCAGAAATCGGGAAAGCACAAAGAAAATCTAGAACTTCGTTGTATCCATGAACATGTTCAAAAATATCATAAAGGACAATTTGCTTGGGACACTGGGCCCAGGATTTGTCAATCTCCCTGACAGCTACTTGGCAGGAAAATGAGATTGACCTCCATGATGTCAACTTCCAAAGTTATTATTTCTACTCTATGTATCACAAATTTCCTTAAGAACCAGCCTGGGGGAAAAAAAAAAAAAACAGCTCCAATTCTAACCTCTGTGGTTATGCCCATAAATCTGAAAAGCTATTTATTAAGCTATTTATTAGTTTCATGCAGATATCAGTTTCATGCAGATATCATTCTTTTTTTTTTTTTCTTTTGAGATAGAGTCTTGTACTGTTGCTGGGGCTGGAGTGCAATGGCGCAATCTTGGCTCACAGCAACCTCTGCGTCCCAAGTTCCAGCGATTCTCCTGCCTCAGCCTCCTAATTAGCTGGGATTACAGGTGCCCACCACCATGCCCGGCTAATTTTTTGTATTTTTAGTAGAGACAGGGTTTCACTATGTTGGCCAGGCTGGTCTCGAACACCTGACCTCATGATCTGCCTGCCTCGGTCTCCCTAAGCGCTGGGATTACCGGCGTGAGCCACCACGCCCAGCCCTGCATATACCATTCTTAATGTTCACAGATTTGCTATCCACTGAAGAAAGTAGCATGTCTCTTACGTGCCCAATATGACTTTTGTAAGGCTGTATAGGGCTTTCATAGTTACAGTGACACTTAAATCTAAACACTCAGTTCAAATGTTTCTTGAAACAAATTATTTTCCTACAGAGACTGGAAGCATGTTGTGTTATTCATAAATTTAGAGTTCCTCCTCACTCAGTCCCATATTTTCCACAATTACCTCTCAGATGGTTTCTCTCAAGCATGCAACCCAATACATACAACACTCATACGTGTACCCTGAAAAGTTCTATCCCTCATTGAAACAGGGACAAGGACAAGGGAAAGAGCTAACATATGTTGCCCATCCTCTAAGTGCTAAGCATCATGCCAGGTGCTTTATTTATTCCATGTCATTTTATGCTCACAACAGTACCATAGAGTGAGAGTAGATATTCTTATTCCTGCTTCCAAGTTATGAAACAAAGGCTTGAGCACTTCATCCAAATTCCACAGCCATAGGTAATGAAACCAGGATAGAAACCTAGGCCAGTTGAATATTCAATTTCTCCACAGGACCACTAATTTTAAACAATTGAAAACTAAAAGTCTCCCTCCTTTACCTCTTTTCCACTATGCCTTCTTCTTCCTCCCTCTTTGGAAGCACGGTCATATGCAACCTCTTTCTTGAGAAGCCTTAATAGTTTCTTACATAGACTTGCTTTATGTAATGTCAACTTTTCAACCATGTGATATTAATTCCCTCAAATTTTTTATTTGATAGTGACTCCTGTGAATCCTCTGATCATGCCTTAGTCCAATTCTACAATTATTCCGACCCTTTCTGTTATTAATAGATAGTTCAAGGAAGCTTCAACCTTTACTCTCAGATCCAGTTTAAAGCTCAAGTCTACACAGACCATACCTGTGACTCCAGGAGAGAAATGGATTTACTACCAAGGCCCAATATTCCTCTCTGAGTCGCCAACCCTGTGCTTCCACTAAAGTGGGAAAGGCAGAAATCTCTGGTTCACTCTCCTTCCCAGGGCCAGGACCAAGAGGGCACCAGCCCTGCACTTGCCCAGCCCTGGGAGTGAGCCTCTCCTGGAATGTTGTACCCTGGGGCCCCCCTTGCTGCAGCCTCATCCCAGCCCTGCTCAGGCTGTTTCCATTTGAGGTTGGGGGCCTCTACTATATGGTGGTCTCCACTGGGAGATGCACATGATTATCTGCAGGCAATGTCTGGTTTTCCCTGGGGCACCCTCTTTACTGAGGCTTTCTGGAGGAACAGCAGCTTCCCCCCGCTCCCCATATTTTAAATAGATCCTCTGTTAGGTGTCCCGTTATTTTGCCTGGAACCTACATGGACTCCTGCCTCCAACTTCATCCTCCTGTGTGCCTCAGAAACCACAGGGTTTCCTTATGTCCTCGTGAAGGGCTACAACTAACAAAGATGGCACAAGCATGGCCCCCATCCTCTTCACAGCCACTAAAACACAGTCCCTTTAGAACCTGCTGGTGCAGACTCCTGGACCCGGCTTCCCACCTCCCCAACATTTGCATCAGCTCTAGATTAAAACTAGCAAACTTCAGGGAACATATATCAGACTCTTCCTAAAATCCTGTCCCCATAGTGTTCCGGCTTCTGGTTGCCAATTTCAGAGAATGATTTTCTATACCTAATTAAGTTACTACATCCTACAGCAGGTGTAGTTTCAGAAGCCAGGAAATCTCCTTTTAAAAAGCCTCTAGCAAAGGTCCCAGCTTTAAAAGTATTAGCATCACTAAAGCCATCACTGAGCATGCAAAACCTTCCAGACTCTACAGGCTTCCATCCCAGCAGCGAGAAATGCTAGATGCCCACATCCTGACCTTGAGCTACTTGCCTGGCTGGGATTTTTTTTTCCCACTATCTTTGGAAGCACTAAGCTATTTCTGAACCCTCGTTTCTTTTCTGATTGCTTACCAGGCAATAACTCTCCAGGTTCTCCACTTGCCCTAGAAACAGAAAGAATCACTCCAGAAGGTCAAGAGGCAAAAGTAGCACCAATGAGAAGCAGCACAAGAGGCTTTCCACAGCCATAGACAGCATTGCCCACATTGGCTGGGCTCACAGCCATGCATTCCCACAACCCCCAATGTGTTGTGTGTGTGTTGCCTTGAGCCCTGGGGTGATGGGGCCCAGAATCAGAGGCCCTTGGGGTCTCTTGGTTCAGCCTCCCAGCTGACAAGATTGACATCCGACCTCAGAGTCTGGGACCCTCTTAGGTGGTAGATGGAGGACTCAACTCCCTGGGAAGTCTCCCTAGAGAAGGCAAAGATTTGCAAGCCGTGCTCCCCAGAGTCCTGAGGGCTAGTGACAGGGCTGAGAGGAAGCAGGAAAATAGCTTCCTTTTGATAAGTTTTATGTAATGAATTTGAGTGACAATTGAATATAGAGAAAAGGTTCCAAGCCTTAAAAAATGAAAAGAGGATAGGGTTTAGTTTCAGGAAAAAAAAGGGGGTTTCAAGTCCTAGCTATGTTCTTTACTAGTGGTTGACTCTGAGATTAATGCCTCTAGACTCAGTTCCTCATTTATAAAATGGGGGAAACAATAGCTGCCCAACTGACTTCAAAATAGTAATTAACATGAAATATAGGAAATTGTTTATGTTACCTGGAACACGGGAAGGTCCTTTTTGTTAAATTCTCTCCTTTCATCTTTATGACCACACTATAATCTAAGTGCCATTGACCTCCACTTTGCATATTGAAAAAAATATGAGTTTGGAGAGGTCAGTAAATTTCTTATGGTCACACAGTGATTGATCCAAGATTTGCTCTCAGTTCTGACTCCTGCTTCTCTTCAGAGCAGAGGACTGAGCTATGCTTCACATTTGTTGTATTTATTCAACCTCAAAATAAAATGGTCACTTCGACTGCAGAAGGCATTGTCAAATCAGAGACAGTCCGAGGAGGCTGCAGACAAACCCCGGGCCAGAACTCACACTTAAGTGCTAAGACTGTAAGTAGAGCCAGTGTTTTGAGGTTGATGCTGCCACTGTTATTCCCCACTGTTGCCCACACCACTGTTCTTGTACTGTTAACAGAAATGCTAACGACCATAATGGCTGCTGTTCATTGAGTCAATGCACTGGGCTCATTGCTTGACATATATTATCGCATTTAATCAACTCAACTCACTCCTTCCAACACTTTTTTTTAAGTAGTCACTTTTTTATTATTTCTATTTTATAGATGAGGAAAATTCTACACAATGAATTTGCATAACATTCCCCAAGATCAGCTGGCTGGTCATATTACACATGCCATTGCTGCAGCGGTGAGTATATCTCTCTGTTGCCACCACTAATTCAGCTACCACCAGCACCACGGCTCCTGACAACACTGCCATTGCTGCTGCTTCAGGGTTGTCAAAGCTCTGTTTCATCTTCTGGCCTCCAAAAGGAAAAACTGTTCTCCTCAGTTTTATAAAGCCATCCTTTGAGGAACATGGGGCAAGCCCTAGAGGACATTTAAGGAAGATACCCACTAACCCTAAATTGTGCCTTCATGTTATTCAAGTGTTTTGCTATTCCCCAGGTGGCCAGGCAGTGTGGCCAAGGTAAAAAGGTAGTTAATGACATCCCAGGAAAGAGAGCAGTGCATGAGTGGAAGTCACTGAGAACAGACAACAGGCACACCGGACTCAAGTCATACTTCATTTACTTACAGCAAAAGGAGAGTGTGCACAGGATCCAGCACCTTGCAATGCATCAGTTCCCTGTAGCCAGCAGAGCCACTCTGCAGCTGCCTCAGGGAGTGCAGCTGCATGTACCCCATGTGTGCTGCAGTAGAAGAACCCCAAACCCTCCCCTGCCGAGTTTGAAATACAGAAAGCTGGGCGCATGCCTGAAGGCCACTGAGTCCAAAATAGAAAGATATTTTCATACAAGGTGGTAAGTTTAGCACAGGCTATATGGACCTTTAACTCTTGGTAAGGAAGTTGTCCAGAACGACGGCCCATTCTTACGTAGCCGAATGAGAGTGGAAAGATTGTGTGCACAGGTCTGCCTCTTCCAACACCAGACGTATTCACCCTCTCCTCTCTATCCACCTCGGGAACACCTCAGGGGCTATGGTACCTGTTGTTCCTTTTATTTATTTATTTTTAGAATAATAATCGTCATCATGATGAATGTTTATTGAATACTTTCTGCGTCTTGGATATATATGGAGTGTAAAACCATACGTCATCTTACGATGATGTATGACAACTCTGAAATATTCACAATAATAATTCCCAATTTACAGATGAGGAGACAGAGACACAGGGAGGTTAACAACATACGTGTTGATACAGTGAGTTAGTGGGAGAGCCAGTTTTCAAAGCCAGGATATTAGACGCCAAAGTGAAGGCTTTTAACTATGAAATATGCCACCCAACATCTGTCTATTGTCCCCAGTAGTCCATTCCCTTCCTCTCAAGAGTGGAATACAGAACATGTTTTGTAAGCTCTTGGAAGTAGACAAGAAAAAAATCATTTCACCACATTGCCACCTTTTAATGTGGTTTTCTTTGTGCTTTTCTTGCATTCATTTCTTTCTCCTCTGTAAAATATTTAAAGCATACACATTCTTTTTGAGCTTACTGTATCTTCACAAAACCACATAAAGAATAACAATGCTTGGGATGGGATCCAAGATGGTCGTTTAGGAACAGCTCAGGATTGCAGCTCCCAGTGAAAGCGCAGAGGGTGAGTGGACGCTGCGTTTTCGTTGCCCACAGACTAGGAAATTCCTGGGTGGAGGTGCTCCACAGTCGCCAGCGCGGCTGTTTCGGCCAGCGCGGCTGTGCCGGCCAGCACCGCTGCTTTGCCCCGCGAGGCTGCTTTGTCGGCGCCCCGGAGCCGCGGTTCTCCGTACAAAATACACCGGTCCGGGTGCCCTTTTGGCTGGCGATTGGAGCCACGGGAAGTCGCCCATACACCGGCTCAAAAAGGGGACTGAGCAGAGAACCAGGACAGTAGATTCCAGGGCAAAAAAAAAAAAAAAAAAAAAAAAGCGCCACAAACCTCAGTGCCGCTGTTTAAGCCAGCGCAGTGAGTGGCCGCAGGGGAAAACAAACAGACCCCGGCGCCTCTTCAACAGGCGACTGGAACACCAACTTAAAAAAGGCTCTGAGGCAGGGAGCCGGGCGATCAGGCTCGGCTGTCCCTACCCCCACAAAACAACAGCAACCAGAAACTCTGGATTGAGAGTTTCACAGCAAGAGCAGCTGAACCCAGGACGGTCCAGCTCTGTGGGGGAGGTACGTCCGCCATTACCGAGGCAGCCCGCCATTGCCAAGGCAACCCGCCATTGCTGAGGCAGCCCACCATTGCCAAGGCAACCCGCCACAGCAGAGACTCCGTCCCAACAGAGGCGGGCCACCATCGCCAAAGCAGTTCTAACTACACCCATATAAACAGGACTGCAGGGAAGTTCACTCATCAGCGGGGCGGAGCCCACAGCAGCTCAGCAAAGCTGCTATAGGCCGACAGTGACTAGGCTGCCTCCTTGCTGGGCTGGGCAGGTCAGAAGGAAAAAAAAAAAAAAAAAAGAAGGCGGCAGCATAACAGAAACTCATAAATAAAGCCCTAAATCCCTGGGACAGAGCACCTGGGAACAAAAAGCAGTTCATGAGTTCTGCTGCAGCAGACCTAAAAGTACCTGCCCAGCAGCTCTGAATGAACAACAACAGAGCTCGCAGCTCACCATTTGAGCTCCTATAAAGAAGAGACCGTCTCCTCAAGCAGCTCCCTGACCCCTATATATCCAAAAAGACACCTCATAAAAGAGAGATCAGATTGACACTAGGCGGGTATCCTTCTGGGACAAAGATAGCAGAAGAAGAAAACTAGTAACAACCCTTGCTGTTCAGCAGCTGCTACAGGTGAACCCCAGGCAAGCAGGGCCTGGAGTGAACCTCAGCAGACCTACAGCAGAGGGGCCAGACTGTCAGAAGGAAAACCAAGAAACAGAAATAACCTCATCATCAACAAACAGAACGTCAATCTGAAAGATTTGAGACCCAATCTGAAAGCCAGCAACTACAAAGTCGACAGGTGGATAAATCCTAAAAGATGGGAAGAAACCAGCGCAAAAAGGATGAAAACACCCGAAACCAGAACACCTCTCCTCCTAAAAGGGATCACAACTCCTCACCAGCAAGGGAACAAGGTTGGATGGAGAACGAGTGTGATGAAATGACAGAATCAGACTTCAGAAGGTGGGTAGTAAGAAACTTCTGTGAACTTAAAGAACATGTTCTAACCAAATGCAAAGAAACTAAGAACCTTGAAAAAAGATTTGACGAAATGCTAACGAGAATGGACAAAATAGAAAGGAATATAAGTGAATTGATGGAGCTGAAAAACGCAACACGAGAACTTCGTGAAGCATGCACAAGTATCAACAGCCGAATGGACCAAGCAGAAGAAAGGATATCAGAGGTCGAAGATCAACTAAATGAAATAAAACGGGAAGGCAAGACTGGAGAAAAAAGGGTAAAAAGGAATGAACAAAGTCTCCAAGAAATGTGGGACTATGTGAAAAGACCTAATCTACGTTTGATAGGCGTACCCGAATGCAACGAAGAGAATGAATCCAAGCTGGAAAATACTCTTCAGGATATTATCCAGGAAAATTTCCCCAACCTAGCAAGGCGGGCAAACATTCAAGTCCAGGAAATACAGAGAACACCACAAAGATATTCGTCAAGAAGAGCAACCCCAAGGCACATAATCGTCAGATTCACCAGGGTCGAAATGAAGGAGAAAATACTAAGGGCAGCCAGACAGAAAGGTCGGGTTACCCATAAAGGGAAGCCCATCAGACTCACAGCGGATCTCTCAGCAGAAACCCTACAAGCCAGAAGAGAATGGGGGCCAATATTCAACATCCTTAAAGAAAAGAACTTTCAACCCAGAATCTCCTATCCAGCCAAACTAAGCTTCATAAGTGAAGGAAAAATAAAATCCTTTGGGAACATGCAAGTACTCAGAGATTTCGTCACCACCAGGCCAGCTCTACAAGAACTCCTGAAAGAGGCTCTACACATATAAAGGAACAACAAGTACCAGCTCAACTAAAGGGCAAAACAGCCAGCTAGCACCAAAATGGCAGTATCAAATTCACACATAACAATATTAACCCTAAATGTAAATGGACTAAATGCCCCAATCAAAAGACACAGACTGGCAAATTGGATAAAAAGACAAAACCCATCAGTGTGCTGTATCCAGGAAACGCATCTCACATGCAAGGATACACAAAGGCTCAAAATAAAGGGATGGAGGAAGATTTACCAAGCAAATGGAGAGCAAAAAAAAGCAGGAGCTGCAATTCTCATCTCTGATAAATTAGACTTTAAAGCAACAAAGATCACAAGAGACAAAGAAGGACATTACATAATGGTAAAAGGATCAATGCAACAAGAAGAGCTAACGATCCTAAATATATATGCACCCAATACAGGAGCACTCAGATACATAAGGCAAGTTCTTAATGACGTACAAAGAGACTTAGACTCCCACACAATAATAGTGGGAGACTTTAACACCCCATTGTCAACATTAGACAGATCAACCAGACAGAAAAATTAACAAGGATATCCAGGACTTGAACTCAGACCTGGACCAAGCAAACCTAATAGACATTTACAGAACTCTCCACCCTAAATTCACAGAATATACATTCTTCTCAACATCACATCACACCTACTCTAAAATTGACCACATAATTGGGAGTAAATCACTCCTCAGCAAATGCAAAAGAACGGAAATCGTAACAAACAGTCTCTCAGACCACAGTGCAATCAAGTTAGAACTCAGAATTCAAAAACTAACTCAGAACCACACAGTTTCATGGAAACTGAACAACTTGCTCTTGAATGTTGACTGGATAAACAATGAAATGAAGGTAGAAATAAAGATGTTCTTTGAAACCAACGAGAATGAAGACGCAACATACCAGAATCTCTGAGACACATTTAAAGTAGTCTCTAGAGGAAAATATATAGCAATAAGTGCCCACATGAGAAGCAAGGAGAGATCAAAAATTGACACCCTATCGTCAAAACTGAAAGAGCTAGAGGAGCAACATCAAAAAAACTCAAAGTCTAGCAGAAGACAAGAAATAGCTAAGATCAGAGCAGAACTGAAGGAGATAGAGACACAAAAAACCCTTCAAAAAATCAATAAATCCAGGAGCTGGTTCTTTGAAAAGATCAACAAAATAGACAGACCACTAGCCAGATTAACAAAAAAGAAAAGAGCGAATAACCAAATTGATGCAATAAAAAACGATAAAGGGGATATCACCACAGATTCCACAGAAATTCAAACCATCATCAGAGATTATTACAAACAACTCTATGCACACAAACTAATAAACCTGGAAGAAATGGATAAATTCCTGGACACTTGCCTCCTGCCAAGCCTAAACCAGGAAGAAGCCGAAACCCTGAACAGACCCATAACAAGGTCTGAAGTTGAGGCAGCAATGAAGAGCTTACCACCCAAAAAAAGCCCAGGTCCGGATGGGTTCACAGCTGAATTCTACCAGACATACAAAGAGGAGCTGGTACCATTCCTTCTGAAACTATTCCAAACAATACAAAAAGAGGGAATTCTTCCCAAATCATTTTATGACACCAACATCATCCTGATTCCAAAACCTGGCAGAGACTCAACAAGAAAAGAAAACTACAGGCCAATATCCATGATGAACATAGGTGCAAAAATCTTCAATAAAATACTAACAAGCCGATTGCAACAGCACATCAAAAAGCTTATCCACCATGATCAAGTAGGCTTCATCCCGGGGATGCAAGGCTGGTTCAACATACACAAGTCTATAAACGTAATTCACCACATAAACAGAACCAAAGACAAAAACCACATGATTATCTCAATTGATGCAGAGAAGGCCTTTGACAAAATTCAACAGCCCTTTATGCTAAAAACACTCAATAAGCTAGGTATTGATGGAACGTATCTCAAAATACTAAAAGCTATTTATGACAAACCAACAGCCAATATCATACTGAATGGGCAAAAACTGGAAGCATTCCCCTTGAAATGTGGCACCAGACAAGGATGCCCACTCTCACCACTGCTATTCAATATAGTATTAGAAGTTCTAGCCAGAGCAATCAGGCAAGAAAAAGAAATAAAGGGCATTCAAATAGGAAAGGAGGAAGTCAAATTGTCTCTATTTGCAAACGACATGATTGTATATCTAGAAGACCCCATCGTCTCAGCCCCAAACCTCCTGAAACTGATAAGCAAGTTCAGCAAAGTCTCAGGATACAAAATCAATGTGCAAAAATCACATGCATTCCTATACACCAATAACAGACTTAAAGAGAGCCAAATCAAGAACAAACTTCCATTCACAATTGCCACAAAGAGAATAAAATACCTAGGAATACAACTAACAAGGAATGTAAAGGACCTCTTCAAGGAGAACTACAAGCCACTGCTCAATGAAATAAGAGAGGACACAAACAGATGGAGAAACATCCCATGTTCATGGTTAGGAAGAATCAATATCGTGAAAATGGCCATACTGCCCAAAGTAATTTACAGATTCAATGCTATCCCCATCAAGCTACCAATGACCTTCTTTGCAGAACTGGAAAAAACCACCTTAAACTTCATATGGAACCAAAAGACAGCCCGCATAGCCAAGTCAATTCTAAGCAAAAACAACAAAGCGGGGGGCATCACACTACCAGACTTCAAACTATACTACAAGGCTACAGTAATCAAAACAGCATGGCACTGGTACCAAAACAGAGATATAGACCAATGGAACAGAACAGAGGTCTCGGAGGCAACACAACATATCTACAACCATCTGATCTTTGACAAACCAGTCAAAAACAAGCAATGGGGAAAGGATTCCCTGTTCAATAAATGGTGTTGGGAAAGCTGGCTAGCCATGTGCAGAAAGCAGAAACTGGACCCCTTCCTGACACCTTACACTAAAATTAACTCCAGATGGATTAAAGACTTAAACATAAGACCTAACACCATAAAAACCCTAGAAGAAAATCTAGGCAAAACCATTCAGGACGTAGGTGTAGGCAAGGACTTCACGACCAAAACACCAAAAGCATTGACAACAAAAGCCAAAATAGACAAATGGGACCTAATCAAACTCCACAGCTTCTGCACAGCAAAAGAAACAATCATTAGAGTGAATCGGCAACCAACAGATTGGGAAAAAATTTTTGCAGTTTACCCATCTGACAAAGGGCTGATATCCAAAATTTACAAAGAACTAAAGCAGATTTACAAGAAAAAAACTAACAAGCCCATTCAAAAGTGGGCAAAGGATATGAACAGACACTTTACAAAGGAAGACATAAGTGAGGCCAACAAACATATGAAAAAATGCTCATCATCACTGGTCATCAGAGAAATGCAAATCAAAACTACATTGAGATACTATCTCACGCCAGTTAGAATGGCAATCATTAAAAAATCTGGAGACAACAGATGCTGGAGAGGATGTGGAGAAATAGGAACACTTTTGCACTGTTGGTGGGAGTGTAAATTAGTTCAACCATTGTGGAAGACAGTGTGGCGATTCCTCAAAGACCTAGAAATAGAAATTCCATTTGACCCAGCAATCCCATTACTGGGTATATATCCAAAGGATTACAAATCGTTCTACTATAAGGACACGTGTACACGAATGTTCATTGCAGCACTGTTTACAATAGCAAAGACCTGGAAACAACCCAAATGCCCATCGACGATAGACTGGACAGGGAAAATGTGGCACATATACACCATGGAATATTATGCAGTCATAAAAAACGATGAGTTTGGGTCCTTTGTAGGGACATGGATGAACCTGGAAACCATCATTCTCAGCAAACTGACAGAAGAGCAGAAGATCAAACACCGCATGGTCTCACTCATAGGCGGGTGTTGAACGATGAGAACACTTGGACACAGGGAGGGGAGCACTACACACTGGGGTCAGTTGGGGGGAAATAGGGGAGGGAGGGTGGGGGGTGGGAAGCTGGGGAGAGATAGCAAGGGGAGAAATGCCAGATGTAGGTGATGGGGAGGAAGGCAGCAAATCACACTGCCACGTGTGTTCCTATGCAACAATTTTGCATGTTCTTCACATGTACCCCAAAACCTAAAATGCAATAAAATAAATAAATGGGAAAAAAAAAGAATAACAATGCTTTATAATTCTGATGGCAATAATAATATTAATAAATGAATTTCCATTTGTTTCTTTGATCAACTAATCAACATATCCATTGAACCCTGCATCAGGCATCAGGGTGTATACTTTGGAGGTTATGAAAATGTTTCAGAAGCAGGCCCTATTCTTAAAAGTCGCCAATTCTATGGGAAAGAGAAGGCCCAAAAAACATGGGCTTTAAATATCGTTGGTATGGATATCCAGATTTTCCTCCTGAAATGACACAAACATCCTTTGTCACTGGCCATCTGATACGTCTTCGTGCAATACCAAATGCAGACCATATCAGGTAGGATTGGCTATGTAATTTTCAGGGTTCAGTGTAAAATGAAACTGTGGGGCATCTTCTTGAAAAATTAATAAGAATTTCAAGATGGGACAAAAGCTCTTTAAACCAAGCAAGAGGCCCTTCTAAGGGCAGGGCCCTGTGGAATTGCATGAGTCACATACACATGAGGCTGGCCCTGAGATCAGGTCACTGCTTTGTGTTCAGTCCCAATGCTGGTTCTGCTTCTATGTCATTCATTGTGACCATCCCCCAAGCCAACTCCTTTTCCTGTGCCAGCTGCCTGCCTCAATAGTTCCTATAGGCCACGTTTGCTCCTTCCATGTCCTACTGAGTCCCTGTCCCAACCTTTCTAATCAGGTATTTTCCGTATTCCATTCTTCTCTTCACAATTGTTTGAACAGGCAGCCCTGGTGGTCTCTTTCTCAGAGCTCAGTGTAATATACTCAGAGCTCCAGCCCTCAACCTTCTTCCTACCTGCAGGCCGCTTACCCCTTTTCTCCCTTGGCCAGGAGAGTGGGGTTGAAGTGAGAGTTGGTTATGGTAGGCACCTCTATTTTCATGCTTATCTGGCAGTTGTAATGCAATGCATTTTGTTCACCAGAAAGGAACCGCCAGTTATACAAGGTAGTTAGTGCTAGTGGTCAAATGAACAGTGCAACCAGTAGAGCCTACTGGTCTAAAAACCAAGCCAAAACAAAGACACACAGAGTTAGAAAATCATTGACAAAAATAAGCCACACATTATTGGAAAGGGGGAGGAAGACTGCACTGTGAATTCAAGAAATCTAAAAATTTTAATGGAAGAGCTATGGATTAAAAGTCTTAGTTTTACAAATTAGAATAGAATTATAGGTCTATCCTCTAAATCAATAGCAGAGAGCCTGTAAATCTCAAAAAATATTTTTCTGTATGAAATCATACCTTTTTTAAATTGCCTTCCAAAACCCAGATTCTATTATGTTTTTCTATCTTTATAAATTTTTTAAAGATCATTTAGAATAATTTCCACTATGCTCAATGCTTATACTTTTTTCATGAAAAAATGATAGATAATTTTATTGGTATACAGATCTAAACATATTGAAAATGTATTCTATATTATTATTTTTTTCATTGTGCTTTAGGTTCTGGAGTACATGTGCAGATCTTGCATAGGTACACACACGCCATTGTGGTTTGCTATCTCCATCCCCCCGTCACCTACATCAGGCATTTCTCCCAGTGTTATCCCTCCCCAACCTCCCTGCCCACCCCACTGTCCCTCCCCAGGCCCCCCGTTTGCTTTTTTAACTTGTCACTCTTTTTTCCTAATCTTTTAATTGGCTCCCTAGTTTCTTAACAGTTAATTAATTCATTGCAAAATAGCAGGTATACACTTTGATCTCAGGATGGTTTGGCTGCAAATACAATCCCCTAGCTGGAAATCTGCTGTCCAGTCTCTGAATCCCTTTGCCTCTTTCTCTGTATTTTGTTTGGCAATTAGTACTTTCCCCCTGGGTTTCAGGCTATAATTAGTATTCTCCTATCTTATCTTTCTTGCTAGTTAGTGTGCAAGTTCCCCAAGGACATTATTCGGATTTGGTTCAAATGTGTGTCCTACAAGCAGAAGGTAGTTTAAAAAGGCGGATGGCTTGGTTGTCTATCTGGTTGATTGGTTGGCTGACTGGAAGGAAGGGAAAAGAAAGGATTTTGGTTACATGTCCAGCTCTCAATGGGCTTTCTAAAAAATTGCTGTTCTTTCCAAGATCTTCCTCTCTCCTAATTTCTTATAGATCTATTAAGAAAATATCATCAAGGAAATCCCATTGCCTTCAATATTTTGATATTGAATCCAAATGCCATGAATATGACCAATGAATCAATGTTGCCTATTCATAAAAGTAACTACACCAGCAACCAGCAACATCTACCTAAGTATGCTAAAGTTGCTTTAAAAAGAATAAAGCCATGTGTATCTCAATAAAGCCTACATTTTCTTTTTCAAATGGAAAAGGATGAACTTGTACCTCTAAAATCAACAACATCCTAATACCAAACCAATTCTGATCTTTAAACTAAGATACAAATAATTTTAGAAAACAATTTTCTTCTTTGCCTGGGACAAAGTGTAATAAATATAGACCCCAACATATTTTAGATTTCATTCTTCTATCCATGCTTACATATCTCCCATCAGTGGTTCTTCCCAAAGTCCATGCAAAGAACTGAAGCAAAGTGTGTCTCCTCTGCCTGGGCTGTGCTTTTAAATCACTGATTTATGTTCTAAGGCCCCAAAGACAGCGTTTTACATAGTACCATGCTAGCTAGCAGCCAGAGTCCCGAAGGTGAGTGTATCATTTGAAAGGGTTTTAATGCAGTGGGGGGAGAAGCACTACCACCCGGTAATCACATGATCAGCACACCTAAATGGACAGCCTCAGCCTGCATATTTTAACCTGCAGCTGGCGATGCAGCTCTGTTTGCACAATGCTGTCCTGTGGCAGAATTACACAGCTCACCATGGCTGCAGCCAGATAATTATTATTGATTCGCTCTCAAACTGTCAATCTGGGGACAGCTCTGAGGCAGTCAGTGATGGACAGAAGGAGGATTGGACAGCCACCATCCAAGGAAGAAACTTCATCTTGAAAATGAACTTAGATGAGATGGTGCCGGTGGATAAGGGTAATTGATGATTGTTTCAAAGTGGAGGAAGGGGAAGAAGGTAAGATCGAAAAAAAAAAAAAAGCCTTCTTGGCATTCATCTTAGTGTCCTTAATGGAATGTACTAAAGGCTCTCCATAAACTCCGTGAAGTTTCGTGTGGTTTTGTCCAACAAACCTATAATTTTTAACATAGCATGATAATCAAAATATAAAACAGTTTCCAAATAACAAAATGCTATACAATTTAGGTGTTTTCTTGATTACCTTAGAATTTAGACATTTTTGAGGATGTAGGCATGTTGATTATTTTTAAATGTGTTGAAGTATGTATTTGTATAGTCATTTTACCTTTTCAAAATACTTCATCCACCTATTTCACCCTTTGACAAATATATATTAAGCTCTTAATATTTACAAGGCAATTGCGTCATCTCAACCACCATAGGTAAACAAATACCAGTTGACAATTTGATGGATGAGTACACTGAAGCTCAGAGCAGCTAAGTGACTTGGCTAAACTCACAAAACTCTTTACAGATTGAGCTAGACATAGACCCCACACATTCTGTCTCTTAGACCCTTGTTCTTCCCCTAATAGTCATTCCCATTCATCAAATGGCTATCCTAAACCAAGCACTAGGCAAAACATTCTGTGTAGATCATCTCATTTTAAATTCACAACACCAAGGTGGTTCACAGGAACCCTTTTTTATGAGAAAAATGAAACTCAGTAATTTTGGGATTTGTCTAAAGTCACTCAGGAGTCTCAGCCGGGATTTGAATCCCACTCTCCCTAGTGTGGTGGCTAAAGCAAAGGAATGGTGTACAAGTATTAGAGCTACTTTGGCAGCTACTAAAGAGAAAGAGTAGCACTGAATTTGAACAATAACATATTAAGCCACAGTCCTGTGTAGGAAGTGCCTCTCCTGCCAGCAGAGAATAATATGGTTTCCATTATATCCTGCTTCAACCCCTCAAAGACCCAGAAGCCATTAAAAAATTCTCACTGGAAGGCAGTGATGCTGGACCTCTTATTTTTTCCTGTAGAAGTGCAGTGGGTCGGCAGTCCTGGCCTGTGGAAACCAGTGGTCACACTGATCTGGACAGGACTGGACACCAGCTCCATGGCTATGTTCCATGTGATTCTCCCTCTGTCTGTCCTCATTTGAGACATGACCGATGTGTGTTGATTGCCTGTGACATTGCTTTATACACTCATTTCCAGGCCTGGGGTGGTGTCATGCCAGGGCACCTTCGATTATCTTAAGGAATCACCTCAAAATGCTTTTTAAAAAGGAAGTATTGTCAGTTCATTTTCATTTTAAAAAAGAAAAATAAGTTCCAGAGAATTATCTTATTAGGAGAACATAGTCTAAAAATCAGACCAAAACAAAGACACACGGAGTTAGAAAATCATTGATGAAAATAAGCCACACGTTATTGGAAAGGGGGAGGTTGATATTATACATATTCCAAGATGCTTGAATCAAATATCCTAATTTTTGGCTAAAGGGAAAGCAAATTGCAATCTGTTCCCTGCAGTTTAACCTGTCACGTATTAGGTTTCTGGTCACTTGTAGCATTCACACATTCAAGCTTTGGCTCTTCTTAAATTAGATAATTATTTTCTTCTTCTTCTTTTTTTTTTTTTTTTCTTAAAACAGAATCTCACTCCGTCACCCAAATCCATCTCAGGTCACTGCAACCTCCAACTCCCAGGCTCAAGCGATTCTCCTGTCTCAGCCTCCCGAGAAGCTGAGATTACAACCACATGCCACCATGCCCAGCTAATTTTTGTATTTTTTTAAGTAGATATGGAGTTTCACCATGTTGGCAAGGCTGGTCTTGAACTCCTGACCTTAAGAGATCTGACCGCCTGGGTCACCTACAGTGCTGAGATTACAGATGTAAGCCACTGCACCTGGTCAGGAGTGAAAATTCTAATAACTATGGTATGGTGGATACAGAAACTTCCCCATCCGCCATATCCCCAATCTTGTGTTCAACATCATTAATATCTTTTATTTCATTTGATCCACTTAAAACTCTGAAAGATAGGGTACACACTTATTACTGCCATTTTACAGGTAAGCAAACTGAGGACCAAAGTGTGTCAAAGGTCTGTCCAATGCCTATTAACTTGTAGGCAATAAAAGTAGGCCTAGAACACAGATTTCCTGACTGCTAATTCCAGAATATAACACTACATCTCACTGAACCTGTGGTTATATTTTCTTCTGAACATACCCGATTGACTTTGCATGCAAGTAAGTTAAACACAGGACACTCATAATAGTATGGAAATCATACACTTTGGTAATTATTATGACAGTCTCTTGGTATAAGCCATTAAAGTATGTGCCCAAATTAGTTTATTAGGGCAATATTGTAACCAACATAAGCATAGTTTTTTTAAAATGTTATCTTTTAAAATATATTTCAGATAGATAGGTAGGTAGGTGGGTGGATAGGTAGGTAGGTAGGTAGGTAGGTAGGTAGATAGATAGATAGATAGATAGATAGATAGATAGATAGATAGATCGATCTTTGGTCCTAAATCTATGGTCTAGGGTCTGAGTCCCAGGAAAAGATAGCTAGGAGAAAGAAGGAAGCAAAAATCATCCAAAAGAGATATTTGCCTTCACCCTCAATCATTGAAAGCAGGGGCCACTTTCTAGCTTGTCTTGCAGCACACAGTATCAGCAGGAGACTACTGGGCGCTGTCTCTATGGGATGCCTCTCCTAGCTCTCTGGCCTCCCAAGAAGGCCCAACAGCATGGAGTTGGCTTTCAATGCTACCCTCATCCTATTTACCACTTCTGGATACTTGGGCAAAGAATAAAACCTGCCTAAATCTATTTTAAGTAAAATTGAGATGATGCTGAATTCATGAGATTGTTGGGAACTGTCTGATGTTAAAGGCAACTGATTCTTTACAAAAGAAGTCACTCTCATCTAAGTCGGCATCTTTCGCAGCTCTGAGAGCCCATGTCTGTCTCAGGAGTTAGCACAGCCCATGAGGGACAAACTATGCATTCTGTCTGGTGCCCCTGCACTCTCTCTCACCCAGCTGTTTTCTGGGACCAGGTTCCTTCGGTGGGTACTGCGATCCAGGACACTGTGATAGCTTAAGTCACATCCTTTTCCACTGTTTCCATCTGGTTTGATGATCTACATCCCTACATGTGTCTTTCCAGAAATGTGTTCAGATAAGCCCTACATCCTTCCTTCCACAAGGGGAAAGCTGGATGTCTCTGTGAGGGATGCTCTCAGCACCACTGGGGAAGATACAGGTGTCCCGCCTTTTTCTCACTCCCCCAACAGACAAAGGACATGAATCAAGCCTGTATCAAAGGCAGCAGTGGCAGAGGAGAAGGTCTGCTTCTGGGAAGGAATGAGCCAAGCTGTGGAGAATGCTTAAGCAGAATTGGCAGCAGGAATCTTTGATGCCCTCAGCAACAAACACTTGAGTGGCAGGACTGCAGTGTTGATTTTTCTTTTAATCTTCTCTCACCTTCATGATAACACAGTTCTCTGCTGGAAAAGTCTACCTTTACCCATTTACGGCACTGAGGCCAAGAATCACTAAACTATTGCTTCAGTCGAAATTGTGAAATAAGTCTTCATTCCCTATGATTACCAAAAAAAAAGAAAAAGAAAAAAAGCATGTGTGTCCATAGATGATATCACTTTTTGTGATCGTGATGTTGCCCTCTGTGCATTGTTAAGAGCTGCTTAAAGGTGCTAGTGCGAACCCTACAAGCTGATTGATAAAGGCTGCTTCAGAGGTGACTGACAGGAAAGGACAGAGGAGAAGAGAGAAAAAGGAATTTAGAACAAGAGAGAAGTCCTTAAGTTGATCAGTTACTGGGGGTTGGATGACTGGCTGTTTGAAGAGCCAGAGAAACTTAGACAAGTGTTGCTCAGGAGAAAGTACTAGAAACCCAAGAATTTGTTGTTAGACAAATTAAGCACAAATTGATATCTATATCTACTTTTGACCAGGCTCTGCATGTGTGGGGTGAGGAGAGCAGGTAGAAGGAGAAAGCATCATAGAATGAAGATGGAATTAAAGGGGTCTGGAATCATCTTCCAGACTGCACAATGAGACATAAAAATTGCTGAGCAGCAAACATTTTTATTCGAGAGCTTCCTAAAAACCTAATCAAAGGAGATTAATAAGAAAATCATATCAAGGCCAGGCACGGTGGCTCACGCCTGTAATCCCAGCACTTTAGAAGGCCAAGGCAGGCAAATCACTTGAGGTCAGGAGTTCAACACCAGCTTGGCGAACGTGGTGAAACCCCATGTCTACTAAAAATACAAAAATCAGTTGGGCAGGCTGTTCCATGCCTGTAGTCCCAGCTGCTCGGGAGGCTGAGGCAGGAGAATCACTTGAACCTGGGAGGTGGAGGTTGCAGCAGAGAGCAGAGATGGTACCACTGCATTGCTACACTCCAGCCTGGGCCACAGGGTGAGACCCTGACTCAAAAAAACTAAACAAAACAAACAAACATATATAGATAGATATAGATATTTAAATCACTTAACGTAATCCAAAAATACTGGCACATCTGATATTAGTATATTCAGTCTACCATAACAAAATGCCACAGAGTGAGTGGCTTAAACAAGAGAAATTTATTTTCTTACAGTTCTGGTGGCCAGAAGTCCATGCTCAAGGTCCCAGCACATTCGGTTTCTGGTGAGGGTTCCCTTCCTGACTTGTGGACAGCCACCTTCTCCACAAAAGCCTGCATGGTCTTTCCTTGGTGTGTGCACATGTGGTGAGGTACAGAAAGAGTATAAACTCTCTGGTCTCTCTTTTTATAAAGACACTTATATGTTAGGGCCCCACCCTATGCCTTCATTTCACATTAATTACTTCTTTAAAGGCCCTGTCTCAGGGTTAGGGCTTTAACATATGAATTTGGGGAAAGGGCACAAACATTCAGTTCATAGCACACCTCATGTCCCGTCTCAATTTGTTAACATCCAAAAACAGCAAAAAGGGATTTAAATCTTTAGTGCAGTCTCTCAAAGAGGCACACATACTTACTGCAAATACAGCCAAATGCTCAAATTCTTTGCCAGACTCCCTGAGTTTCACCCAATGTGATAGTCGCTCTGCAGAACCTCTGCATTAGCCCATCCTCCCCAGACTCCAGCTGATGCGCTTGGCTCTTGTCTCCTCACACTGCCCCTTTCATTCTCACTTTTGGATCAATGCCATTCTTCCACAAACTGTCCTAGGCCAATGGTTCTCAAACTGGCTAATCACCTGGGGAACTTGATTAAAAAATACAGTTGCCCCTTAGCATAAGTGGGGAAGTGTTTCCAGGACCAACCCCAAATCCACACATACTCAAGCCCCACAGTCTACTCTGCAGAACCCAATGTAGACGCACCACACAAAAGTCAGCCCTCTGCATACATGGGTTTCACATTCTTCAAATAATAGTTTCCATCTGTATTTGGTTAAAAAAAAATTAGGGTTTAAGTAGGCCTGCACAGTTCAAACTTGTGTTGTCCAAGGGTGAACTGTACTAGACCCCAGACCCTATACTATTTTAACAAGTCCTGGCCTCTGTGTTCTTTATTCGCTCCTCAGGTGATTCTGACACTCATTCAGTGTACTAGTCTGCACGGGCTTCCGTAACAAAATATGATAGACAGGGTGGCTGGAACAAAAGAAATTAATTTTTCTCACAGTTTAAAGGCTGGGAAGTCTAAGATCAAGGTGCCAGGAGGGTTCAGTTTCTGGTAAGAGTAATATTCCTGTTTAAAAAGGCCACCTTCTTCCTGTATCTTCACAAGGCAGAGAGAGAGAGATAGAGAGAGAGAGAGATCTTTTCTCTCTTCTTGTAAACCCACCAACCCTATCAGAATAGGACCTTGCCCTTATGACTTCATTAAATCGAAATTACTTTCTAAAAGCCCTGTCTCCAAATACAGTTACCTTGGAGGTTAAGACTTCAACATACAAATTTATACTGGGGTTGGGGGTGGGAGCACAATTCAGTCTATAGCACTTAAATTTGAGAACCAATATTTTAGGCCAATGGTTCTAAACTAGATTAAAGGAGTGATTTTCAAACATGAGTTTGCATCTGAATCACCTCGAGGGCTGATACAAACACATATTATTGGCATGGAAACCCAGGGTTTCAGGGTGAAGCCCAAGACATTACACTTATAATAAATCCCTTGGTGGTGATGATGATTATCCAGGGAACTCGCTATGTGAACAATAGACTAGAAGAAAAAAATGCTCCTATGTTTTTGACCCACCCCTCAAATGTTTACCTAGAGTAGTTCTTGGGCCAAAGCAACAGTAAGATAAAAAGACTTTGACGAGGTTCAACTTTCTCATAAAGGAGACATTTCAAGCAATAGATCTTAAACTCAGGAGCAGTTTATAGAGGGAAGCTTTGGAATCTCTTTTTCTGAAAACCATCAAGAAAATCAGATGCTTCGGCTTAATCGACAGTGACACTCTACTTAGAAGCCAGGAGGAAAACAGGCTGCTCTGAGAGCTCCATCAAATGCAGCCTGAGTCTGTAGGTCAGGGCTTGTGTCTATGTTACCTGCACCATGGAGCCCCAAAACAGAATAGGGCTCCTTCTCTTCCTTCCTGGAAAGTGGAACATCTTAGGTGCCCCATTGTTTTTATGTGAATGCATTGGTTTTCTATTTTTCTCCTAGGCAAGAAATGTACCTGTCAGAGGAAACCTGGAGGGAGAATGCAAAAGGATAAAACCTGATGGAGAGGGATTGCACTACAGACCGAGGACTCTCCACTGTGGCTGAGCATCAGAACCACCTGCAGAGCTGAGTCAAAATATTACGGCTTCAGCCCACCCGCAATGATGAGATTCAGTAAGTCTGCGGGGAGCCAGAGCAGTTCTTGTTGTTGTTATTTTGAAGCTCTACAAGTGTTTGTGGTTGCACAGCCAGATTTGAGACCCACTGTAGATGTTTCCAGTGCATCATTTCACATAATCCACCCAAAAACCTGGTGAGGCAGATGGCTTATTCCCAGATGTAACAATGAGAAAACAGACCCAGAGGGCTACAATTTATTACTAAGTGTTACCCAAATCTTCCTAGTCCACTGATGCCAAAGGATAGTGTGTGTGTGTGTGTGTGTGTGTGTGTGTGTGTGTGTGTGTGTGAGAGAGAGAGAGAGAGAGAGAGAGAAAGTGTGGTCTGTGTTTGGTGTGTGTTAGTATTGAAGGGGGATGACACTGTTAAATTTCCTCTACCTCATTTTTTTTTTTCTGTCTTTGGAATCTAACTCAGAGGGTAATCTTTTCCTCCCTTCATAAAATAAATGACACAGAGAGAAACAAGGTAAATGTATTTGTCCATTTTCACACTGCTGATGAAGATAGACCCAAGACTGAGCAATTTACAAAAGAAAGAGGTTTAATGGACTGACAGTTCCATGTGACCTGGGAGGCCTCACAACCATGGCAGAGACTGAAAGGCACATTTTACATGGTGGCAGACAAGAGAAGAGTGAGAGCTAAGCCAAAGGGGCTTCCCCTTATCAAACCACCAGATCTCATAAGACTTATTCACTAGTATGAGACCATACTGGGGAAACTACCCCCATGACTCAATCATCTTCGACTGGGTCCCTCCCACAACACGAGGGAATTACGGAAGCTACAATTCAAGTTGAGATTTGCGTCAGGACACAGCCAAACCATATCAGTACATTTCTCCCTTTCAAACCAACTCCCTCTTGAATGAGGATGGGAACAAGGCTCATTTCATTTATCATAAGATGAGCATACAGTTATACTTTTAAATATTATGGAATAGCACATTTTCTTCTTTTTTGTCAACATTTGGATGGAAGTCATTGAAGGAACCTAAGAAGAAAGTGAAAACTAGAAATTGATAGTAAATCAGAAATTCACAACTCAGATTATGTAAGTAGTTAATAACATAAGATCAACAAATTCTCCTTTATTATCATTCTTTACTACATTAATTTAGCTTAATCACTAAAGTGAATAACTCTTTTAAACAAACTCAGAAATTTATTTTTAAAATCTCACTAATAGACAATTTTAAAAACAGTGAAATACTACTACCCACCGTTTAGAATGGCCAAAACCCAGAACACTGGCAACACCAAATGCTGGCAAGGAGGTAGAGCTACAAGAACTCTCCTTCATTGCTGATGGGACTGCAAAATCGTACAGCCACCTTGGAAGACAGTTTGGTGATTTCTTACAAAACTAAACATACTCTTAACATATGATCTAGCAATCATACTTTTTAGTATTTACCCAAAGGAGTTGAAAACTTATGTTCACTCAACAGGCACACAGATATTTACAGCACCTTTATTTATCATTGCCAAAAACTGGAAGCAACTAATATGTCCTTCAGTCTGTGAATGGGGAAATGTGATGTGTACAGACAATAGAATATTATTCAGTGCTAAAAAAAACCAAAGAGCTATCAAGCCTTGAAAAGACGTGGTGGAAACTTAAATGCACATCACTAAGTGAAGGAAGCCAATCTGAAAAGCCTACACACTGTATGATTTCAATAATAGAACATTCTTTAAAAGGCAACACGATGGAGACAGTAAAAAGATGAGTGGTTGCCAGAGGTTGAGGAATAAAAGGAGAAATAAATGGCTATTTATTATAATAAATAGTAAAGAGCTATGATATTTAACATAGATGATTTTAAAGGCAGTGAAAGCAGCCTGTGTGAAAGTACAGTGGTGGATACATGTCATTATACATTAGTCCAGACTCACAGAATGTAAAACACCAATAGTGAACCCTCATGTAAACTATGGACTCTGGGTAATAATGATGTGCCAATGAAGGTTCATCAGTTGTAACAAATGGACCATTCTGGTAAAAGATATTAATAGTGGGGGAAGCTGGGCATGGGTTGGGGCAAGGGGTATATGAGAAATTTCTGGAATTTTCACTCAATTTTGCTGGGAACCTAACACTGCTCTTTAAAAATTATTTTTAAAAAACTCATTAATGAGTGAAATCGCTAATTTATATCAGATAGCACAAACTCCTTTTAATTTATCTGCAAGGAAATAGCCGCCTTGAACATCTCCAAGGACCCATGAGGATCAAAAGAATGTGCAAGCACCTGGTAAACTATAAATTGCCACATAAAATGCATTACTGCCATCACTATTCATTTTAAATTGAAATATAAAATGTATGGAGCATCTGCAGAGCACCATATGGCCCACTCTTCCTCACTCTTCCCTTCCTGCCTGCCCTTTCTCCTTTTCCTGCTTTCCTTCACCACACATTCCAACACTCTATACTCTTCTTCCTAGGTGGCCTAACTTCAGAAGACATGGTACCATCTTTTTTCCCCCCCATTTATTTATTTTATTGCATTTTAGGTTTTGGGGTACATGTGAATAACATGCAAGATTGTTGCATAGGTACACACGTGGCAGTGTGATTTGCTGCCTTCCTCCCCATCACCTACATCTGGCATCTCTCCCCTTGCTATCTCTCCCCAACTCCCAGAAGGGAGCATCTTTTACATTTAAAAACTCAGAACGAACAACAAAGGAATAAACATTGACGATGTGCAGCTTAACTCAGAAAAGCCCAATTTCAAATGTTACTCTGCCCCTAGTAAACAGACGAATATCATGTACACGTGAAAAAGCATTAGAAAAACAATGACAAGAAATGCAATAATGTAGTATCACATGGACATGAGATTCTCCTTTATTGTCATTGCAATGTTCTTAAAGCAATAAATAAGATACTTTATTATTAAATCTAATTTTTATTTACTGTATTCCCAAGGCCCTTACAATATCCTTTAAATACCCTCCCCATCACTGAATAAACAAACAAACAAAAAAACTTCAAGATCAAATTCATGTGATTAGATCTTTTGTCAGACGAATACCTGAGAGTCTCCCTTTTTAGACAAGTCAGGAAACATAAGCAGGCTGTTTTTCCTCACTTGTTTCTTCTTGTTTGCTCCTGCTTTCTGGGTGCTTACTTCTATCCGCTCTCCATCAAAAGAGCTATCAGCGGAGCAGGTGGTCTCCTAGAACCCTGTGACTGACAGTGGCATCCTCCTATGTGGACCATGGCCTGGCCAGTCCCCATGGCTAACACATCCCACTGCCAGGGGCAGCCAGGATTGTTCCTGTCAACCTTCCTCCTCCCCTGCCCCACCCCTGGAAACCAGAGGCATCTTCCTTTCCCCATCAATGAAGCAATCATACAATCATGCTTTTCAGCAAAGGCCCCGCCATGCACTGGTGCTGAGATATTTCCATTTTCAAAAAAATAGATACATATGTATTTTAACATATGTGTACATACGTTTTACTTAGGTATGTAAATATACATAAAAATACTATATATACATATATCTCAATCATCAGAGGTACAAGGGGATGTGCAGAGGACTTTGCTAAGGCCTCAAACAGATATTTTTCTGGAGCATCAATTTGACTCAAAAGTAACCAATTTAAGACATACCTTTATATGAAAACAAGCATATAATGGAGTAGAATAAAAATTTTACAAACACTTTTAAGATAAAAGTGGAAACTTAAAAGACATTCCCTGGGAAGCTTTGGTCAGATCCCCAAGGTTCAAATGCACTCTCCTGTGCCTGATGTCAGTGGGAAATCTGACATGCTGGGCACCTAGAGGCACAAGGAGCTCTGTTTACACTTGGCAGGGACTTTATAAAAACCCTCTTTTGTGTTCTAATTTACTTCCTGGAGAGTAAATGTCCCAGCTCACTAATGCCAATGCAGAACCTTGAGAATCAGCTTCATTTGGTAACTTCAGGTAGAGCAAGCAGGAATGGGACTTGCCTTTCCTGTTCTGCCTCTGCCCGGACCCTGTTGGGCTACCTCCTGCAAGGAACTGAACGAACTGCCACCAGTACCAAAGGAGAAATCTGGTACTGCTCTGTTTTAGTAAATCTAGCACATTCAATAGCCCTTCTTTTAATAGCAGGCTTGCCTTGCCGTATTGATAAACCAAATAGATGGGGCCAAGCATGCCCAGAAAAGTGTTTTCTGACTTACTAATTTTACCATGCGAAACCTGAGTTTCTCCAGACAGGAGAATGTTTCTCCAGCTCTTGCTTCTTTTTATTCAAGTGAGACTTTAGCTACCAGTAAAAACTCACCCTAGTATGTCTTAAAGTCACCAGAGGTGCCTTGGGTGTGGGCAATAATTAATCAGAGCATCTACCAACATGTCTTTCTGCTCTGATTCACCATCGGTGTCCCTGGTAAGAAGTTCAGTGAGTGGGTCCCCTTGCTGTCACTGTACCCAGATGCTTCATGTTGGAGATGGCATCTTCTGTGCTTTCAGAGGCAGCAATCCTTGAAGTTCCAGGAGTATTTTGTGTGAAAGTGGAGAGGTTGACTTTCTCTCCCACTCTGAGTCCCAAGTTAGCATTTAGTACCAAAGAAACATTCCCGATGCCTCTGTACCTCACCATTTTGCCTGTGGAAGCAGCTGCTCAATTTCTGCATGCAATTTTCCTTATCACAAGGCTCAGAGACCTAAGACCAGACTGTAGATTGTTATTAAAGAGAAACACCATCCAATCTTACCCTGTTACCCCTTTTGATTTTCTTTCGTCTCCTTCACGGTATAAGCCCCTTCCTCCCTTGCATATCAGTTTACTCTAATTAAATACCTGGATTCCCCCTTCCACCAGCTCATCCTATATTCATGGACATGCCTGAATCCTGAAATCAGCTGCCTGTTAAGGTCAAGAGAACCCCAACCATACAGATGAGTCGTCTTTGAAAGGTATGAAAATTAACCTCCATATACTGGTATACTCTTTGAGTTATTTTTGTTAGGTAATACTGGATCTGATCCAGAAAGTGTAAGAAAATTCATCATGTTAAGTCCAGGCAAGTTGGGGCTTTCCTACCCTCTTCACATGACCATTTGGTTTTTAGAAGTTAAAGGACTACTTTATTATTGTCCCCTCAATCATCTTCCAAGCCCTCAGTCCTGTCGTGATGTTAAATTTTATGTGTCAACTTGATTGGGCCGTGGGATGCCCATCTGTGTAAACATTATTTCTGTCTGTGTCTATGAGGACATTTCCAGAAGAGATTAGCACTTGAATTTGTGCATTGAATAAAATTGATTGTTCTTCTCTATGTGGTGGGTATCACCAGTCTGTTGAGGGCCTAATTCGAACAAAATTGCAGAGGAAGGTTAAATTTGCTCTCTGCCTGACTACTTGAGCTGAACATCTGCCTTCTCCTGCCCTGAGCGCTCCCGGTTCTCAGGACTACAGACACATACAGGAATCTGTCCCACCAGGTCTTAGGCTCTCAGGCCCTCAAGCTACAACTCAGCTTTCCTGGGTCTTGAGCTTGCAGACAGCACATTGTGGGACTTTCAGCCTCCATAATCACGAGCCAGTTCATTACAGTAAATTTCCTTATGCATGTGGTGTATGTGTGTGTGTGTGTGAGAGTGTGTGTGTGTGTGTGTGTGTGTGTGTGTTCTATTGGTTCTGTTTGTCTGGGGAACCCTGAATAATGCAATGACCAACCCAGCAGCTCTAATGGCCATTGTGTGACAGATCATGATATGAGCATAATGAACCTCCTATTCTGCAGGAACCAAGGTAAAAAGCACTCACATTTGTTAAAAGTCCCTTCTAGGTCTTCAACTGAAATGTGATACAAAAGAACAAAATGCTATTACATTAACCTAATTATGAAGTTACTTGCTAAGAGCAAGTTTTAGAGTATTTATGTTGGTTTAAAAGCCAAAAAGGTTATCAGCTGTACTTCTACAGACTCTGAGGCTCCTATGTTTGTTTGATTTACCAATTTCTAAATTTAGGTGGAGGATGCTGCTATGCACTTGAACTGCTGGTCAATTTTTCATGAGCAGACAAGGGGACAGTATCAGAAAGGATAGAAGAATTGTGGTCAAGAAATGTTAATACACAAAAGATATTTTTATATAATAGAAAATATTCAAAATGGCAAGCATAACATTTTAAAAACTTAATGGCTTTGTTTATTTAGTTGGAACTGTGTAAGGTTCCATGTATAGAAGCCTCTGCAATGAACACATGGTAATTCCTTATTCAGAATGGAAAAATGGGAGACTTGGGGTAGTTTAAATGTTTTTATATTTCTTTCTTATTTCAGCTTTGCATAAGACTCTACAATCTTAAATTTTTATAGCTGGAAGAACCACAATCTAGAGATAAATACACCTACTTTGAAGAAGTAAGTAAGTAGAATATTGGAGATTAGAATTCAGATATTGTGATTCGAAGGGATAGGGCCAGCACTTAGAAGTACAGTGCCTCTTAGACAGCATCTCCTCTTGTCAAAGAAAATCTTCTATCTACCTGATACTAAACAGTTCAGTCACACACCTCACGGATCAGGAGCCTGCTTACTGAAGACTACAGCCATAGAGAACACTAGAAGCAAGAAGAATAAAAAGCTCGGAGGAACACACACGGGTGATACCAAGTTGTCCCACTGTGAGTTTCTGACATCCTAGCACTACAGTCATGCTGCTTGGGTTCTTAGCCCAACCACAGACGTGAGATATTGAGCAAGTTAGGCATCCATTCCAGGCTTCAATGTTCTCATCTGTCAAATGGGGATAGTAATTTTTTTCCCTCATGAAATTGTAGACAGGATTCATGAGATAACATATAAAGTGATGAGAGCATTGCCTGTTATTTATGAAGTGCTTGTGAATGATGTTATTGTTTTTATTTCTTATTATTTATTACCCTAAATACAACTCTGCAAGTATGATTATCAGATTGTTTATGTATGGCAGATCAGAAGCCAAAAAGCAGTCAAGTAGGAGAATATTCTACTAGAAAAGCATGGGCATTAACAGGACAACACAGCCATGGCCAACAAATTGAACATGACAGAAAAGACAGAAAGACAAGGAGAATAGGATATAAAAACTCAAAACACATCATTCTGTGTCTTTTTCATTTCATGGAAAACAACAGAAAACATTTTAATAGCTCTTAATGATATTTTGTTAATAAATAGTAAAATACAGTATCATTCAAACTAATAAATTTAATACCTAAGAGTTAAATCATGTTCAACATATCCCCATGAGAAATTTCTTGTAGCATGGGTGCCTGGGGATGTTGTGCTTTTCTTAAAGATGTGGTATAATTTTTCCTTTCTGACAAAAATGATAGACCTGACCTTTTTTTCTGTCACTTTGACTACCAGTAAACTTAGAACCAAATTTCAGCCTTACTACAAAAACCGCAAAGTGCCCTAGGGGCCTTTTCATTGTAGGTTCTTTTTTTTTTCTGGGGGGGAGGGGAGTGGTAATCATGGCTTTCTACTCCAGATTTACAATATTTTCTGAATTTTACATTTCTCATTTATATTTTGATTATTTTTTTGTATAGCACAATCTGGTTCAAATTCTTTGTGAAAAAGGTTTTATTCTAAATAATTGTAAATGCTCAAAAACTTATTGTTGAAGACTGATGTATGTGCAAAATGGTCTTGGAAAATTTTACTCCAAATATTTTATTAAATTACATTCAGGAACTGCAGAGATAAGCTATTTAGAAGAATACCCTTCTAGGAAATCACTTATTCTGTAACTCTCCCGGTATAAGAAAACATTACTAAATGTTCTTTTCTTCTAAATAAAGCTGCAGGTTTATCCCAACTCCAATTGCCTCCAGAGTAGTAGGGCCTTTCTCTACCTTTCTCCAATGGGGAAGAATGAGCAACACTGAGTCTAAACACCAATCAAGAGATAGAAAGCTTGGTTCTTAGACTCCATGTCTCAGAGCTCAGAGTCATAAGCCCTGGTAAGAATGCTCTCAGCTGGCTGGCTAATAGAAGATAGAAAACTGTAGAATCCCAACCCTAATTTCATCTAGATCCCAGATAAGTATCACCCCAGGAGAGAGCCACTGTTGACCACCTATGTAAAGCAGTCTCTCCACTCCCAACCCAGCCTATTCCTCTTACACTGATCTATTTCTCCATGGCACCAATATTTAGTTATTTTTTTCTTCTTTCTCCTGATGGTCTGGGTCCTCCAATTAGTGTAAGTTCCATGAAGTCAGTGACTATCTGTTTCATTTTGTTGCTTTATCTCAAGTTCCTAAAATAGTATCTGACAAGCAGTGAACACACAGCCAATATTTGTTGGTTGAATGAACAAGTGAATGAATATACGGAAGTGATTAACCAAAAAGGATTTTTTTTCTTTCTGCCACTTTGGAAGGAAATGTTGAGATATTTTGAAATTCATTTCTTTAAGCCCTTTTAGGTTTTTGAATAAAAATAAATTTTTAATAAGTAAGTGCATTATATCAAATTATGAGACAAAATGGGAAGGTAAGAACATTACCTGTCCTGTCCAAAATCACATGAGTTGCCAAATAGTACTCTCTTTCACCCTCTGGGGTCACACAGTCAGTCTAACCTCTCTTGTACTAAATCACTCAAAAACTCACTTCCCCTTCCCAATCTTCTTTCCTGATCATTCTATATTTGACTGAGGGTCAGCTCCATATGGAAATCCTACATATACCAACCTGTCTAAAATTAAATTTTGCTTTTTCCCCAGGGCAATTCTCTGAACATTCTGTTACCCAGGATAGTAGCCCATTGGCTCTTTTTCTATATGGCCATGGATTTTGTTTTTAAGGTTATGTAGCATGGAGAAGGCCCTAAGCGTATGAGATATCACCCAGGCCACATTTGAGAAGGATGGGATGAGGAACGAAAGAATAGAGAAGCCGTGGAAGTCAGAATATCTTTCTGCAGCAGGCTGAGCTGGCCCCACAATGTAGCCAAGGTCCCAGGTGTGTAAGATGTGCATCCATTGAGGGAGATTGCAGGCGGGAAGGCAAAACCAAGGCCTTCCTCAGTTTGCCTGGAGCAGCACAGCATCGAATAAACGGAGTCCCAGTTAGAGCAACGATCATTAGGGTAATTTGTGATACTGTATGTTGGCAGCTGTTTTGTGCAACTATTGTTCATTCTCATTTGACCCAGCTTTATCTTGATCTTGAGTTGCGGCTCAGAAATGCAGAGTCGCTTTGAGTATTTTAATTGGAAAATTTTCTTTTTTAAAATACTTAACTTTTATTTTAGGTTCAGATGTTTATGTGCAGGTTTGTTATATAGGTAAATATGTGACTCAGGAGTTTGGTGTACAGGTTATTTCATCACCTGGATAGTAGGCATAGTACCCAACAATTTGCTCTATCTGATCCTCTCCCTTCTTCCACCCTCCTCCCTCAAGTAGGTCCCAGTGTCTGTTGTTCCTTACTTTCTATCCATGTGTCCTCATTATTTAGGTCCCTCTTATAAGGGAGGACATGTAGTATTTGGTTTCTGGTTCCTGAGTTAGTTTGCTTAGGATAATGACCTCTAGCTCCATCCATGTTCCTGCAAAGGACATAATCTTATTCTTTTCTATGACTGCATAGTATTTCATAGTGTACAGGTACCAAATTTTCTTTATCTAGTCTACTGTTGATGAACATTCAAGTTGATTTCATGTCTTTATTATTGTGAATAGTGCTGCAATGAACATATACATGCATGTATCTTTATGACAGAATGATACATATTCCTTTGGGTATATGCCCAATAGTGGGATTGCTGGGTCAAATCATAGTTGTTTTTAGTTCTTTAAGGAATCACCACACTGCTTTCCACAATAGTTGGTTGCAGAGAAAAGGGAATGTTTATATACTGCTGGTGAGAGTATAAAGCTTTCTACAAATATATACACTATGACCTACCTAAAAAGAACCTCCATGCTTGCCAAGATTTTTCCACCCCACCCTAACAACAGAGTGACAAAGTCTGAGCCAAAGCAGGGCAGAAATTATTAGCAGGACGCTCTGGCCTGGCTCAGTTCCTCTTTTCCCTGTCAGGCAGATATAAAATCCCAATGCCTGTCATCTTTGACTCAGCTTTCTCTGTCATAGGGTTCAGTTATAAAACCATTTGGTTATTTCTCTTTTCAAGTCCCAATATTCATTGTTCTAACATTTTCATGATGCTTAGATAACTTGCCAAACAGGAAAGGTTTCAGATACTTCATTAAAAACTTGCCTTAAATGCTGAGTTCCTTCTAAATAATTCTAGAGATTAAGTGACACCTATGACAGATTTTAGAGTTTGCAAAACACTTTTTAATCACTATCATTTAACGGTGGCAACAACCCCAAGAGATAGGTATTCACATCCTCACTGGTGCGGAATGGAAGCCTCAGAGAAAGCAAGCAGCTTGCCCAGGCACGCATGGGACCTGGGACACTTCCGACCCTATGAGGTGCCACAGATGAGTATCCTACCTCTGCAGCCCATTTAATTGTATAAAGGGAACCATAAACCAAAATAATCATCTTTCATCCACAGTATCCCCCTCATGCCCCCATTTTCCAGAGCCAAGAAGAGAGTATATTTCTTCCTACTCACTCAGCTATGCTGCACTCACCTGCATGAACCGTGAATTTTTTCTATAAACCCAAGTAAGCATTATCCAGTTGTTTATTTTACCTCTGTTTATTGAGTGCCTACTATGTGCAAGGCATCAACAGTATGGTTATTAAGTGGTAGAAATTATTTATCAAATATTGATGAGAACATTATTCATTTAAAAAAAAAATCACATAAATCATGTATGATGCAATGATCTATATTGTGTTCAAAACAAAGTAAATCACAGAGCAGCTGGCTCCAATTCTTTTTTTTAAAGTCGGCAGGGTATAAATAATAAATAGAACAAAAGCGTCACTGTGAAAATTTTATCAGAGGCAGTTAGTGTAGAGATGTTAAGAGGCTGGGCATCAGTCCAGGTCCCACCACCAGCAGTGTGTGACCTTGGGTGAGTCACCTCAGCTCAGTGAGCCTCCATTTTCTCCTCTGTAAAATATGTGAATTAAGTGGAGTGATTTTTAAAGTGCCCTTTCCGATTAGCAGTACCTTCGTTCTGGAGCTGAAACATCACACAGTGCATCTATCTGAACTTCATCCCAACGTGTGGCCCAAAGCTAAGCAGCCGAGAGAAACAAGGGCCTATGGCAGCACGTGGGATCCCAGAGGATACAGTGCCATCAAGAGCAAATGGGCAATCAACTTGGAAGGCAACAAGCTGGTGTGTAAAACATAATAGATTTGGGAAAATATGTATAATAAATTAATATTGAAGCAATTTCTACTATTGGGGTAGTATCCTACAAATAATAAATATTCAGGTCAAAGTAAAAGTCAACAGGTAGTAACACAGCAATACCAGTTCCTCAGTTGTAACAAATGCACCCTGATAATGTAAGATGTTAACAACAGGGGAGCATGTTGCAGGGAACATGAGGACTATCTTTGCAGCTTTTCTATACATGGAAAACTATTCTAAACTTTAAAATTTACTTTGACAATCAATAGGTTATCTTCATCCACCTAAGTGAGAACCATCTGCCAAACTGAAGTTCATCATCTCCCTTTACCTGCATAAAACAGGTTCAGGGTAGATTTAGGATTATCATTCTGCTGTTAAGGAATTGTCTTCACTTCTAGAAATATAGTCTAATCCTTTTAATTTTGTGTGAGCATCCTTACAAGATTAATCAGGAAGTTTAAGCGGGCTGGTTGAATTATTTTATATGAGTATCAGGAGAGAGAGAAATGTGAGCTCTTCTCAGTGCTGGAAACCCTATTCATAGAATTGGAAATAAAATGTCCAAGCCAATTTGGCCAATACCAACATTTCCACACTCACCTAAGTCTTTTAACCTACTCTTTAAAAAATGAAAGTTAAAAAGTTTACCCTAAAACTATAAGGCAATAACAAGCACAGTAAGTTTACAAACTCATCTTCAAGGGCTCACTGTTGAAGAAAAAGGACCTAAAGAAAGCTTGCATCAAACTTCACCTGGTATCTGGCTACCATTTAGAAACAAAGCCAACACACACACACACACACACACACACACACACACACACACACACACAAACCACCAGATTCAAGAAGAAAAAGTCAATAGTATTAATAAATCCATGGTGTGAAAGGCTGCATGGATAAAAGGAAAATGTCTTACCAGTTTTCTTCAGTAACATTAGCAAATTCTTACATAACCTATATAGCATTAAAGTCTGCAAATCTGGCCTAAGTTTATCTTCAAGGTATAGACTTCTGAAATGTGCTCCCTTTGGTCTACACAGTGCCTTTTGACATACTCTATTAGCTGGAAGCTCCAGCATCCTTTATTATGATTCCAGCAGCTTAGCTCTCTGCTCACAAATAATTGATGCTCCCGTTGCACCAAGCATCATTTGCAACTGATAAGCAGCAAAGTAATTGGCACCTTCACAAGATATTAGGCAGGAGGAGGGGAGGAGAAAGGACCACCCTTTGCAGACAGGAAGCAGACAGCAGAAGGTAACCAAATAATCATGTACCTGCTAAGAAAGCTAAATTCTTCTTGACAAATTATATACCTTGCATTTCCTATAGTAAATACGAAGTTTTATATTTATCAACACACATTATAAGATAAAAATGTCAGGTTAGGGTGCTTTCTGCGTTTATTAAAGATAAGGTGTTGATGCCACAATTTATTCTCAGTAGCAAGCAAGATTTGATATAACTTCTAATAATACTTAGCATTAGCAGCTTATATGTTTTCCATACTCATTGCAACATTTTTAATGATGCTGTCATACTGAATACATGGACACTAGTTATTACAAAATTAGAATAGATTAACCTTTAATTTTCAGAAAAACACATTAAAAAGTTCTGGCTTTGCCAAATTTGTAGAGAAGCATATTATATTTACAGATAAAAGGATATCAATATGATTTTGACAGTGACACTGAGCATATGTTTTTACAAATTATGTTTCAGAATAAATTTGTTATCTCTTAGGATTATAACTGAACAATAGGTATACATGTGAGAGCAAGCCAGGAGGCTGGGACACAGGTCAGCTAATTTGTGCTGAGACACTATGTTCAGTACCACACCATCTCTGCCCCAACAAAACTCCTGGCCTCTGGTGAAGATTAGAGATTATGAAATTCATGCTATAGATTCAGGCTAAAGGTAAAGTGAGAAGGGAAATGCAAAGACGAAAGTCCTAGTTCAATATTCTAAAACACCTTACCAAACTGCCCACTCTCTCCACCACTAGCACTACCACAAACCTGTGTTTTCCCCCTTCCTGCTTTCACTGAAATCCCACTCAGATTCTGCCATTGTAGGATTTGATTTGGGGCCATCTCGACCTTAGAAGAAACCTCCATTTGACCCAGATCAAATCCAGATCTGCAGGTCCAAGTATTTCTCAGCCAAGTCACCTTTATTCTCTCCCCATACAAATTCCATCCATCCTTCCCAATTGACTTCCTGAACCTAGCCACCTCTGCCATAGATCCTGTGCTCTGATCCTCTACTAGCATTTGATATTTCTACATGTATCTGATGAATTCATTTAGACTCTTAACCCAACCATCAGCTCCAATCCCAGCTCACCCTCAGTCTCTCCCAGATCAATTATGTCAGCAGGTAGACCAACGTGGATATCCCTGTGGGCCAGGAGGCTGGGCCCTTGATAAAACCATCTATTCATTTCAGAAAGTTTACTCTCTTGATTAGCCTGACTACACTGGCTTATGGCCTGACTTTCATTTATTCCTTAACTATGTATTGAGATCTTACTACAAGCCAAGGAATCAGATATTCAGTTTGCTCCCCAACTCCTTCCCTCCCCAGCTCTTCTCATTCTCCAGGGGCACCTGCCAAGCCACCTAGGTCAGTGGTTCTCAGACTTTTTGGTCTCAGGGACTTCTGCACTCTGAAAAATTACTGAGAGCCCAAAGAGCTTTTGTTTACGTGGATTACACCTTTGACTATTTTCTGTATTGGGAAAGAAATTAAGAAAACATAGAAATATTTATTAATTTACTTAAAATAGCATGATGAACCCATCACATATTGACACAAATGACACATGTCTATAAAAATATTTTCCAAAACAAAAATAATTAGCAAGAAGTATGACATTGCTTTGCAATTTTGCTAATCTCCTTAATATATAAAACAGTTGGATTTTCATATCTGCTTCCAAATTTATTCTGTTGTAATTCTGAATATTCTTCTCTGATACTATACTTACACTCCACTAGTAGTAATGCAGTAGGCTCTGAAAACTTACTGAAAAACTTTTCATACTCAATACCTTAAGATCTATTAATTTATCCTGCATTGTGAGGGGATGTTTTGTAACATATGGATTGGGCATTTAGAAAATATTGGTTCTCAGAGCTATGCAGATTAAATGTTGACACATTTTATTATATAATATCAAAAGATCACATTTCCTTCAGAAACATGCTAAGTCAAAGATGGCAGACACAAAGAGCTATGTATTGTATGATTCCATATACTATTATATTTTGGAAAAAGCAAAAATATGAGAACAGGAATCTGACCAGTGGTTTGCAGGGGCTGGGAGTAGGAAGAGATTCTTGATTCTGAAGAAACACCTGCAAGTTGATCCATGTTGTCACAATGACAGGGTTTTCCCTCTTTTTAAGGTTGAATAGTGCTCCATTGCATATATACCATATTTTTTTATCCACTTATATATCCACTGATGAACACTTATGTTGTTTCAGTATCCTGGCTATGGAGAATAATGCTGCAATGAGCACGGGAGTGCAGATTCCTCTACAGCATCCTGCTTTCATTTCCTTTGGGTATATACTTATAAGTGGAATTGCTCAATTGTATGATAATTCTGTTTTTCATTTTTCGAGAAATTCTCATACTGGTTCCCATAATGACTGTACCAATATACACTTCTACAAATAGTACACAAGGGTTCTCTTTTCTCTACATCCTCACCAATACTTGTTGTCATTCATCATTTTTATGACAGCCATTCTAACTTTGTAACTAAAATAAATTTATTTTTTTGAAAAATTCTGGAAATTTTCTGGGTTGATGAAAATATTCTGTGTTCTATTTGTGTAGGAGAATATATGATTATATATATTTGCCCAAATTCATTTGACTACATACCTTAAGAGGTAAATTTTATAATATGTATAATAAGCTAGACTTTCAAATAAATCCATTTCTTAAAATCATCATCTATTTTATCAGAAATGTCTTCAAGTACTGGGAGGCTCTCAAGTTCATTGTGTTGGATACAAATTTTCCAAAATTCTAATCTTTGCTTGAAAACTTGAATTTTATTTCATGGATAACAAATACTTTCGGCTTAATACTTTCAGTTTAAAATGTCTACACTTAAAGTACTCAATTCCTTTTTTCTTTAAGCTCCAAAAGATCGGTGTCAAAATGATGCCACACATGGCACTGTAATGCTATTCAAAAATATTCTGTTGCACATTACACAATAAGATACATTAACATCACAGAAGCCAAAGGAAGGATAGCATTTATCATAATTTTTCTTGATGTGACAGGCTCACTTCATTTATTTTGGAGAAAATGTATGTCAAGTACTGAAGCTTGAATACTCACAATGCCTATTGAAGATAGACTGGACAAGGAAAATGTGGCACATATACACCATGGAATACTACACAGCCATAAAAGATAAGTTTGTGTCCTTTCTAGGGACATGGATGAATCGGGAAACTGTCATTCTCAGCAAACTAACACAAGAACAGAAAATCAAATACTGCATGTTATCACTCACAGGTGGGTATTGAACAATGAGAACACATGGGCTCAGGGAGGGGAGCATCACACACTGGGGTCTGTAGGGGGGAACTAGGGGAGGGACAGCAGGGGGTGGAGAGTTGAGGAGGAATAACATGGGGAGAAATGCCAGATATAGGTAATAGGGTGATGGAGGCAGTAAACCACATTGCCATGTATGTACCTATGCAACAATTCTGCATGATATGCACATGTACCCCAGAATCTAAAGTACAATAAAATATATATTTTTTAAAAAATAATAATATAAAAAATTAAAAAAATTGCAAATAGGCAGTAAGGAAATACCATGACTGCCAAGACACTTTGGTTGGTCTATTTTCATTTTTGCTAAGATGCAAAAAATTTTGCACTATTCTTATACAATCATCATCTATGTCAACACTGTTTTTCAAAGATAAATCATAAGATGCAAAAAAAAGTTACTCAATACTTTTTATTATTTCAGCACCCACATGTGTTTGTTGCCACATAGTCACATAAATGATCATCTTTGATGATTCATTGACGCTGATACCGAGTGGTTACAAGCAAACCTGATTAACTCATTTAAAAGGGAAAAGTAATTCAACATTCAAATTGAATTAATTCAAATTGAACACACATAGCTTGATCAGTCTCTTGGCCATTATATGTACTTCTCAAGCCAGTGCAATGAAATAATTAATTTACCTAAGATGTCTTATTTGAAAATGTTTTGTTTTTAAAGATCTTATCATTTTGCTTTAATATATTGAATTCTTTTTCCTTTAAACTATTAAATACTGGTCTTAAAATGGTATCACAAGTGCCACCATAGTTTTATTTAAAATGTTCTGATGCCCACAACACAATAAGGTTAGCTATTAACATCACTAAAACCAAGGGAAAGACATCTTTCCTCATTCTCTTGTTTCCCATTTACAGTTTCACTCATGAATTCTCTATAGTCAGTTTCATGTTTTTCCTTTTCTTTATATACAGAGAGTTTGACTGTAGGTTGAAAAAGCTGTTCTTCTATTCTCCCTTTAATTTTGGTCTATATTTTTAAATATTAGATAAAATACATTTTGTTTTATTATAGAATAAAACATTAAAATCTAAAATAAGTTTTAGAGAAAATTTTAAAGTTTAAAAATATATTTTATGTATATTGCAAATATCTTTACATATCTTTAAAATATTACAAATCAAGACAATAAAGTATATTTCTTATTGTGTTTCTACTTAGGTGGAAGGAAAACTTCAATTAATGATTTAGTGGATGACAATAAAATTACACATAATATATAAGACACAGTCTGCTATTAAGGGTACAACACAAGTATTGAAAACATACTGAGTTAATCTCTAAAAATGCTCATATATTTATCCTAAATCTACCGCCTTAGAAAATTCTGGAAAGCACAAAAATACCCAAGACATATTTCACTAGCAATCAGAGCAATGATGTCATCACATATCTGAACACCTAGAAGAGAATGAGAGTGAAAATAGCAAATTACATCGTAGTATCATCGTGAAAATAGTTTTGAGTTGGTAGACTCCCCAGAAAGGTCTTAGGAATGCTCAGGGATCCACAGACCTCAATAGCTAGCTAGGTAACCATGGCACCCATCCAGAGAATGATGAGAATCCTTCTACCATCATCCTTGTCTTTTGATGACACCTGAAGGAGCCTGAGCAATGATTATATCCTTGAACTGCTTGAGTTATTTAGGAGACGTGCTCAAGTTGGTAGCAAGATCTCAAGACCTGGAGGTATTGGAAGCCAGCCAGCCAAGGTAAACAAGTGACAACATTGTCATCCCATAGCAAAGATAGAAATCTCAGCTTCACCCTTGGATCCTGTCTCCTTCACTCTCTATAGCAAATGCTACTGGCCTCTGCCTTGTTCTGAGCCCTTATTTTCTCTTGCTTGACTATTCCTAAAAGCCTTGTAAGGAAGTTTCTGGCCTCCCCGATCACCACTGACACAGAGTTTTCCCACACACTGTCTACTAGATAGGGGCAAAGGGAGCCCTTTATAATTAGGTCCCAGAGAGTCCCCGACATTTTCTGTTTCAGCCACTCTAAAAAATTTCCCAAACACACAATGCTCCTTTGGAGCTCCTAACTTATGCACATGCCTTGAAATTCTGCTTCAGGCCCAATTCAAATGTCGACTCCTTCATGAAGCTTTCCTCAGTGCTATAACAGAGTCTATGCTCTTAACACATAAGAAACAGCTGGGTGACCACACTTACTACGTCAGAATGTCTTTACTTACTCACATAAGTGTCTTGCAAACATTCTGGAGAGAAGACAGATTATGCCTTAGCCACATCTAGAGCCCCCACTCTAACTGAGCTCATGTCTGGTGCACTGGCACATATTAGGTACCTAATCCACGTTTGCTGGGGAAATTAAATGCCCTAGAAAGCACTGAGTGCTCCAGTCACCCGTTGATTCAGTTGTTAAGATGAATTCTCCCATTCAACAATCTTCCTAAGGGCTCATGTGATACTTTGCTGCAAAACTGATGCGCAATGAAAGATTGTTGAAACACAAAAGATGCAGTTTGTCAGGAGACAAGCTGCCCTGGTGGCAAGAACAAAGCCAGCATTCCTTTCAATTGTGTGGGATCCAGGTACCCTATATAGATAGTTCTCAAATAACTATGTTTTGATGATAATATATAGCCAAGCACCTGTGATGGGATATCTCAATTGATAATCTGCACAAGCCTATGAAGGATGCCTTACTAGCCACATTTCATAGATGAGGAAGCTGCAGTACAGAGAGTAACTTGGTCAGGGAAAAAACTTCCCCCTAACATCAAAGCCCAAGCACTTCCACTATGCTGCTTATGAAGAAGGCTGATTCATGCTAAAATCTTTCCAAAGTGAGATTTCTCTTACTCCTAACGATTTTTGCTTTTTAGTAATTTTTCACCACGGATTAATGAGAGGGTTTGTTTTCTGTTTGTTTCTTTTTGTTTTTGATGAACCCTAAGAACAGTGTGGAGAGAATCTCCTGCCAAAAGTCAGTCCTACCCTAGAAAGGAACTTACAGAATTCAGGCCTCAAATCTGAAGCTTTTCTTGTGACTTCTGGTTAGCTCATGAACGAAACAGATTAGTCCACAATCATGATGTGCAGGGCCTACTCCCCAGACTGGCATCATTTTCACACTTAATTGTTGATATAACATTCACAGGGTGGCAGTGTGTCCACTTTAATTATTTTGATGAGTTACAAAAGTTATAGCATTGTACTTTATTAGATAAGAATGAGGAGTGTCAATGGAAAGAAAGTCTGTATCATTATAAAACACCCCATTCCCAAGACAAGCCCTTGTGTCTGTCCTGACACAGTTGTATTTTTCCCAATTACATCTTGAATGAACTTAATAGACCATGAGGCATGATGGAGGAATCTACTTACTGGCAACTATGGTTCACATCCTGCTTAGAGATAGTGAACATTTTCATTGTCCATTTTATCCAGTCTTTAAAAGTGTGGTATAGAAATCTGAAGACTCAGAAAAACATTTTTCATTTAAAGTCTGCTTTTCCAGGAAGGAATTCTTCTGTGACTAATTCTTGATGTCTATGAGTAACAAACACTATGAATAGTGTCACAGAATCCAACAAATATCCTGAATACTAAACCATAAATAGTATAAGTTCTTATGCTAATTCTGAAAGATATTTTATTTAAATTAAATATTGCAATGAAACCAAATATATATGTCTATTAAAGTAACCCACTGTGGAGGGGGAGCATTCTTTCTAACAATGGCAGTTTGATTCATTATGATGAGGTTTTTATTTCACAGGAAACAATGAGGATTGTTTTTAAAGATCCTCCCTGAAAATTCAGTCAAAACAATATCAGTCTTGATGTTACTTCACATAAACTATTTTTAAGAGGTTTCTGTCTCAATAGAAATGTCAGCAAACTATGGACAGTAGTCTCATGTCATTTGGAACATAAAAGTGTAAGGCATATGTAAAAATTTCAAGTATCAAACTAATATCGTAACCAACTAACTTGGACTCAATAAATATTTTTCGTGCAACAAAAAGTATCCAATTAATTTAAACTTTTCAAGTTTCGTTTAAAACTTTTTTTAAAGATAGACTAGCCATGTTGTTTTCACAATATATTGTTGATTTTCTGCCAAAAACAAGTATGAGTCATCCTAAACTCTTTCTATTCCATTTTATGCAAATCATTCCTGTACCAGCTAGGTGCCACACATTTTTAAATCTTTTATGTGCCATGTTGTTTTCTCTTTATAATACTTTACAGCTTTTAGGTAACAATCTATAGATTGTTTATTCCTGCCCAAAGTATGCTATCTTTAAAAACTTTGGGTGAATTTGAAATAAATTATTAACTTACTATAAATATATGTATACATATATGCACACACATGATATATATGTATATACATACATATATATTTACAAATGCCTTCTTTGTCTACAATCTTTAAATGTCTCTTTCTTTGTTGCACTGAAAAGAAGTACATTGTTCTCAGCTGAAGTGGAGAAGCAGACAGATGAAAAATGAGCAATACAGACCTGAGTAGAGGAAATCTGCATTTTAAAAAAGCTTTGAAAGAAGTCTGCATTCCCCTAGGACACAAGACTCTCACTATTCACTCTACTCAGTAATACAGTACATCAGTACATGGTTTTCCCAGATTAATTACAGGGGCCTATTCAATAATAATGACTCATTACTATACCAACTACATCCTTATACCAGCAAGCCTAGAACTTACCAGCTTCATCAAATGCTATTTAAAGGAAATAGCCTAACTGCTGATAGACAAATACACACACACACACACACACACACACACACACACACACACACACACA